>NC_083703.1:53616969-53920000 GCF_033118175.1 Dama dama
GTCAGGCTGGGCTAATTTTGTGTTGGCTCTTCTGTCTGGATCAGAGGGTAGGTCTTGCTGGGGGCTGGCTAATCTAGGAAGAATGAGCTCAGTCACATGTCTGGTAGTTGGCTGGTTATCAACTGGAGTAAAAGGGCGCCTGGGACATGTCTCTCATCATTCAGCAGTGTAAGGCCTCTGAAAACTCCGAGTCTGGCATCACATTCCATCATATGCTGTTGGTCCAAGCAAGTCACAGGCCAGATTTAAGAAGTGGGGAAATGAAAAACACTCTCCAAGGGAGGAGCAGCAAAGTCACATTGTAAAGAGTATGATGCAGGGACATGAACTATTGTGGTTATTAAAAGTTATTTTTTAATTTTAAATTAATATTTTTATTTTATAATGGTTAGATTTACAGAAAATTATAAAGATAATACAGAGAGTTCCTATATACTCCTACACACAGCTTCCCCTTTTGTTAACATCTTGTATTACTGTGATACATTTGTCACAACTAATACTGATACCAATATCGACACATTATTATTAGCTCAACTCCATGCTTTATTCAGATCTCATTAGTTTTTCCTTAGCATTTTTTTCTGTTCCAGGATCCCATCCAGAATGTCATATTACAATTAATCATCATGCCATCTTAGGTTCCTCTTGGCTATGACTGTTTCTCAAACTTTCTTTGTTTTTAATGACTTTTATGGTTTTGAGAAGCGCTGGTCAGACTTTCTCTAGATTATCCCTCAGTTTAGGTGTTGGGTATTTTCCCCATGATTAGAATGGAGCTATGAGGTTTCAGGAAGAGGACCTCAGAGGTGAGGCATCATTCTAAGGACAGTATATCAAGAGAACATGCCATCCGCGTCACTCATCATTAATGATGTCAATTTTAGTCACCTGTTTGAGACAGTGTTTGCCAGCCTTCTCCACTGGGACATCACTCTTTTTCCCTTTCCATGTTATTCTCTGTGAGAAGTCACTATGCACAGCCCATACTTAAGAGAGGGAGAGTTATTCTCCATCTCTTTGAGGAGGCAGAATCGACATAAGTTATTTGGAATTCTTCTGCTATTTGTTTATTCCATTGTATATTATATCAGTGTAGTTTCTCCAAGGAATCCAGTTTGTTTTATTAAGAATGGTATTAGAAGCCAAGAGCTGAGTGCTGAGCGTGCTTGTTGCTACCTGAGGCCACTCTCAGTGGACAGAGCTAGGAAATACAAGCAGGTGGTGGGAGCCTGTATGTGCCTATAACTATAGTTATTTCTACATCTATCCATTAGCATTGTGTTAAACTAAACATGAGTTCATGCCAATGTCTCCAACATGAATTCATTCATACAGTTCATTCTATTCTTCTCTCCTTGCTTATCTGTAACCTCCCCACCCCCACTTCAGCAGTAAGAAACCTGGCTCCCACCATCTGCCATCATTTACTTCATTGTTCAATCCTAGTGCACATGAACAGGAGTTTCAGAATGGCCAATCCACACTCTCATGGAGTATAACTTTACCAATAAAAGTACAATGCTGTGGACAGTTCTTTTGGTTTTTAGTTTTCTTGTTTTCAGTTATTTCTAGAATTATTTATGTTGGCACGTCTGTTCCCCACACCCTTCAGTGAGTTTATGTCATACATTTGTAATGTAGTTAGATTCTTTTATAAAATTTGCATACATTAAGATTCTTTGTGCTGTAAAGTCCTGTGAATTTTGACAAATGGATGGTCATGTACCTATCACTACAATGTCACGCAGAATAGCTTCACAGCTCTAAAATATCCACGTACTTCACCTGGTCAATCATCTCCCTCTCTCTAGTCCCTGGAATCCACTGATCTGTTTTTCATCTCTATAGTTTTGTCCTTTTCTTAACCATATAAATGGAATCAAACATTAGGTAATGTTTTGAGTCTGACTTCTTTCACTTAGCAACATGCATTTAAGATTCATCCGTACTGCTGTGTGGATTAACAGCTTGTTCTTTTTCTTTTTAATTGAAGTATAGTTGATTTACAATGTTGTGTTAATTTCTGCTATACAGCAAAGAGATTCATTTATACATATATATTTTTTAAAATATTATTTTCCATTGTGCTTTACCTCAGGATATTGAATATAGTTCCCTGTGCTATACAGTAGGACTTTGCTGTTTATCCATTCTATATGTAACGGTTTGCATCTACTAACCTCAAACTCCCAGTCCATCCCTCCCCCATTTTTCTTCCCCCTTGACAACCACAAGTCTATTCTCTAATAGCTTGTTCCTTTAGATTGCTAAGGAGGGTTCCATAGTGTGGACGTACCACTGTTTATCCATCCACTTATTAAAGAACTTCTTAGTTGCTTCCAGCTTTTTTAGGAATATAAATCTGCTATAAATATTTGTATGAAGGCCTATTTGTGGACATAACATTTCTAATCAGTTGGGTAAATATTTAGGAGTGCAATTGCTGCATCATATGGTGAATATATGATTAGATTTACAAGAAATTGCCAAACTGTCTTCTGAAGTACTTGTACCATTTTTCATTCCCACCAATGTGGGTAAGGGTCCCTGCTCTTCTGCATGTTCATCAGTACATGATATTGCCAGATTTTTTTGGAATGTGATCATTTTAATAGGTATGTAATAGTTGTTTCAATTTACCTTTTATTTTAGCTGGCATTTCCTTAATAACAAGTGATGCTAAGAATCTTTTCTTATGTTTATTTGCCACTTGTATATCTTCCTTGGTGAGGTGTTTGTTCATATCTCTTTCCCATTTTTAAGTCAGGTTGTTTGTTTTCTTATTGTTGAGTTCTAGAAGTTCTTTGCATATTGTGGATATGATTCTTTTATCAGATATGTGATTAGCCAATATTTACTCTCAGTCTGTGGCCTGTCTTTTCATCCTCTTCACTTTGTCTTTTACCAAAAAAAATGTTAATAAAGTCCATCTTGTCCATTTTTTTTCTTTTGTGAATTGCATTTGATATTGTGTCTAAACACTTATCATCAAACCCTAAGTAAATCAGATCTTCTCCTATCTTTTCTTTCAGAGTTTTGTTGTTTTGTGCTCTACATTTAGATCTATGATATATTTTGAGTTCATTCTGGTTACTTCTAATGTAAGATATAAGGTCTATGTTAGGAATCTTTTTCTTTTTTGCATATGGACATCTAATTGTTCCAGCAAGAGTTTTAAAAAACCATCTTTTCTCCATATAAGTTCAATCTTTTAAAATGTGTTGACTTCTTTTGTGGTCTCATATATGGTATCTTGGGCTTCCCCAGGGGCTCAGATGGTAAGGAGTTCACCTGCAATGCATGAGACTGGGTTTGATCCCTGGGTCAAGAAGATACCCTGGAGAAGGGAATGGTTATACACACCAATATTCTTGTCTGGAGAATCCTCAGGATGGAAGAACCTGGCAGGCTACAGACCATGGGGTTGCAAAGAGTCAGACACGACTGAGCAACTAAGCACATATGATATCTTGGAAAATGTCTTTCCATTAGGATCTTTAACATATTAGTTGTAGCTGTTTTAAATTCCCTGCCTGATAATTTCAACGTGGGTTAATCTGAGTCTGCTTCTAGTGATTGTTTAGTCTCTTCAAACTATAATTTTTTTCTTGTCTTTTGGCATATGTAATAGGCTAAATAATGGATCTTGAGATGCGAAGATTATTCTGGATTATCCAGGTGGACTTTAAGTGCAACCACATGCATCCTTATGAGACAGGCAGAGGGAAATCTGGTAGAGAGAGAGAAGAGGAGAGGGTGATGTGACCATGCAGAAAGTGATTAGAGTCATTCAGCCACAAATGACTGTTGCCAAGGAATCCTGGCAACTGCTGGAAGCTGGGAAAGGCAAGGAAGGGAGCTCACCTGTGGTATTTTGATTTCAGCCCTGTGATGCTGATTTTGAGTTTCTGGCTTCCAGAAGAGTAAGAGAATAAATTTCCATTGTTTTAAGCCACCAAGCATGTGGTAATTTGTTATAGCAATCCTGTCATAAAGTTTTGTTGACAGTTGCACATATTGTAGAGGATAATAAATACGGACCTTTAGTGTGAGGATTGATGTTGATTATTGCTCGGACTTGGGCCACATTTAATGCCTGTTGTAGCTCTATGTACCTGGGGCTTCACGGTCCTTTGTGTCCTTGTTTTCTCCACCCTTTTGGCTCTGGAGTGTCTCTTTGAACGTCTCCTCAGAGAATCTGTGTCTTGCAGCTCTTTGTAGCACTCTTTCAACTGTAATCCACTGTGCTTGTGTATACTGGGGCCTTACTGGTATGGTGGAAGTAGAGCAGGGTGGAGGGAAGGCATTCCCTAATCTTCCTATTAAGTCTCAGTCTTTTTGTGGGCTTACATCTCATCTCAGGGGTGTGGCCTTTACAAGTATTGCTGTTCCTCTTCTAGAGGTAGAGTTCCTGCCATCCTGCTCCTTCTGGTCCCTTCTGCACCCAGGTGCAACATCCCAGCCTATCTCCTCTGTTGTGTATATACACATACATTTTCCCCCTTAGGTGAAACAGAAAGGCTGGAGAAGGCTGGAGCGCTGCAGAGTTCCTTTTGCCTGAGCAGGGGTGAAGTCTCAGAATTGCTCTCTGGCATAATCCTCTACTCTGGAGATTAGGGAGAAGGATCCAGAAGGGCATCACCATGACTGCTCTTTGCCTTCTCCTACCAGAGTTACCTGGGGAACTCTCTCGGATCCTTTCCATTAAAGCCTAATGATGTTCCTGGAGAAAAAATCTACAAGAATACTAGGTCTTCCCCATCCCCATGACTGGAGTCTCCAGGGGCTTCTCACTTTTATGTCAGCCCACACTCAGCCCTCAGCAGTTCATCACAATTACTCCTCAAGTGTTCCTCCAACTCATAACATTGCTTGGGTAAGCCAGTCTTGGGTGCCATATCTCGTTGAGAGCACTTGACTCCCCAGATTTTTGGGTGGTGTTTGCCCTGCAAGCTCATGTCTGTGATGGATTCAAGAAAAGCCATTGATTTTCAGCTTCTCTCTTTCTTGTTGTAAAGACAGAAGTAATGACTTTCAAGTTCTTTACATGTTGGTGTTGAAACCAGAAGTCCCTATTGTGACCATTTTTTTATATCAATCTACCACAGCAAGTGAAATATATTAAGGGTCACAAAATTCATAGGACTATAATCTTGGAATCATAAAGACTTTGGCATAGACTCAGAGTTCTGCAACTGGGGAAGCATAAATTCTAAGAATAAAAATTCCCCAGATTGAAAATCTCCATGGGCTCTCAACTGCTTACAGGATGACATGACATAAAACACTTTTCATTACCTGGCCCTTTCCACCCCTCCAGCCCCATTTCTCACCCCTATCACACCTCCCATCCAGATCTTATTCCCCCTCCCATTCCCCGCAGAAAACAAACTCTGGGTCCAGCCACGTGGTAAACTAATTGAGATTCCCTGGTACACTTTGAGCATTGCCTGAAACATGGCAGCACTTCAACAATCATTTGTTAATCTAATTAATGAATAAAATTATAAAGGTCTTAGCACATGTGTAGCATATGGGAGTATTAACAGTAGCCAATTCCTACCATGCACCTGATTTGTGCCTTATACTCTTCTAAGCTCTTCACATATATTGATTTATTTTCATAAACTTATATGGTATTATTCCCGTTTTAAGGATGAAGAAACTGGGTTACGAAGGGCTTAGCAACTTGACCAGGATAACCCAGAGGGTAAGTGCAGAGCTAGGATTCAAACTTAAGGAAATCTCATCAATGGGTTGTAATCAACACAAAGCTCCTATTGTGCTAATGCTTAGATGCATCATGTGCGTTCATGCTAAGTCGCTCAGTGGTGTCCAACTCTTTGTGACCCCATGGACTGTACCCCATCAGGCTCCTCTGTCCATGGGTTTCTCCAGGCAAGAATACTGGAGTGGCTTGCCATGCCCTCCTCCTGGGGATTTTCCCAACCCAGGGATCGAACCTGCATCTCCTACACTGCAGGCAGCTGCTTTACCATTGGGCCACTGGGGAAGCCCAGACGCATCAGGTACATGATAGCCTTGATTTAGAAGAAATGGAGGCCAGAGAGGTTAAGTGACTTGCCCAGTGTCACACAGCTAGCAAACATGGTAATGAAAATTCAAACCAAATTTGCCTGCTCTAAATCCCACACTCTTTCCTGTTGTCAGCATGGTTTCTGGGCTGTCTCTTGAGAAAATGAATGCATTTTTTCTCATCTCATTAAGCTATCAAACTCCTATTCTTCCTTCAAAACGTAACTTACGTGTCTCCTGTGTTATGACACTTGTCCTGACCTCTCCTTTATGCCACCCCAGCTGCTCCAGCCAGTCCCTTCCTCCCCGAGCCCTCACACCCCCACTCCTGCCCTCTCCACCACAGACCAGCGGTTAAAAATACAGCTCTGCACACAAGGGGTCTGGAATTCAAATTATGGTCCCCCTCCTCTGTTGGGGGACCTTGATGAGCTTTTCATATAACCATCTGACCTTCACTTTTTCCTCATCTGCAAAATGGTGCTGAGAAAAGCACCTCCCTCATAGGACTGGGTAAAATACGTACCAACCTTAGCTAAGTGCTCGCTGAGACATTTACCATGCTGCATTATAAGTATCTGTTTAAATGTCTGTCTCCATCACTTGACTTGAGGGCAGAAGCTGATTATAATCTATCTCTTTTTCCCTAGCACCCAGCATGGTGTAGAAGAGGTATTAAATAAATGTGAAGTAAATGGATGAAAAAGAAATAAATGAATCTTAGAATCCTAGTCTCATAATTTCATCCATAAAATCTAAAAACCTTGCCTCACATAACTACAAAGTAGCAAGGATCTTAGAGATCAACTTCCTGAGGCTTTCAATCTTTTTGACAACCACCCACAGTTAGTAATACACTTCATACTGCCCTCCAGAGCTCATGTGCATGGGTGCACACACACACACAAAGTTTTAAGAAAGAATACTTTCCCTAACTAGGTAGGATAAACCCCGATATTTATTTCTTCTCCCTTCTCCCCATCATCTTCTTCCTTCTTCTTTTCCATTAAAAAATGCTGGATTATGTCCACCACATAAATTTCATGACCTATGAATTCTTTATGGTAGATGGTTTGAAAATCCTTCAAGTTTGGTTTCAACAGTACATGAATTGAGAACTTCCAGATGTACAAGCTGGATTTAGAAAAAGCAGAAGAACCAGAGATGAAATTGCCAACACCCATTGGATCATAGAAAAAGCAAGAAAATTCCAGAAAAACATCTACTTCTTCTTCATTGACTACACTAAAGCCTCTGACTGTGTGGATCACAACAATCTATGGAAAATTCTTCAAGAGATGGGAATACCAGACCACCTTACCTGCCTCCTGAGAAATCTGTGCACAGGTCAAGAAGCAACACTTAGAACCGGACATAGAACAACAGACTGATTCCAAATTCCAATATACATCAGGGCTATATATTGCCACCCTGCTTATTTAACTTACATGCAAAATACATCATGGGAAATGCCAGGCTGGATGAAGCACAAGCTGGAATCAAGATTGCTGGGAGAAGTATCAATAAAAGATATGCAGATGACACCATCCTTATGGCAGAAAGTGAAGAAAAACTAAAGAACCTCTTGTTGAAGGTGAAAGAGGAGAGTGAAAAAGCTGGCTTAAAACTCAACATTCAGAAAACTAAGATCATGGCATCTGGTCCCATCACTTCATGGCAAATAGATGCGGAAATGATGGAAACAGTGAGAGACTTTATCTTCTTGGGCTCCAAAATCACTGCAGATGGTGACTGCAGCCATGAAATTAAAAGATGTTTGCACCTTAGGAGAAAAGCTGTGACGAACCTAGACAGCATATTAAAAAGCAGAGGCATTACTTTGCCTACAAATGTCCCTATAGTCCAAGCTATCGTTTTTCCAGTAGTCATGTACAGATGTGAAAGGTGGGCCATAAAGAAGGCTGAGCGCTGAAGAATTGATGCTTTTGAACTCTGGTGTTGGAGAAGACTCTTGAGAGTCCCTTGGACTGCAAGGAGATCCAACCAGTCCATCCTAAAAGAGATCAGTCCTGGGTGTTCATTGGAGGGACTGATGTTGAAGCTGAAACTCCAATACTTTTGCAACCTGATGGGAAGAACTGACTCATTTGAAAAGACCCTGATGCTGGGAAAGACTGAAGGCAGGAGGAGAAGGGGACAACAGAGGACGAGATGGTTGAGTGGGATCACTGACTCAATGGACTTGAGTTTGCACAAGCTCTGGGAAATGGTGATGGACCGGGAAGCCTGGCTGCAGTCCACGTGGTCCCAAAGAGTCAGTTGAGCAACTGAACAACAACATTGTTTGAAAAACATTTCTCCAATCGAGCTGCTTAGCCAGAATCCCATCCCTGACATGAGTTCTATACTTACACCCCTGGGAAGGGAAGTGGCCACCTGAAGTTGAGGCTTCATTGCTGAACAGTATTATTGTTAGAAAGTCCTTCTTTTTCTCAAGTGAAACAAGCCCCAATCACTTCCTCTTTGGTTCCCTTCCGCTTGCTGGTATCAAGCAGTCACCTCACATCACTGGGTTTCACTTTCTTCCCCTGCTCCCACACATGTACCCTACCTAAGTGCATGGAGCCTAAAAGTCTATCATCAAAGCCACTTTTGGAGGTTAAGGCCTTGGTCTTCACCCATCATCTCCCATTATTGTGTTTGTTTGCTTTCATAGGTCTGGGGGTCACTAGAGTCAATCGATCCGTAGTGGCTGAATTCTTCAGTTCCCTGACGCTCCCAGAACAGAGAAGTTGTTCGGATTTGTGGGATGTCAATGAGCCTGGAGAGGTGGTGGGAAGGTGGTGCTAGTGATGTCAGGGACTGGATGATACAGAGGGGTCCAGGGAGGGCCCTCAGTTGGTCCTGATACATAGCAACTTGAGGCGCCTGCTACCCCCTGCATCATGCCTGGAACCTCTGGGATGTTTGCCTCCCCTCATCCCAGGAGGCCAAGGGCATGTGGCTGCACAGGCCACATAATCAGCAAGGCCCTGTGCAAACTGAGAATGCAGGGCCCCGTGTTCCAAAAGAATTAAGTGTTTCAAGACGGCAACAGCAGAGCAGTAAATCAAGTATGAGGCCTGTGAGCACAGGCCCCGGGCAATTGCAGGGTTTGGACACCCACCATTACCAGCCCTGGCACTTTGCCTAGGAGGCAGGCTCAGCAGACATGGTGTGAACGAGGCCAGGGCCTGGGCTAGGACTCCAGAGTGCAGGAAGTGAAACCAGGCCCGTGAATATTCAAGGAACAAGGTCCTTAGAGATCACTTGGCCCAAACCCATCCGTGCCCAGCTATAGAACCTGAGAGCACAGAGAACTGGCCCAGGGCCACCCTGGGGATTGGTGGCAGAGCCAGATCACAACCTCAGGCCTGCGACCCTCCCCCACTTTCCTCTCAGTCCTTTCTGAAGTTGATCTCATCCTATGCAGTGTTGGTGGTTATTTATTTACAACTTGCCAGTTTCTATCCCCCGACCCCACCGTCCCTCCTTCTCCCCCAGGTTCCAGACTCCTGTGTCTGACTGTCCCCAACTGCAGTGGCCTCTTGCTTCCCGTCCTCCCCTTGCCTCCTCCCTGACGCTCTCCTCTCCATCCTTACCATGGCCACCAGAGTGTGCTCTTAATTTACAAATTGGACCCTCCCACACCTCTGTTCTCAGCCCACCAGTGTGTTGCACACGGATTGCAATCCCACCTCTTTACCATGACCTACTAGGTCAGGTCCTGTGGTTTCTCTCATGATTGCCTGCCCCTCCCTCTGCCAGTGACCTTATTGTTGATCAGAAGCCCCACTCACGCCTGCCATGCAGGGAGCATCCTTCTATTCCCCCAGGTCCCTCAAGGCCCCTCCTCCCTACGACCAGGTCTCAGCTTACATGCCCCTTCCCCCCCCGGGGCTCTGGTCTTCCTCTGCACTGTCCCAAACACACGCCCTCACTCTCCCTCCCCACCACCTTCTTTACTTTGCTTCATAGTGCTAAGGGCTCCCCTGATAGCTCAGGACATAAAGAATCTGCCTGCAATGCAGGAGACCTGGGTTCAATCCCTGGGTTGGGAAGATCCCCTGGAGAAGGAAAAGGCTGTGCAGTCCAGTATTCTGGCCTGGAGAATTCCCGGGACTGTATAGTCCATGGGGTCGCAAAGAGTCGGACATGACTGAGCGGCTTTCACTTCACATAGTGCTAACTTTCCTGACCTCGCACTGCACACTGGCTCCTTTGTTTTCAGCCTTCCTTCTAGAATGCGGCTTCCTTGAAGGTGGAGACCTGTCCTGCTCAGGTGCTTGGTGCCTTGTAGGGCACTTGGCACAGTTGGCACTCTACTGAGTTGTAGGAATGAACACACTGCTAAGGGAATGAGTTGATTCAGCAAACACGTATTCTCACGGGCCATCCTGTATCAGGCGCCGTGCTGGACACTGAACACTCAGACAGGGCGTCAGTGGACAAGAAAGTGTCCCTGCTCTCAAGGAGTCAGGTGACTGTCTTCAGGAGAGACAGAGCCGTGTCTGGCGGGGTGGCAGTGTGACATGAGTGGCTGTATACACTAGTCTGAGCCCCTCCAACCTGGGTCAAGAGCGAAAGATTGTGGGTCCTTGAAGCAAGAGGTTGGATTTTAGGGACCATGCATTCCACTTTCGGAGGAGCTAGGGCATCTCTGTCTGTCTCTGGTCTCCCAGCCCATTAGGTCAGGACTGGGGCCCACACTCACAACGAGGCCCCTAGGAGGACCCCCTAGGTGGTGGAGCTTGCAGCTTGGGGAACAGCCGTGTCCTGGGCGCTGGAATCAGGAAGAAGACTGACTTGGCTCCACTCAGAGGAAACTGAGCTTCCCCCAGGGGGCATGTGGTCCAGCCTGAGTGAGCCCTGTGGGTACCTTGGCACTCCTCAGACCATCTCCCAGAGGACTCCGATCTGCCCACTTCTCTTTAAGCCTCACAAAGCAGGAGGCCCACGGCTACCCAGACCCTGCAGCCCAGCCCTGGCGTCCCCAGTCTCCTCCTGCCATGCACATGGCGTGACTAAAGCTGAAGGGCATATGCAGGGCCCCTTGAAAGCAAAGTCACTTCCTCCACGAAGCCATCTCTGCTTTCTCTGTGGTAGTGCTTCCTTCTTTTCCTTATCCCCAAGGTTCACATTCCCTCTTTGTTTATTTATTCAATCATCCACCCATCCCTCCATCCATTTTTTTATGCAACCAACATTCATTGAGCACCTACTATGCTCTTGTCACTTAACAGTAGTGAACAAGAACAAGGCCCCTGCCCGTGCAGAGCTTACTCTCTAATGGGGAAATTATGCAACTGGTTGCCAATTAAAAATTAAATCAGAGCTGTGATAAATGCTATGCCAGAGAAGTACCTCAGCTTTGGGGTAGGAGGGCTTTCCAGAGGAAAGAACATTTCACCCAAGACTATGCTGTCCATTGTGGCAACTGAGCCCAGCCAGTGCCAGGAGAAACTGATGTTTTCATTGTATTTACTGTTAATTATTTTAAGTTTAAAAACAGAAACAGTATAATACATCCGGCTTTTGTTAATCACAAATTTATTGTTTAGGAAGGACTTGGGATGTGTGTGTGTGTGTGTGTGTGTGTGTGTGTGTGTTAGCTGCTCAGAGGTGTTCGACTCTGCGATCCTATGGACTGTAGACTGCCAGACTCTTTTATCCATGGAATTCTCCAGGCAAGAATGCTGGAGTGGGTTGTCATTCCCTTTTCCAGGGAATCCTCCCAACCCAGGAATTGAACCCGGGTCTCCTGCATTGTAGGCAGATTCTTTACTGTCTCAGCCACTAGGGAAGCTTGGACTACTGTAACTAACAAAAATTTCAAAGACTAAAGGAAAAAGCAAGGTGATAATACCACAGTATTTTTATATTATTACATGTTGAAATGGTACAATTATAGATGTTGAGTTAAATAAAATATATTTGTTAAAAATTAATTTCACCTGCTTCTTTTTACTTTTTGAATGTGAAGACTAGAAAGTCTAAAGCTCCCTAACCTGGCTCACACAGTGTTTCTGGGGACAGAACCGAGCTGAGAGCAGAAAGGCATGTGGAGGTGTAAAGAGCAGAACAAGCGTGAAGAGTGTGGAGATGAGGGGATCACATTTCTTAGGTGGAAATTCACATTTAGCTCCTATTACATGTCTAGCATTTTAGACCTTACTTGCATTAGACTCAGTGCCAGGGACAGTCAGTGCCTCCTGCTATAGATGAGGAAACGGAGGCCCAGGTTTGACCGAGGTCCAGGGGCTGGTGTGACCGCTTCACTGAACTGTCCGAACTACGCATGAGTGTCACCCTGAACTGGTTTTATTTATGTCTGAGTGCTGCTCTCACATCAGCTCAGTCACATTTCTTCTGCCTGTCTCCCTCTGTCTCTTTGGCAGAGCCCGCTGTTTTTGGACACTTGCTCGGTAACTGTTGAATGAATGGGTGATGAGGGATGAATAACTTCATGACACTTTTAGGAAAAAGTTATTGTGTCAGACCCTGTAGAAAGCCCAGTTCAAACTAGGGTGCTTCCAAATGCCAACCCTCCAACCAGTGTACTATCAACACCACACTCACCATGGATGGTGTTGCCCCCTAGTCCCTGCCGAGCCATCTGGAAAGGGTGCAGTGAAGAGTTGTTTTCTTCCTCCTCCTAGCTCTGAATGGGGTCCCAGGCGTGGCTTCTTTGGTGGATCCTGTGTGCGTGCGTGACACAGTCAGCGCCCAGGCCAGAGATAGCACACGCCTCCCACTGGAGACCTCAGGCTTCCCGGAGGGTTTGGGGTTTGGAAGGGGATGTGGGCCTCTGTGACCACTTCTCTCATTGTGGCTTAAACCACTGCTCCAGGCCTGGGGTGGGCGGGTGGTCAAGAACTGCGAGGCCCACCCCAGGCTGTCGGAGACAGGCAGTGGCTCATCCAGGGCTCGGAGCCACATCCAGCACTTGGAGCCAGCACGTTCTGGGGACGCTGGGCACCTCCTGCCATGACTGCTAACCCTGGGCAGGCGCTGAGTGCCCTCCTGGTCACCCTCCTGCTGGGACTCACAGGTGAGCCTGAGCACTGCCCATGGAGACCCTCAGAATGGGCGGGGATCACCCAACCCAGCCACTCTGCCGGAGGGGCGGCTTAGCTGAGCCATTTATTTGCCTGCCTGCCAGGGTACTCTTTCCTGTCTTTTCCTTAGTGTGGACCTTGTGGGTAATGGGGGTGAGGGGAGCTTTGGGGGTCAGGAGGAGAAAGATGTGAAGGGAGGGGAGGGGCCTGGGGGAAGGCCAGGGGATGAAAGAGAAGCCCCAGACTACCCAGTATCCCTGATGTCAACTCTGGTCTGAGCGGCTATCGGATCTAGCTCAGAGAGGGTGTGGGGGTGCAAAGACGGAGGGACAGAGAGCCCCCGAATGATGGAGCCTCTGGCATCATGAAGAGCGTGCTGGACCTGGAGTCAGATGGACATGCTTAACATCCCTCCTTAGTCATTCACAGGCAGTGTGACTTGTGCAACCCACTATACTTCTCTGAATCTCAGTTTCTTCTTCTGGAAAGTGGGGGTAATAATACCAGCTTCTCACAGCTGGGATGCAGTTGAAAATGAGCGCACGGCCCTGGAAATGTTTTACAATCCACAGGGTGCAGTGTGCAGGAGGGAAGATGATTATCAGTAGGATCTACTCAGAGGAGAGCACGATGCAGAGCTGAGTGCTGAGGGGACAGGCTCCCACAGCCTCCTGAGCTGCCCTCCATCCGCTGTCACCCTGTGCTATCACGGCTGGTTTATTTGCCCTTTCCCCCAACACATACCTGCCCAGATATTCCTCCAGGGCAGGAGTCCTGTCTGACACATCTCTGTATCCCCTCAGCATCCAACTCACACCTCACTCAAAGTAGAGGCTCAGGGAATGTAGTGAAGCTCCAAGAGGTCCCTGAGCTCAGATCTCTGTAGGCTGTCCCGATGGGGAGGGAAGAGTCTCGTCCTGCAGTTGTCAGGATGACTCCAGGAGATAGATCCTGGGTGAGGAGCCGGAGTACTCTGATCCTCCTAACTTGTGAGGATGGATGAAGCTGCCTCCAGAGGAGAGAGTCCCCCTGTCCTTGGAGGTGAACAAGCAGAGGATGGAGGCTTAGGGGGTGTTAACGGAAAGGATCGGAGGAAGAGAGCCAGCCATGCCTGCTTGCAGTGATTCTTGGCTTCTCGGTTATGTCCAAAGTGGAAATCTTGATTCTTCACCAAACCTCTCCCATCCCAACTTGGTCCTTTTAGTCCCATCTCGAAACCTAGAACCGCCATCCACCCAGAGATGCTTAAAAGAAAAACCTGGGTATCATTTATCCAAAGTTCATTCTGTCTCTCATCTCCCCTCCAGTCCATCATGAGTCTTGTTGGCTGTATCTTCCCTCCCTTTCTTGACACCCTGGTCTAAGCACCATCACCTCACACCTGAAACTCTGTGCCAGCCTCCTCCCTGGCCTCCCTTCCCAGGATGCCACCCTCCTTTCCATTGTCCACACAGCAGCCCCAATTATCTTCTAAAATATGCCAATGAAACCAGTTGTCCCTCTATTTAGAATCTCTGATGGCTTCCCATCACACTCAGAATGGAATCAAGAGCATCCCCACTTCCCACAAGGCTCTTCTCGATCTGGACCTCTCTGCACATGATGCTCAAGTCCTACGTATGTCTCAGTTTCTCAAGCCCACCAAGCTCTGCCTGCCTGGGATGCTTCTCATCTGCTGTTCCCACTTTCTAGAATATTCTTCCCCTGCCCCTTCCCATGGTTGGTTCCTATCTATTCCTCAGTTTCAACTTAAGATGTCACCTCCTCCAAGAATCCTTTTCTGACCACCTTTCCAGAAGAAGTCCTCCGGGCATTTTTCTATGTCAACACTCTTTGGATTTCCCTGAAATCGCTGAGACCCAGTTCTAATTCTATATTTGCTTGTTTACTTTTTAGCATCTGTTTGTACATTCCCTGAGGCTGGAGCCAGACACAGCCACACACACCACGGTAGCAGTGGGATGCACTGGCTCTCAGCATGCAGTCACAGCCATCTCTTTCCTAGGTGGGCAGCCCTCCATCTCTCTGGTGGGCCCGACTCGCAGGACAACCCCTGAGAATCCAGTGCCTTTCAACTGCACCGCCGGTCCCTTCAGCTCCTCAGACTTCAATGTCACCTGGATGAAGGACAGAGATGAGCATCCCGCCTCGGCTCAGCGCCTAGTGACCGACAACAAAGGCAATTACTCTGTCACCAGTAAGGTGTGGGTGACCCTGTCCCGCCAAGATATCTTGTCGGAGATGACCTGCGAAGTCACGCACCGGGCCCTGGCTGAGCCCCTGCGGAGGAGCATGAACCTCTCCCGGGTGCTCCAAGGTGCGAGGGCGGGAGGCTGGGTGGGAGCATGGCTTTCCTGGCAGCACTGGTTTTCTGAGTGTTTTGCACAAAGCCCCATTTCACAGTTGGGAGATTGGAATTCTGCCTCACAATGTCTGATCCCAAGGTAGCGTTATTAAAGACACAGATTCCAGGGGCCAGCTATCCGGGTTTAGCTTCATGATCTGTCTGCTCCTCTGGAAGTTACTGAGCCTCCTTGTGCCTCAGTTTCCCCTTAGAATGAGAATAAATTATCACCTACCTTGTAGGTTTCATGTGAGGATTAAATGAGCTACTTCTTGTGAAGCACCTAGAACACTGCTTGTCACAAGGAAAATTGTTTATATATATTTGATTTTATTGTTATTGTCTGGACTAAGCGTCCATCCCAAACATCTTTCTTCTATTAATACCATTACTATTTTTTCATTTTAAATATGTATTATTTATTCAACACAAATGAATTAATTCATCCATGAGCATCTACTGTGTGACAGGCACTGTTCTAGGTGGTAGGGATATAGAAATGAATAAAATTAAGTCCTGGTTCTCATGAAAATCATAGTTTATAATTCTTAAAATATTTCATGATATGAAATATTTCAGATGCACAGGGCATAACATAGCAAACACCCACGTACTATTACCCATATTTAGTGAATGTTAACACTTAGTTCTATTTGCCTTACATTGAGCATACAAGAAAAATTTATTTCTTTTTTTAAAAAAAGGTAACTGGTTTAAGAATGAGAGTTCTGGGGTTGGTTCCTGGGAGAGGAAGACATAGAGGGCAGGGGGGCAGGGATAATTTCAGAAGATGATCCTTTCTGTTTCTCTGTTTAGTTGTCCCCACCCTGAAGATCACCACCAAGCCCTCTGCGATGCTAATCCGTGTGCATCAGAGAGTGAATCTCACATGTCATGTGAACCACTTCTATCCCTCCCGCCTGCACCTCATCTGGATGGAGAACAGGCACAAGGTACAGACCGTGGAGTCCCCCCAGGTCACCAGAAACCCAGATGGGACCTACTCTCTGGAGCACACCTGGCAGGTAGAGGCTACGCTGGATGGGAGAGAGTTTGCCTGCTGGGTGGTCCAGGATGAGCAGCCCCCAGTCCAGGCCAACATCACCCTGCGGGCTCAGGCATCCAGACTGTGGAAAGGTGGGTGCAGTCTCTTGCCAGCCCCTCTGGTCAGCCTGGCTGGGAAAGCCAGGTGCGAAAACACTTGCCATCTGCCTGGAGTGCAGACAGCAGTGGGTCAGGGACTCAAGGCAGCAAGGGATGAAGGTGAAGGAAGAGAAGATGCCCTGGGATTGTGATAAAACTCTCAAGAATTCATCCCCAAACTCCACTCCTCCTTCCCCTATTAGTTTCTCAGTCGTGCCCAACTCTTTGTGACCCTATGGACTGTAGCCTACCAGGCTCCTCTGTCCGTAGGATTTCCCAGGCAAGAAAATTGAAGTGGGTTGCCATTTCCTTCTCCAGGGGATCTTCCCGACCCAGGGAGTGAACCCTGGGTCTCCTGCATTGCAGGCAGATTCTTTACCATCTGAGCCACCAGGGAAGCCCTTTGTCCCCTACATCCTTTTTAAGGAGGAGTGGGACTTCCTTCTTCAATTCCATGCACTGTTCAGGTTGAAAGTTCTCTGTTTTAACACTTAGGTACAGGAAACAGTAGATACTAAGGACAGCTAGAAATCAAAATCCCTTCCAGAAAGGTGATAATCAAGACTGGTTCATCTGACAGTTTCTAGGAGTCGATTTTAAAGAGCAGCCAGAATTCTTGACAGGATTACTTGGGAAACTGGAGGGTGCAGGGGCAGGATTCTCATTCTCTCTACTATTTTTTTTGCTATCACTTTTGCTCATTTGTTTGCTCTCTATCACTTCTGTCTCGGGCTATTTTTTTCTCTCTTCTCCCCTCCTCAGTCCCTCATTTTTCTTCTCCTTCCCTTTTTCCTCTTTCTGTCCCTTGTTGTTTTAGTTGCTAAGCCACATCTGACACTTTTTCGATTGCATGGACTGAAGCCCTCCAGGTTCCTCTGTCCATGGGATTTCCCAGGCAAGAATACTGGAGTAGGTTGTCATCTCTTTCTCCAGGGAATCTTCCCCACCAGGGATTGAACCTGCGTCTCCTGCATTGACAGATGAATTCTTTATCACTGGGCCACAAGGGAAGCCCCTCTGTGTATGCTTGCTAAGTCGCTTCAGTTGTGTCTGACTCTTTGAGACCCTGTAGACTTTGCCCACCAGGCTCCTCTGTCCATGGGAATTCTCCAGGCAAGAATACTGGAGTGGGTTGCCAGGTCCTTCTCCAGGGGATCTTCCCAACCCAAGAACTGAACCCATATCTCTAATGTCTACCTGCACTGGCAGGAGGACTCTTTAACACCAACTCCACTTGGGACTCTTACCTTTTAAAACTCTGTATCTTCTCCTGTGTACCATTTGTATGCTTGATGACATTCTCCACTAGAGGGAGCTGCCCACCAGTCCTTCAAACCCTGGGGCCGGATCTGCTTTCCCTGGTCCTGGCTTGAATCAGCTTGGGAGAATGAGTGACTGGGCCAGAGGGGCTGTGTTGGGGAGGGGAGGAGAGACAGGAATATTGGAAATGGCCAGACCTGGACTGGCCAAGGGTGAACCAGAATCCACTGACAACTCTCCAGAACAACAGGAAGTGGGATAAGATAACTCCCTATGGGCAGTGTGAGCTACTTGGTCTGCAGCACCAGCAAAAGGACAGACAGGTTGCTGGGCTGCAAAACCACACATCTTCACAATGGGAGCACTGACCCTGCATTCGATCTCTCCCTGAAAGAACTGGCCTTTTCTGCTAACTCCAAGAATTCTCAGGGGCAATGAGCCTATTACCTTTCGACTTCTCCATGGCCTTTTTTTTCTTGTCCAGAGGAAATAAGAAAAATGTCCACCCAGCGGGATGTACAGATCTATGTGAAAAACTCTAGACTGCTCCTTTCTGATCAGAAGCAAGTTACATTATTTCATTTTTTACTCATGCTGAGGTTTTTCTCTCTGTCTTATTTTTCTCCTTTGCCTGCATACAGGTATCTGACCCACTACGACAAGGTTAGCCCCCTGAGAACATCACTTTGATTCTACCACCCCTCTGTGAAGCTGTTTGATGTGCCCTCTGGTCTGCAGTGGGAAAGGGCAGCTTCCTTTTCTGGCTTCAGGCCCTCTTCTGTTTGGTGTTAAGGTGCTTTTGCTGCAACACCTCCTCAGCCTGACTCCTAAACCCCTTCTTCAGCTCCCACCCCTTACACAATCCCAGTCATGTTCACTGACCCCTGTAGAGCACATACTGTGTGCCAGGCATCCTCACGTATGTCGTCTGACATAATACAGTTGGGACAGGCAGGAGAGGAGCAGGTCTCAGGGGTCTCAAAGAGTAGAACTTGGATTCGAAGGCAGGGCTGTCTGCTCACCAGTTCAGTGTGTTTTCAGTATTTTTTTTTCCCTCCATCCTGCCTAGGTATACAAATATTAGTGTTATCTCAAGTCTTTTGTAAATTTCCCTCTTAAATACTCTGTATCCTATTTATTTCCTTCTGAACTGTCATATCTGCCCACATCATTCCGTTCTCACAGTTGGCCCTGAAACTATGGGACCTCATCCAAGTCCTGACCGGTGTTCTGTCCATTTAAGCCTCTTCTCCATGCTGAGACCCTCTCGGCCCTGAAGCAGATACTGGCTCTTATTTTCGGAGTGGCCAGATTTTGGAGTCAAATGGATCGGTATCATCTGGCAGGGTTGCCACGGGCATTCTGCGACCTCAGGCAAAGCAGTGCCCTTCCTGAGCTCTATTTCCTCCTCTGAGCAAGAACAGTTATGCCCTCCAGGTGGGAACCAGCTAGGGCTCCTTCCTTTGACCCATGCTTGGCATCTAGATATTGGGGTGCTCAGAGGGTGCTCTATGATGATCGTGATGGCAGTCTCTCTGATGCCCAGACCATGCTGGGTTGAAAGCAGGAAAATGCTGAAGTTCACTAATTATTATGGGGAAGCTATGGAGAAACAGAGGCAGCTTCCATGTAACAGAAAGAGCACCTGACTTGGAGTCTGTGACCGGAATGTGAGTTCTCTTTGCTGTGAGGCCCTTGGGTGAGTTACTAACCTTCTCAGCCTTTTTCCCTTTAACATTAGGAATATGATTAAAAATAATTCTTTAGGTGGCTGATGTGAGTTTTGATGATAGTAATTATCATCTGGGGCTTCCCTGGTGTCTCAAACGGTAAAGAATCTGCCTGCAATGTGGGAGACCCAGGTTCGATCCCTGGGTTGGGAAGATCCCCTGGAGAAGGAAATGGCAACTCACTCCAGCATTCTTGCATGGAAAATTCCATGGACAGAGGAGCCTGGCGAGCTCCACCTCTTTGCCTGGGGTTGCAAAGAGTCGGACATGACTGAGCAACTAACATTCACACTCACACAATTCTGTTTATAGAGTGATTATAAATTATAATTATTTATAACTATCTCATATGCTTTACTAGTTATTGTACATGATTTTTAAACTAACACTCGGCATTAAGAATCATCCCCGTGTCACAGATGAGGAAAATGAGTTAAGTTGTCATGCAGTGGAGGGACTGGGAATGCAGACTTGGGCTGACAGTGACCCCAAAGCCTGTGCTCCTACCCCTTCTCTGTGCTGTGGTTGTTCAGTTGCCAAATTGTGTCCAACTCTTTGCAACCCCATGGACTGCAGCTCACCAGGTCTCCCTGTCCCTCGCCATCCCCCCGAGTTTGCCCAAGTTCATGTCCATTAATTTCTCTGTGCTGCCTGCCTTCATATGACCTGTGCTGAGAGCAGTGATACGCCCTTCCCTGTCCAGGGACCGAGGGCAGAGCTGAGTCTTGTCACTGAGCACAGACCCTGAGTCCTTACCTTCTGGCTTAGAACCCTGGCTCTACTGGCCAGTTTTGGAACTCAGACAAGGTACTTAGGCTCTGGACTTCAGTGTTTTCATCAGCAAAATGAGGATAGGAGCAGCTCACTCCTCCTAGGTTTGCAGTGAGGACTAGGGTCAGGTCTAGTCCTAACTTCACAAGCAGAGTTGTGAAGTGTGGGCGGGAGTCAGGTCTCTTTGCAAACTGCTGTTGTCCCTGTAGCTTCATTTTGTCTGGCCTCTGTTATCAGCTTCATAGTTGAACTCCTGTCAGAATGTAACCTACAAACACTGGAAGATGAGACGGTGAGGCTTGTCAGTGGAGATGCTGAGGTTTTGTTCGCACTGGGTTTGGGCTCCTCTGCAACTTCTTACAGGCTGGGTCTCCCCTACAGGCATGAACAGCTACTCTTCTGCCCTGCAAGGCCCTCTTCAGCGCTCTGAGCCAGGCACAAACATCCCACTGACCTTCACATCCTCTGGATTCTCCACGGGTCAGGTTACTGTGACCTGGCTTAAAAACTCCCACCAGCTGTTAAAGTCCCAGACCAGCGTTCACCCTTGTGGAGACACCTACAATGTGACCAGCAGTGTGCTCATCCTTCTGCAGGCTGACGACGTGCAGACCCTTGTCCACTGCCAAGTCAAGCACATGTCCATACTGGTTTCCCAGAAAACCATCAGACTGGAGCAGTACCTCCGTGGTAAGGATGTTCTCTTTGTCCAGATGGCCTAGTGCAGAGTTGGGCTGGAAGTTTTCTGAGTCTGGGTTTCCTTGACTGATACACGGGACATCCCTCACTTTGTTGTGGCCAGAATTCAGCAAAATGAAACTGGTAAAGTAATTAACACATCTCTTGCTCATATCGATCACAGAGAAGTGGCAATGTTGTTATTCACATTTACTATTCATATCACCTCTCAGAACTCAGTTTCTTCAGCTGTAAAATGGAGACAAAATATCTTCTGGGAATTAAATTTTATTATATTAATTAATATGCATTAGTTTTATTTATATATATAGAAATTTATAATTTTTATATGAAGAGAATTTAAAGGCCTTTGTGAACTTATAAATTTTAGGTAGAATGATGACTGTTTTTATCTTTACTCCTATGTAGGGAAGGGCCTAATTTTCATCTGTGTTTTTTAGAGGAGGTTGATTTTTATTTTCTCAGCCTGGATCAGGCCTTGCTGCTGCTGCTGCCGCTAAGTTGCTTCAGTCGTGTCTGACTCTGTGTGACCCCATAGACGGCAGCCCACCAGGCTCCCCCATCCCTGGGATTCTGCAGGCAAAAACACTGGAGTGGGTTGCCATTTCCTTCTCCAATGCATGACAGTGAAAATTGAAAGTGAACTCGCTCAGTCGTGTCTGACTTTTAGCGACCCCATGGACTACAGCCTACCAGGCTCCTCTGTCCATGGGATTTTCCTGGCAAGAATACTGGAATGGGTTGCCATTGCCTTCTCTGGGATCAGGCCTTGACTGGTCTGCAAATAACATGATTTGAAATTCTTTCATATCATGCCTAATAGGAGCTTAGTGATCATCTCATTATTTGCAACAACTCTAAAGCCCAGAGAAGGTAAGTGAGTTGTCCAAGGTTGCATGCACAGCAGTAAAATTAATTTCTTAAATATTTATAGGACTTTAAAGTTTACAAAATATTTTCCTCATTTTATGCTATTCTTGTGGAAGAAAATACATCATTTTACATGGATAAAATATTGATATTAATGACTGAAGCACAGCACATTGTCACTATACACAATTGTGTGGATTGGCTTATTTAATGTGTACAACCGCCCTGTACTGCTTATCCCATTCATGGTTTTATAGAAGGAAACTGCATTTGTAAGAAGTGAAGGTTGCCTGAGGGTATGAAGCTGGTGAGTGAGAGAACTTGGATGTGAATTCAGGCTTTTGGGACTCCACTATTCACCAGCTGTTGGGACCTCCTGCTGCTTGTTTAAGTTCTCTGAGTGTTGGGATCACTGACTGTAAAGTAGGAAAATGATACTGCAGGGACTCCTCCTTATCTGAAAATTTTTATATAATTCCCTGGAGTTAGAACAATTGTATAGAGAAGCAAATAGATAATAAGAATATTCACCATAAATTGATTATTTATAAATTATATTAATCAAACTAACAAAAATTAAACACAGAAAAAAATATTAAAAGCAGCAAGGAAAAAGCAACAAGAAGCATACAGGAGAATCCCCATAAAGTTAACAGCTGATCTTTCTGTAGAAACTCTGCAGGCCAGAAGGAAGTGGCAGGATCTGTTTAAAGTAATGAGAGAAAAACCTACAACCAAGATTACTCTACACAGCAAGGGTCTCCTTCAGCTTCAGTGGAGAAATCAAAAGCTTTTCAGACAAGCAAAAGTTAAGAGAAAGCAGCACCACCAAACCAGATTTACAACAAATGCTAAAGGAACTTTTCTAGCCAGGAAACACAAGAGAAGAAAAAGACCTATAAAAACAAACCTAAAACAATTAAGAAAATGCTAATAGGAACATATATATTAATAATTACTTTAAATGTAAATGGATTAAATGCTCCAACTAAAAGACACAGACTGACTGAATGGATAAAAAGAAGACCCATATATATGCTGTATGCAAGAGACCACTTCAGACCTTGGGACACGTGCAGACTGACAGTGAGGAGATGGAAAAATAGATTAACCTCCTCTTTCAATCCTCACTGCTCAACACTGCCTGCATCAGGTTGGGCTTGCCATTACAGAAATAGTTTTGTGCTGTTGTCTGGATTTCCTTGGAGGCAAAGCCTGAAACGAGGTGTTAGGTGCAGGTGGTTGGGAGATGATTCAGTGAGACTGGGATAAGAGATGGAAGGAAGGGACACCTCAGAAAAGGTGAGTTATTGACCTGGGGGCCCCCGTGGGTGACTGAGGCTCACTGCCACTGGGGACCTCTGAGAAACTCTATAGACTATTCCTCAGGAGTGTCCATAGAGGAGGGAGGCTGGAATGTGCCTTCATTGGCTGCTGGATGGCATTTCATGGTTGTGGAGAAATTCAGACGCAGAGCATTGAGGAAGAGCTTCAGGAATCTGAAATAGAATGTGGTACCACCCAGCACCACTGGGCTGAGGTCAGGTGGCTACAAGAGATGGTGTGGAGCCCAGAAACCCTCTGTTTTAGGAGGTAGGTCCTTCCTTGACAGAAGTATGACAAACATCAGACCACACTGTATAATTAGAACCCACATTTGTTGCTAAGTGAAATCAGAGATTTGGCAAAGTGTATTTCAAGTAATTGATGTAAATGATGTTTTAGAACTGCTGGGGTCTCAGGTGGATCTTCCGGCCTTTAAAGATGAAAGAAGAAGGAAAAATTCTATGATCCTAATGATTCTGTGGGCACGTTGAAAGATAACATTTTGATTTTAAAATGCCCCTTAAAATTGACAGAATATTCAAATGATTTCAAATAATTTAAAAAAATTAACTTTTAGGCTATGAGTGTGAAATTTGAAATGTAGGGTTTGATGGTATCGCCATATGTTTTTTAGGAAAATATTATGCCAACTTCCTTACACTCCCAACACTTGTTTCTTCTAAAAGTTGGTGCATAATTGTCATTATATGCCACTGTGCTCAGTCACTTCAGTTGTGTCCAACTCTTTGTGACTCCATGGACTGCAACCTGCCAGGCTCCTCTGTCCCTGGAGTTCTCCAGGCAAGAATACTGGAGGGGGTTGCCATGCCCTCCTCCAGGGGATCTTCCCAACCCAGGGATTGAACCTCTGTCTCCTGCATTGCAGGTAGATTCTTTATCACTGAACCACTGGGGAAGCCCAGTTGTCATTATATTCTATGTTTAATTAAAAACTAAATTAAATAAAATTATTTGTATAATTGAACTGTTTTTCGAGTTCAAATTTGAATCAATTCCTTTTCGACAGTTTCATTGAAATGGAGGCCTGTCCTCAGATTGGGAGAAAATAATAGCAACTGAAGAAACAGACAAAGGATTAATCTCAAAAATATACAAGCAACTCTTGAAGCTCAATTCCAGAAAAATAAATGACCCAATCAAAAAATGGGCCAAAGAACTAAACAGACATTTCTCCAAAGAAGACATACAGATGGCTAACAAACACATGAAAAGATGCTCAACATCACTCATTATCAGAGAAATGCAAATCAAAACCACAATGAGGTACCATTACACGCCAGTCAGGATGGCTGCTATCCAAAAGTCTACAAGCAATAAATGCTGGAGAGGGTGTGGAGAAAAGGGAACCCTCTTACACTGTTGGTGGGAATGCAAACTAGTACAGCCGCTATGGAGAACAGTGTGGAGATTTCTTAAAAAACTGGAAATAGAACTGCCATATGACCCAGCAATCCCACTTCTGGGCATACACACTGAGGAAACCAGATCTGAAAGAGACACGTGCACCCCAATGTTCATCGCAGCACTGTTTATAATAGCCAGGACATGGAAGCAACCTAGATGCCCATCAGCAGATGAATGGATAAGGAAGCTGTGGTACATATACACCATGGAATATTACTCAGCTGTTAAAAAGAATTAATTTGAACCAGTTCTAATGAGATGGATGAAACTGGAGCCCATTATACAGAGTGAAGTAAGCCAGAAAGATAAAGAACATTACAGCATACTAACATATATATATGGAATTTAGAAAGATGGTAACGACAACCCTATATGCAAAACAGAAAAAGAGACACAGAAGTACAGAACAGACTTTTGAACTGTGTGGGAGAAGGTGAGGGTGGGATGTTGCGAAAGAACAGCATGTATATTATCTATGGTGAAACAGATCACCAGCCCAGGTGGGATGCATGAGACAAGTGCTCGGGCCTGGTGCACTGGGAAGACCCAGAGGAATCGGGTGGAGAGGGAGGTGGGAGGGGGGATCGGGATGGGGAATACGTGTAACTCTATGGCTGATTCATGTCAATGTATGACAAAACCCACTGAAAAAATAAAAAAAAAAAAAAAAGAAATGAATATAACATTGTAAAGCAGCTATACTCCAATACAAATTTAGAAAAGAAAAAAAAAGAAATGGAGGCCTGAGTTGTGTAGGGTCCTTCTATTGGCTTTTTGTTGTCTTTTCTGATACCAAGTAGCACTTTGTATTTATACCATTTGGTTGTGAAGAATAAATAGTACATGCACAGTGACTCAAGCTCCGTTCTCAGCACATGGGAGCAAATATCATCAGCTGGGTTTTGGTCTCTGTCCTCCTGACGTTGTCCTGAGTATCTTGCAGCCCAGAAAACTCACTGGTGACTAGAATGGTCTATCTGAGACCCTCCATGCTCTTACTGGTCCTTGTCAGCCCCATGGCACTTGCTTGGTGGTACCTTGTTCTGGCCTATCCTCCACAGGCACTGCCTAGTTACCAGGCCATCACAATCCCTTCTCTGGATTCTGCTCTTTGCTTGGTAGGAATCCCTGCCTGTGGGCTGAAAGGGAAGGATTGGCAAGAGATGGGGACATTCTAAGGATGGTGACAGGGACGTTCTGGGGATGGTGTCTTGCTTGGCTGTCCCACCCATGAGTAGCATCATAGATGCAAGCATATAGGTTGAGGTGAATTGAGTATAAAAGAAATAATATTGGGGGAACAAATATACTCTTAGTTCTTTCAAATTGTACTACATACGGAGTTATTCTCTCTACCCTAGACCAAGGGCCGAAGTATATATAACTAGACCCCTGAAAACTGATCAAGCTTATATAATTTCAAATAAGAGTGTGGGAAACAAAGAGACGGTGATGGGCACAGGTCTTGCACTTGGCAATAGTGTCAGTGTAGAGACCAGAATCTGATGCTCACAATCCCTTACTTTAGTTTAGTGCTGTGTATTCCTATGAATTCTACTGAAACCCTTAATGTTTTTTATTTTTTTATTTTTTATTTTTTTATTTTTTATTAGTTGGAGGCTAATTACTTTATAACATTTCAGTGGGTTTTGTCATACATTGATATGAATCAGCCATAGAGTTACACGTATTCCCCATCCCGATCCCCCCTCCCACCTCCCTCTCCACCCGATTCCTCTGGGTCTTCCCAGTGCACCAGGCTCGAGCACTTGTCTCATGCATCCCACCTGGGCTGGTGATCTGTTTCACCATAGATAATATACATGCTGTTCTTTCGCAACATCCCACCCTCACCTTCTCCCACACAGTTCAAAAGTCTGTTCTGTACTTCTGTGTCTCTTTTTCTGTTTTGCATATAGGGTTGTCGTTACCATCTTTCTAAATTCCATGTATATGTGTTAGTATGCTGTAATGTTCTTTATCTTTCTGGCTTACTTCACTCTGTATAATGGGCTCCAGTTTCATCCATCTCATTAGAACTGGTTCAAATTAATTCTTTTTAACGGCTGAGTAATATTCCATGGTGTATATGTACCACAGCTTCCTTATCCATTCATCTGCTGATGGGCATCTAGGTTGCCTCCATGTCCTGGCTATTATAAACAGTGCTGCGATGAACATTGGGGGTGCACGTGTCTCTTTCAGATCTTGAAACCCTTAATGTTTTTTAGTATTTTAAAATTTCTCCAATTTTCTTTAGTATGCATATATTTTCTTCACAGCTAAAAGGTCTGGTTAAAAAAATTCT
Source organism: Dama dama (assembly GCF_033118175.1). Taxonomy (NCBI): domain Eukaryota; kingdom Metazoa; phylum Chordata; class Mammalia; order Artiodactyla; family Cervidae; genus Dama; species Dama dama. The sequence continues at coordinate 53,643,943 of NC_083703.1, forward strand.
AGAAGTTGTTAGGCCATAATTACCAGGAGTCTGCAGTCATAATAAATGCTTATAACCTTATAGTTTGGGTGTCAGAATAGCAAATGTTAAAACATATTGTCTCTGGTAGAACCCCTGCTTTGCCACTTGAGACCTTGGGTAAATCCTTAGCTTCTCCAAAAGTAAGTTCCTTTCTATGTCAAATATTAGTATCCTGCAGTCATGAAGATTAGAGGCTAGGAATCTTCATCAAGTCATATAGTAAGTCAATTGATTCATAGGTTCTTAAATGAAATTCAGGTTCACCTTTTCCTATTGAATGTCCACAGTGGAAAAGAAAGGAAAGATTAAGATGGCTTCATCATTCCATGCTTCCATCCAAGCATGCATTCACTCATGCACTTACTTGTGCATGCATTTGTTAACCAACACCTAACTCCTCTGTGGTAGGCCCTGGGCAGAGGACCCCTATCTTTAGGGAGCTTGCCGGTTCCCATGGTGAACTTCCTATGGTAATTGTCTGCTTTCTTTGGCCTGTGACAGTCCCCCCTACAGTGACTGTGTCCCAGTCTTCACATTCTTTGGATGTGGTGGCAGTTACCTGCCATGTGCAGAGATTCTATCCACAGAATGTGCATCTCAGCTGGTTGGAGAACTGCCATATGTTCAAGGGAGCTGTGCAACCCTCGTCCAAGCAGAATAGTGATGGTACCTACACCTTGGAAAGCTTGCATTTGGTGAATGCCTCAGTGTGGGAGTCTGAACGTGTACTTACCTGTAAAGTGCAGCATGAGACCCAGCCTCCCATCCAGGCCAGCCTCATACTGTCCACAGCAGTGCAGAACACATACAAACTCATTGGGAGCACAGGTAAGCTTACCTCTACACCTGTGAGCAACTGTGACCTCTGTCTCCAAGTGGAATGAGGTATTAACTCACAGAGTCCCGTTTGATATCTCCTCTGCCCCTTGTCACTTAGGTCCAAAGATGCCTGCCCTTATCTTGATGGCTTTCCTCCTGGGCTTCAAAGTGGTGCTGGTGATCAGTTTCATAGCCACCTATTTCCACAGGTGGTGGAACCTGTAACAGGTGAGGTGGTGGCAGTCTTATTCTTTAGGGATGGAGATCAGAGCCACCTTCCTGGGGGTGGCAAGAGGAGTCAGGGCAAGTTCAAAAATCATACGGCAATCCAGCTTCAACGGAGAAATGTAAACAGACTTATTTCCTTCAAATGTGTTTTGGAATTTCAGAGGCTTCCAACTCTCATTATTTTGTGCCCTGGAATTTGAAGTTTCTACCATTAAGTTAGTTGGGACCCTGCAGGTGAGGGTCCAAGGTATGCAGGACCCTGGAGGTGAGGGTCCGCAGTCAAAAAAGTTCTGAAACCCAAATTCCAAAGAGCCCTTCCATGGACTGTTGTATATTCAGTTATCACATTATGTATCCTTGGAATGAATAAGGAAATATTACTAAAATCAACTTTCTTGGGGACTTGGATGTGCTGTGTAATAATACAGTGGATGTGGGTATGGGAGAGAGTTCAGAACTCAGAAAGAGGTGTTTGGGGCTTCATTTCTGGTCAGCACCACGAACCCAGGCCAGGCAAGGTGCCTCCCATTCAGTATGTGCTCAAAAACACTTGTGGAATCAATGAATGAGTGTTTTTCCCTATAGGTCCTGCATACTCTGTGATACACTGCCTCCCTCCCTGTGCAAGGGGCTCAAGTGGAAAGAAGCTATAAGGACTGGAGATGACTCAAGATTCCCCACCCTTCACTCTGCTTTCCCCACCTCCAACATGAACACATTCCCTTCCATACACCCTCCTATGTTCCTTCTCTCTGACCTTTGGAATTGAGTCAAGGATGGACAATGGTCACGTTGATCCGGAATGTCTGGACCCTCATGCACTGAGCTTCAAATTGGCCCTGACTCCACCCCAAAGAGAATCAAATAGATCAAGAAAATAGATTTCCATTGTGCCCCTGCTCAAGAACACTTAATTTTCAGAGCACTTTTTACTTTTATCCAGAGCTTTTGCAAGTGTGATTTCATTTTAACACACATGTACTTTAAATCACTAAGTTGAATAAGATTTTTCTATTCTGAAATTTATAATATAAAAATATCTACATAACTACCTACCATGCTATGTTTGCAGACTGTTAACATTTTGCTATTGTGAGCTGTTGTTCCTTTGAAAATTACTGTACTAGATTTGGTATTCATAATCTCAATCACGATTTTACACTTTTACAACATATGTATAAATCCTTAAGCAATATATAATATTGCTTGCATGTTTTAACTTTTATATAAATGTTATTATACTGTATACAGCCTACTGGAACTTTTATTTTTTATACTCAACACAGTTTTTTTTCTTTATTCATAAATTCATAAATGAATTTATACATTCATTTATGTAGCTTCATTTTATTAATTTCCACTGCTGTATAATTTCTACTGTGAGAGTAGGCCACAATGTATTGATTTTTCTTTTGATGGATATTAAATGTTTATGTAATGTCTTGCTAGTAGAATTTTGCACAAATATTTTTATCTTTGTCTCTTGGGCACATATGGGAGAGTTCCTCTTCATCTGGTGTGTCCATAAAGTGGACTATTGATATCATTTGGAGCTTTTGTTATACATTAAAAAAAAGATTTTCATATCTTGATCAAGTTCTGCTCTTTCTATTTATGCCTTTGATCTCACTGTGTGTCTGTGTGCCTTTGATCTCATTTTTCATGTGTGTGTGTGTCTATTACAGGTGGGGATATTATCGGGATCTTGTATATTTATTTTTGATCCGCACTACCCCTTTTCCATATATCAAGTTCCCACAAATTTCTGGTTCTTTTAGTGATTTTATTTTGTTTCATTGTTCTACTTGTCTATTTCTGTGACCAAACTACCTTATCTTAGAATAGCTTCATAAGCTTTAATGCCTTGGCTGGGCACATCTTCCCACCTTTTCTTTCCTTCCTTTCTTTCTTTGGCTGCACTGGGTCTTAGCTGTGGCACATGGGGTCTTCACTGCGGCATGTAGGCTTTCTTAGTTGTGGCGTGTGACCTTAGGTGCCCTGTGGCATGTGGGATCTTAGTTCTCTGACCAGTGATTGAACCTACATCCCCTGTATTGCAAGCGGGTTCTTAACCAACCAGTGGACTGCCAGGGAAGTCCCTTCCCACCTTTTCTTGTTATTCAAAACTGTCATGGCTATTTTTGGCCCAAACTCATTTTATTTTACTTTATTTTCTGCTTTTTAGAGATTGAAGTACGGTTGATTTAGAATATTATGTTAGTTTTAAGTGTAACATAGTGATTCAAGATTTTTGTAGATTATATTCCATTTAAAATTACAAAAATGGCTTTATTTTCTCATGCTATGCAACATATCCTTCTTACTTTTTAATCTTATACATAGTAATTCACAACTCTTCATCCCCTTTCCCCTCCCCACTTGTAATTACTATTTGTTCTCTATGAGTCTGTTTCTGTTCTGTCATATACATTCATTTGTTTTATTTTTTAGACTCCATGTATGGGTATTTGTCCTTCTTTGTCTGACTTACTTCACTAAGCATAATACCCTGCAGGTCCACCCACATTGTTGCAAATGGCAGAATTTCATTTTTTTTAATGGCTCAGTAATATTTCATTCCAGGAATATTCTGCATATATGTATAGTGCATATATTCCATTGTATATATATATATACATATATACGTATATGTATATATATATACCACATCTTTCTTATCCATTCATCTGTTGATAAGTTACTTCCATACATCAAATATTATAAATAATGCTGCTGTGAACATTGGGGGTGCATGTATCTCTCCCAATTAGTATTATTTTTTCCTTCAGATAGAGTGGTAGTTCTATTTTTAGTTTTTTGAGGAATCTTCATACTGTTTTTCATAATGGTTGCATCAATTTACAATCCTACCAAGAGTGTACAGTGGTCCCCTATTTTCCACATCCTCACTAGCAATTGTTATTTGTAGAATTTTTGGTGATGGGCATTTTGACAGGTATAAGTAGGCATTTGTAGTTTTAATTTGCATTTCTCTGGTGATTAGCAAAGTTGAGCATCTTTTCATGTACCTGTTGGCCATCTGTATGTCTTCTTTGGAAAAATGTCTGCTCGGATCTTCTGTCCATTTTTCAATTAGGTTGTTTGTTTTTTGATATTGAGCTGTATGATCTCATATTTTGGATATTGCGCGTGTGTTAGTCACTCAGTCGTGCCCTACTTTTTGCGACCCCATGGACTGTAGCCTGCCAGGCTCCTCTATCCATGGAATTCTTCAGACCAGAACACTGGAGTGGGTAGCCTTTCCCTTCTCCAGGGGATCTTTCCAACCTAGGAATCGAACCCAGGTCTCCCACATTGCAGGTGGATTCTTTACCAGCTGAGCCACCAGGGAAGCCCATATTTTGGATATTAACTATGTATTAAATACAGATTAAAAACTCCTTATTGGTCATATTACTTGCAAATATTTTCTTCTATTTAATAGGCTATCCTTTTGTTTTGTTAGTGATTTCCTTTGCTGTGCGAAAGCTTTTAATTTTATTTAGGACTCAATTTTTTTAATTTTTGCTTTTGTTTCTTTTCCTTAAGGAGACAGATCCAAAAGATACTGCTTCAATTTATGTCAAAGAGTGTACTATATTCTCCTCTAGGAATTTTATGATTTCAGGTTTTACATTTAGTTCTTTAACCCATTTTGAGTTCATTTGTGTAGGTGGTATGAAGGAATGTTCTAATTTCATTCTTTCATATGTAACTATTCAATTTTCCCAGCACCACCTATTGAAGAGACTGTCCTTTCTCTACCGTATCTTCTTGCATTCTTTGTCATAGATTAATTGACTATAAGTGCATAGTTTTATCTCTAGTCTCTCTATTCCATTCTGTTGATCTATGTGTTTGTTTTATGCCATTACCATGCTGCTTTGATTATTGTCAATTTGTAGTATAGTCTGAAGTAAGAAAGCATGATACCTCCAGTTTTGTTCTTTTTTCTCAAGATTGCTTTGGAAATTCAGGGTCTATCTGGTTCCATACAAATTTTAGGATAATTTTTCTATGTTTGTGGAAAATGTCATAGATATTTTGATAAGGATTGTATTAAGTCTGTAGATTACATTGGGTAGTATGGACATTTTAACAAGATTAATTCTTACAATATAAGAGCATGGGACATCTTTCCATTTCTTTGCCTCATCTTCAATTTCCTTCCTCAGTGTTTTACAGATTTCAAAGTGAAGATCTTTCATCTCCTTGTGTAAGTTTATTCCTAGGTATTACATTCTTTTTGATGATATTTAAATGAGATTGTTTTCTTCTTCTCTCTGATAGTTCATCGTTGGTGTCTAGAAAAGCAAAGAGACTTCTGCATGTTGATCTTGTATCTTGAAACTTTACTGATACCTTTTTCAGCTCTAATAGTTTCTTTGTGGAGATTTTAGGGTTTTGTCTATAGAGTATTACGTCATCTGAAAATAATGACAATTTTTCTTTCTTTCCTTCTCATTTTAATACCTTTTATTTCTTTTTTTCCTCCAATTGCTGTGGCTAAGACTTCCAACATAATGTTAAATAGAACTGGTAAGAACGGGAATCCTTGTCTTGTTCCTGAATTTAGTGGGAAGACTTTCAGCTTTTCACCGTTGAGTAGGATGTCAGCTGTGGGTTTGTCTTAAATGGCCTTTATTTGTTGAGATATATTACCTCTATGCCAACTTTGATAAGAGCTTTTATCATGAATGGATGTTAAATTTTGCCAAAGGCTTTTTCTCTGTTGAGATGATCATGGGATTTTTATTCTTCCTTTTGTTATGTGGTATATTGCACTGACAGACTTGTGAATATTAAGCTATCCTCATATCCCTGGCATAAATACCACTTGATCATGGTATATGATCTTTCTAATATATTGTTGAATCATTTGCTAATATTTTGTTGAATATTTTTGTCTCTATATTTATCATGGATATGGGACTATAATTTTCTTTTTTGTACTGTGTTTGTTGGGTTTTGATGTCAAGGCTATTGTGCCACACAGAATGAATTTAGAAGTATTCCATCCTCTTTAATCTTTGGGATAGTTTGAGGAGGATAGCATTAGCTCTTCTTTATATTTTTGGTGGAATTCCCACCTGAAGCCATCTGGTCTTAGACTTTAGGTAAGCTGTGAGTTTTAAAATTACAAAACCAATTTCACTACCCATGATCAGTGCTCAGATTACCTATTTCTTCCTGATTCAGTCTTGGAAGATTGCATACCTCTAGAAATTTGTCACTTTCATCTAGATTGTCTAATTTGTTGGCATGTAACTGTTCATAATATTACTATGATATTTTGTATCTCTGTGATATAAGTTGTTATTTCTCTTTCATCATTGCTTTCTTTTTTCTGCTCCTTTAAGTTTTTTCCTTTTGTTTTTATTACAAATAGTATTAAAATAAAAGATTTACATGAATTTATCAGGCTTTAGGTGTTTTGAAAATCTTTTTCATCATTTCTTATTTTGTTTATTTCAGTTCACTGTCTTTTCTACTTTTGAGCCTGGCTTAAGGTTTATCAATTTAGTTTGTCTTTTCAAAAAATCAACTGAAGTTTTCATTTATCTTTTCTATTGTTTTCTGTCTTTATTTTCTTTATATTCTCTCTGATCTTTATTACTTTTTTCTTCCTGCTGAATTTTTCTTTTGTTCTCCTTTTTCTAATTCCTTTAAATGGTAGTTGCGGTTGTTTATTTGAGATTTTTCTTGTTTCTTGATATAGGCCTGTATCACTATAAACTTCCCCCTTCAAACTACTTTAGCTACATCCCATAGATTTTGAAAAATTGTGTTTTTGTTTTCATTTGTCTCATGAAATTTTTCAGTTTCCTCATTGATTTCTTTACTGACCCATTGACTTTTTTCATTGCATGATATACTTTTTTCAAAAATTTTATTTATTTAATTTTAATTGGAGGATAATTACTTTACAAAATTGTGATGGTTTTTGCTCTATATCAACATGAATCAGCCATAGGTATACATGTGTCCCCCCTATCCTGAACCACCCTCCCACCTCCTAGGTTGAGCAGTGGCTTTGAGTGTCCTGCTTCATACATGGAACTTGCACTGGTCATCTATTTTACATATGGTAATGTACATGTTTCAATGCTATTCTCTCAATTCATCCCACCCTCGCATTCTCTCAGTGAGTCCAAAATTCTGTTATTTACATCTGTGTCTCCTTTGCTGCCTTGCATGTAGGATCATTGGTACCATCTTTCTAAATTCCATATATATGCATTAATATACAGTGTTTGTCTTTCTCTTTCTGACTTACTTCCCTCTGTATAGTAGACTCCAGATTCACTCACCTCATTAGAACTGACTCAAATGCATCCCTTTTTATAAGAGAATAATATTCCAGTGTGTATAGGCACCACAACTTCCTTATCCATTCATCTGCCATTGGACATTTAGGTTACATCCATGTCCTAGCTATTGTAAATAGTACTGCAATGAACACTGGGGTACATGTGTCTCTTTCTGTTTTTATTTGTTCCAGCTTTACTGAAATATAATTGGTATATAACACTATATAAATTTAAGGTATAAAATATGTTGATTTGACACATTTATATTTTGCAAAATTATTACCATTTTAGTGTTAGCTGACACCTCCATCATGTCACGTAATTATCATTTCTTTTTCTGGTCAGAACATTTGATCTATCCTCTATCCTCTTAGCAGCTTCCCTGATAGCTTCCTGATAGCTCAGTTGGTAAAGAATCTGCCTGCAATGCAGGAGATCCTGATTTGTTTCCTGGGTCAGAAAGATCCCCTGGAGAATGGAAAAGCTACCCACTCCAGTATTCTGGCCTGGAGAATTCCATGGACTATAGTCCATGGGGTCACAAAGAGTCAGACAGGACTGAGTGACTTTCACTTCACTTCTTAGCAACTTTCAGGTACGCGGTACAATACCATCAACTATAATCACCTTGCTGTGAAATAGATCCCAAGAATTCTGGTTTCCTCAGGGTATACGCCCAGCAGTGGGATTGCTGGGTCATATGGCAGTTCTATTTCCAGGTTTTTTCCTTTATTTTGTGTGTGTGTGTGTGTGTGTGTGAACGAAAAAATGATTTTTAAAAAATTTCAAGAGAATAGCACCAGATTATTGTTTTCTTCTCGGGATGGAAGGAGGAGTGGATCAGAAAGTTCACTGCATGCTTTTTAAAGAGCTTTCTCACTGACCTTTGAGGCTGCGACTCTGGGGGAAAAAAAAGTCATTGAGACCTGTGCAATTGACTATTCTTTGCCTGACACTTAGTGGTAACTTGGAAGAACTGCATTTTTGACCTGTGGGAGGGAGCTCCATGGAAAACCACAGGGAGGAGAAATGGCTTTGGATTTGTTCTCTGCATTCACAGGAACCTGAATGGATCACCAAGAACTGACCCTGGAAACCTGGAAAGTGGACTGTGGACACAGAGCCTACCAATCATCTGATTCCCTGTCATGCTTCAAGAGAGACCCAAAAGTAGGAGACAGAAAAATGTGTTTTCATATTTGCTATTTTAATATCATGTCACTTTTCTCAGCTGATGATTTTGTGAAGAAAATAGTGAAAATCAACATAGAGCTTTGCAATGAAAAGAGATATTCAGGGCAAGAACTTAAAGAACAAACAACAGGGACTTTCCCGGTGGTCTAGTGGTTATGACTTCCCTTCCAGAGCAAGGGGATGCAAATTTGATCCCTGGTTGGGGAGCTAAGATCCCCCAAGCCTCAGGAAGCTGAAAAACAAAACATAAAACAGAAACAAATTGTAACAAATTTAATAAAAACTTTTAAAATGGTTCACATAAAAAAGATCTTTAAAAAAGAAACTAGCTAGGAATATAAATGGGTATCACCTTTCTGGAATCCTGTTTGGCAAGCTGTATAAAATTGTTTTTTGAAGTATTGTCTCCTTTCTTGTTATGGACAGAATGTTTTTGTCCTCTCCCCACCCCCCATGCTTTAGCCCTTCATCAGATTTACAGGTTGAAGCCTAATCCCCAGCGTCATGATATTTGGGGACGCAGTTATTATATTCCTAGTTTTTTAAGGACCCTCCACATTGTTCTCCATAGTGGCTGTACCAGTTTGCATTCCCACCAACAGTGTAAGAGGGTTTCCTTTTCTCAACACACTGTCCAGCATTTATTGTTTGTCGACTTATTGATGTTGGCCAGTCTGACCACTGTGAGATGATACCTCATTGTGGTTTTTATTTGCATTTCTCTAATAATGAGTGAGGTTGAGCATCTTTTCATGTATTTATTAGCCATCTGTACATCTTCTTTGATGAAATATCTGTTTAGGTCTTTTGCCCACTTTTTGGTTCTGTTATTCATTTTTCTGGTATTTAACTGCATGAATATTTTGGAGATTAATTATTTGTCAGTTGTTTCATTTGCTGTTATTTTCTCTCATTCTGAGGGCAGTCTTTTCACCTTGCTTATAGTTTCTTTCATTGTGCAAAAGCTTTTAAGTTTAATTAGATCCCATTTATTTATTTTTGTTTTTATTTCCATTAATCTGGGAGGTGGATCATAGAGGATCTTGCTGTGATTTATGTTGGAGAGTGTTCTATGTTTTCTTTTAAGAGTTGGAAATCAGAGAAACTAAGGAAATAATCCCATTCACCATTGCAACAAAAACAATAAAACACTTAGGAATAAAGTTACATGAAGAAACAAGACCTGTATATACAGAACTATAAAACATGATGAAAGAAATCAAAGATGGAACAAATAGATGGAGAAATATACCATTTTCTTGTGTTGGAAGAATCAATACAGTGAAAATGAGTATACTACTCAAAGCAACCTATAGATTCAGTGCAATCCCTATCAAACTACCAAACATATTTTTCACAGAAACTAACAAACAATTTCACAATATGTATGGAAACACAAAAGACCCTGAATAGCCAAAGTAATCCTAAGAATGAAGAATGGAACTGGAGGAATCAACGTGCCTGACTTCAGACTATACTACAAAACTACAGTCATCAAGACAATATGGTACTGTCACAAAGAGAGAAATATAGATCAGTGGAACAAAATAGAAAGTCCAGAGATAAATCCACCCACCTATGGACATCTTATCTTTGACAAAGGAGGCAAAAATATAAAATGGAGAAAAGACAGTCTCTTCAAAAGTGGCACTGGGAAAACTGGTCAACTACATGTAAGAGAATGAAAACTAGAACACTTTCTAACACCATTCACAAAAATAAACTCATAATGGGTTTAAGAGGGTTAAATGTAAGACCAGAAAGTCTTGTTCATGGAATCTTTAAATATTACTAATACTGCTTTCAATAGTTTTGTCTAATGATTGTAATTGAGGTATATCATGAATGTCATTCCAGCAAGCTACAAAACTCTTACCATTGCTAAGGGTTGTTGTTGTTCAGTTGCTGAGTCTTGTCCAACACTTTGTGACTCCATGGGCTGCAGCACATCAGGATTCTCTGTTCTTCACTGTCTCCCACAGTTGGCTCAAACTCATGTCCATTGAGTCATTGATGCCATCCAGCCATCTCATCCTCTGTTGCCCCCTTTTCCTCCTGCCCTCTGTCTTTCCCAGTGTTGGCTCTTTACATTAGATGGCCAAAGGACTGGAGCTTCAGCTTCAGCATCAGTCCTTCCAATGAATATTCAGGGTTGATTTCCTTTAGGATTGATGGATTTGATCTCCTTGCAGTCAAAGGAATTCTTAAAAGTCTTCTCTAGCATCACAGTTCAAAAGCATCAATTCTTCAGTGCTCAGTCTTCTTTATGGTCCAACTCTTACATTCATACGTGACCACAGGAAAAACCATAGCTTTGACTAGAAAGACCTTTGTCAGTAAAGTGATGTCTGAACTTTTAATACACTGTCTAGGTTTGTCATAGCTTTTCTTCCAAGGAGCAAGCATCTTTAAATTTCGCAGCTGTGGTCACTGTCTGCAGTGATTTTGGATACCCTAAAAATAAAGTCTGTTACTGTTTCCATTTTCCCCCCATCTATTTGCCATGAAGCAATGTGATGGGATGCCATGATCTTGTTTTAGGATGTTGAGTTTTAAGCCAGGTTTTTCACTTTCCTCTCTCACCTTCATCAAGATGCTCTTTAGTTTCTTGCTTTCTGCCCTTAGGATGCTATCTTCTGCATATCTGAAGTTGTTGATATTTCTCCCAGCAATCTTGATTCCAACTTGTGATTCATACAGCCTGACTAACAGCAAAGGCATTAAAAAAAAAAAAAAAAAAAGGTAACTCTGTTAACATTAATCCAATCATTCAACTTAGTTTTATCTTTCATAATGATTCATATGCAAATTTTTTTACATGTCAAACATTTCTAAGTTCTCCATATGAGAACTAGGGCCTTCCTAACCTCCTGCCAATTTCCACCTCTGAGAGAAAACCACTTTCAACTCTTTTAACTGATTATTAGATTTTAGTGCCAAATGTCATATAGCATGGGTTTCTCAGGTGGTGCTAGTGGTAAAGAATCTGCCTGCTAATGCAGGTGACATAAGAGATATGGGTTTGATCTCTGGGTTGTGAAGATCCCCTGGAGGAGGGCACGACAACCCACTCCAGTATTCTTGCCTGGAGAATCCCCATGGACAGAGGAGCCTGACAGTCTCAGTCCATAGGGTCACAGAGTGTCTAACTCCACTGAAGTGACTGAGGACGCATGCACATGTCATTATAGCATGCTTCTATGGCCACCTCATGCGAAGAGTTGACTCATTGGAAAAGACCCTGATGCTGGGAGGGATTGGGGGCAGGAGGAGAAGGGGATGACGGAGGATGAGGTGGCTGGATGGCATCACTGACTCGATGGACATGAGTTTGAGTAGACTCCAGGGGTTGGTGATGGACAGGGAGGCCTGGCGTGCTGCGACTCATGGGGTCACAAAGAGTCGAACACTGAGCCACTGAACTGAACTGAACTGATAGCAACTTCTTGTTTTCTCATCCTTAGGCATCATTCATGGACACGACTCTATGGAAGATGAGATGTAATGTTTTGTTACTCCTGACTTCATGCCACACAGAAGCATCTGATTCCTCATCAAAAATCTGTATGAAAGTCAAGAAACAGCAGTTAGAACTGGACACGGAACAACAGACTGGTTCTAAATTGAGAAAGGAGTACATCAAGGCTGTATATTGTCACCCTGCTTATTTAACTTGTATGCAGAGTACACCATGCAAATGCCAAGCTGGATGAAACACAGCTGGAATCAAGATGACCAGGAGAAATATCAAAAATCTCAGACACACAGATGACACCACCCTTATGGCAGAAAGTGAAGAAGAACCAAAGAGCCTCTTGATGAAAGTGCAAGAAGAGAGTGAAAAAGTTGGCTTAAAACTCAACATTCAGAAAACTAAGATCATGGCATCTGGGCCAATCACTTCATGGCAAATAGATGGAGAAACAATGGAAACAGTGGCTGACTTTATTTTTTTGGGCTCCAAAATCACTGCAGATAGTGATTGCAGCCATGAAATTAAAAGACACTTGCTCCTTGGAAGAAAAGCTATGACCAACTTAGACAGAATATTAAAAAGCAGAGACATTTCTTTGCCAGAAAAGGTCCATCTAGTCAAAGCTATAGTTATTTCCAGTAGTCATGTATGTATGTGAGAGTCGGACTACAAAGAAAGCTGAGCCCTGAAGAACTGATGCTTTTGAACTGTGGTGTTGGAGAAGACTCTTGAGAGTCCCTTGGACTGCAAGGAGATCTAACCAGTCCATCTTAAAGGAAATCAGTACTGAATATTCATTGGAAGAACTAATACTGAAGTTGAAACTTCAATACTTTGACCACCTGATGTGAAGAACTGACTCGTTGGAAAAGACCCTGATGCTGGGAAAGATTGAAGGTGGGAGGAAAAGGGGAACAACAGAGGATAAGATGGTTGGATGGCATCACCACCTCGATGGACATGAGTTTGAGTAAGCTCTGGGAGTTGGTGATGGACAGGGAAGCCTGGTGTGCTTCAGTCTGTGGGGTCGCAGAGAGTTGGACATGACTGAGTGACTGAACCGAACTGAACTGAACTGAATATAATTTGAATAACTTAGTAGTGTCTATGTTATGTTATTATGACTGTGAAGTTGCTATTTATAGCTGTCTTAGTAACATTCCTGGTTTTGGCTTATGTTGATCCTCTCATCTGTGTGTTTGTATAACCACCACCATGATCAGGATATACATCACATGACCACAAAGTCTCTCATGTGATAGCCCTTTAAAATGACATACATCCCCACCAAACCAAACCTCTGGCAAATGCCATTGTATTTTCTTTTCAAGTATGCTATATCGGTGGAATTCATATTTTGAGATTGGCTTTGTGTATTCAACCTAATACCTTCAAGAAACTTATAATTGTTCCACACACACATATGTAAAACTCATCCTTTGTGCTGTTGAATAGTATTTCCTGTTATGGATGCACCACAGTTTGTTAAACTGTACACATATTTATTGGTAGATATTTTATTTTTTTCAAAATTTTTGCTTTACAAAAAAATCTGCTATAACATTCATGCACAGGTTTTGTGTGGAGGTAGTTCTCATTTTTCTGAATAAATGTCTGGGAGCATAATTTCTGGGTCATATAATGCACTTCCTTTTGTGAAAGAAGTAAGAAATGATTTCTTTTTTGGAGGCAGGTCATACAAGTTCTGAGGTCCACATTGCACTATGAAATTAGCTAAGTTTTACTAATTACATCATTAAAGGATTGGAGTAGGAAATCATTACAGGAGCAGACCTGCTTCCATTCCACAGGGTTGAGAGGCCCTGGAGAAACTTCTTTTGGTTGAGTCAGGTGTAGAATGAGACTACAAGCCAGCCACAACCTAGGGTCCTGGAATTGGTACTTTGGGACAAGCCCACAGCCACAGATTCTTCCAGGGATCTGTGAGTTTGCCTAGGGCTCCCAAATAGGGGTTCACCATGGATGGAGTCAAGGGCCCAATGGAGAGAACAGTGGCCCCAAGTTCTAGCCAAGTGAGGAGCAAGTTTATTTCTATTAGGCTTGTTCAATCTCTCTGAAAACATAAGATGAGTAATTCCTCACTCTCCATGAACCTTCTCTGTCTGAATTCTATTTCACCATCTGAAGCAGAAACTGTCTAGAATGTAGAAGCAGATTACAATTTCACAAACATTTCACATCATCATAGGCACTTCCTCTTATATCACAGGAGGTGGGGCTTCTCTCCTCTCTACTGAGCACAGATGTTCGGGTTTGCCCTAGGACACATTTGGACAGAGCAGGCTCCCCAGGCCTCTATGATGCCTATCCCTGCCTTCTGGGTCCACCCTCCTCCTCTTTGCCTGCTGCTGACTCTGCTCCTGGGACTCCCAGGTAAGTATTCCTTTGGATAGAATCTCCTTTTTCCTGCCCTCTGTACCTTACACTGCCCTTGTACTTTTACGGTCTCTATGTAAACATGAGTGTTCAATCCATGCTACAGAAGTCCAAGGGGTGGACATTATCTGAGAGCATGAAATCAGGGATCTCAGTATTTTCTCTGTGGATCCATCACCTGCAGCCTGTTACCAGAGGCTTCCAAACAGATGCTTCAAACACCAACCATGACAGATTTGTGCATATTATCTAATTCTCACAATGTCCCAGTGTGATAACTATTAACAGTGAACTGCAGATGGGGAAATTGAGGCAGAGAGTAACTTGACCAATGTCACAATGTCATCTAAGGCAGTAGAGCACAGGATTCAAATCCAGAATGTCCAGCTGCAGAATTGATTCTTTGAGCCATGTTGTGCTGCTCAGCTTCTCAGAGTAGCCTAATCGCAGAAAAATCAGAAAACAGAGAAGTAAATAACAGGTAAGTCATCACACATCATGCTGCTCATTTAAAAATCTTGCAGTGTTTACTCCCAAACTTTTGTCAGTGATGTGTTAGATGGTTCCTATCTGCTAATTTTTTTTTTTTTACCGAGCTTTAAACATCTATTATAATGCTCTTTGATCCTCAAAACAACCTGTACACCACCATTAGGCTACATTTTAATACATGTTTGTGGATGCATGTGTTTATGTATGTGCATGTTAATGTATGTGAATGAGTGGGTATGAGGAAGTGTTCTCAGAAATGAGATTTCAAAATGACTTCCTTATTTTTCCCATGAATTTTTCACTCTACATGAAATGACACAGACAGATAATTAGTTTCTACAGCTCTCCTTTTAACTTCTCTATATATTTGTCCTTTGGAAAAGTGAAACTGTTAGTTGTTCAGTAGGGTCTGACTCTCTGCGACACTATGGATTGTAGCCCCCCAGGCTCCTCTGTCCATGGAATTCTCCAGGCAAGAATACTGGAATGGGTAGCCATGCCCTTCTCCAGGGGATCTTCCCAACCCAGGGATCGAACCCAGGTCTCCTTCATTCCAGGCAGGTTCTTTATCATCTGCGCCACTAAGGCTTATCCTTCCTCAAACTCTTAAGAAAACTTGGTTCTTGGTAAATGGGTAGAATTTTGTGCATTACTATCTTGGAGTCCCCTCTTTCTGAGGAAGAAAGGAGGGGATTAAAGACACAGAGACTCTTGCCTATATGATCTATATACTCATATCCATATCTTAATTATATTTATATCCATATTTATAAGAATCTATATAATCTAATGCTGGTTGAAGCCTCCATGCCTCAGGAAATCTATTGAGTAATAACTATTCATTTTCTTGCACGTTCATCATGTGCCAGACACTGTTGGAAATGCTCAGTTATTTTCTCATGTGACATCATATCCAAGCTAGATCTTCTGGTCACCCCTACCTTACAGATAAGAAAACAGAGCAAGAAGAAGTTCAAGGTCACTCAATGGTAAATGGTAGGAGTATGATTTAAATTCAAGCAATCTGATACTAGAGCTCATGAGTTTAATCTTTGGTCTTCTTGTTGCTGTGGCCCTGCTTCTATCTCATGATCATAAGATTTCAACCACTTCTGTCAATAGGTATGCAGAGGAGGGAGTGTGGGGAAGGTTTGTCGTTTTCTTCTTCTGGGCTCTTCTGCTTCTTGCATACGTACAAGTTCCTTTTGTTTTTCCCCAAGTCATATATTTATTCTGGCATTTGGTTGACAATAGACTACTGAGGACATAGAAGCAACCAGAACATTTGAGGTTATGATACACATGCAAAAAAGAAGATGTAAAAATGGCTAGCACCTGGACAGTAGCTAGTAGAGATAAGAGGAAAAAATTCAGGTTCTGGGTGCACGCAGAAGAGGATTTTCTGATGCATAGGATTTGTGGCGGGAGGAAAGACTATGGCTTTGAGCTTTGTGCATCTAGAAGAAGCATGGTGGCTCAGCTGAGATACAGAGGGTGGGGGGAAGATTCAGTTTGGTTTCAGATGTTGTTAACTGTGAGAAATCTATTTCTATCCAAAAAACATGACAAGTGGAGAGTTGCAAAGCAAGTTCAGAGGAAAGACCTGGGCCAGAGACATAAATAGAAAAATTACTGATTCATGATTGTGGAGATTTTTTTTCCCTATTCCTTGTGTCTCTGATCCCTCTTCTCCCTCCATTTCTCTCTCCAACTTTTTTTCATGTTTCTTCCCATTTTTGTCTTAGCAGTTCACTTTCCCCAACCTCAGTCTTCTTTTTCAGACTTTAAAAACTAAAGCATTTGATGATGTTGGCACATCACAGAACCTTCCCCGTAACAGGATGCACCCTTGTTAGGAGGCATGCTGCTGCTGCTAAGTCACATCAGTTGTGTCCGACTCTGTGCAACCCCATAGACGGCAGCCCGCCAGGCTCCCGTCCCTGGGATTCTCCAGGCAAGAATACTGGAGTCGGTTGCCATTTCCTTCTCCAGTGCATGAAAGTGAAAAGTGAAAGTGAAGTCGCTCAGTCATGTCCGACTCTTCACAACCCCATGGACTGCAGCTTATCAGTCTCCTCCATCCGTGGGATTTCCCAGGCAAGAGTACTGGAGTGGGGTGCCATTGCCTTCTCCCATTAGGAGGCATAATTGGTTACAAACAGTGCTCAAGCAAAAGTCACTCAGTTGTGTCAGCCTCTTTGCAACCCCATGGACTATATAGTCCATGGAGTTCTCCAGGCCAGAACACTAGAGTGGGCAGCCTTTCCCTTCTTCAGGGAATCTTCCCAACCCAGGTCTCCTGCATTGCAGGTAGATTCTTTACCAGTTGAGCTATAAGGGAAACCCCAAATAGTGCCTAGTGGGTGGATTTATCAGTTCACACTCTGCACAGGTGAACCACACATTTTCTCCCTAAGGAGTGGGGAAGAAATAGAAAAAAAAAAAAAAAATACAGGATTTTCTTGTGGCATCAAAACAACTTGCTCTTCTGATTTACATCCCAGCAATTAGACCTATGCCTGTTTAATAGGATATTTCAGATAAGAAAGATTGTGTTTGTACTTCTCTGTATCTCTTGAAATTAGATAGTCAGTGAGGCAATGAAATTAACCTGGAAAATTTGTACCTGTAGTTAAATAATTGGCCCAATGGTGACTCATGTCCCTTCAACTCATAACTCACTGTTCAAGTGTGTTAAAACCACCCACAGTTCTTTTCAAAACACTATTTTGGAGTTTACTGTTTCCTTGCTTTCTTGCCCCTATAGTTCTCTCTCCCAATTCATCTATAGGTTCCTCAAATGTATTAATGGTTAGAACCACACATTTTATTCTTCCTTGAGTCATGGAGTTCAATTCAAAGGCTCTACATGGGACAGTCACCTTGTTTCAGTTTGCAAATTTTTTATTGCAGTAAAATATACATAACACAAAATTTACCAGTTTCACTATTTTTAAGGACACAAAGTGGCAGTAAGTATCTTCACAATGTTGTGAAGGCCTCACCAGTATACATTTCCAGAACTTTTTCAGCCTCTGTAACAGAAACTCTATTCATTAAATTATAACTAACTCCTTCCCTGCCTCCCTGGTAACATCTATTCTACTTTTTCTCTATGAATTTGCCTATTCTATGTATTTCATATAAGTGGAATCATTTATTTGTCCTTTTTCATCTGGCTTATTTCACCAAGCATATTTTTAATGTTCATCCACGCTGTAGAAGGTGTCAGACAGTCATTTTTTTTAGGACTTATATATATTCTATTGTATATATGTAATTCAGTTCAGTTCAGTTCAGTCGCTCAGTCGTGTCTGACTCTTTGCGACCCCGTGAGCTGCAGCATGCCAGGCCTCCCTGTCCAACACCAACTCCTGGAGCCCACCCAAACTCATGTCCATGGAGTCGGTGATGCCATCCAACCATCCCATCCTCTGTTGTCCCTTTCTCCTCCTGCCCTCAATCTTTCCCAGCATCAGGGTCTTTTCCAGTGAGTCAGCTCTTCGCATCAGGAGGCCAAAGTATTGGAGTTTCAGCTTCAATATCAGACCTTCCAATAAACACCCAGGACTGATCTCCTTTAGGATGGACTGGTTGGATCTCCTTGCAGTCCAAGGGACTCTCAAGAGTCTTCTCCAACACCACAGTTCAAAAGCATCATTTCTTCGACGCTCAGCTTTCTTTATAGTCCAACTCTCACATCCATACATGACCACTGGAAAAACCATAGCCTTGACTAGACGGACCTTTGTCGGCAAAGTAATGTCTCTGCTTTTTAATATGCTGTCTAGGTTGGTCATAACTTTCCTTCCAAAGAGTAAATGTCTTTTAATTTCATGGCTGCAATCACCATCTGCAGTGATTTTGGAGCCCCCAAAAAATAAAGTCGGCCACTGTTTCCACTGTTTCCCCATCTATTTGCCATGAAGTGATTGGACCAGATGACATGATCTTAGTTTTCTGAATGTTAAGCTTTAAGCCAACTTTTTCACTCTCCTCTTTCACTTTCATCAAGAGGCTCTTTAGTTCCTCTTCACTTTCTGCCATAAGGGTAGTGTCATCTGCATACCTGAGGTTATTGGTATTTCTCCCGGCAATCTTGATTCCAGCTTCTGCTTCTTTCAGCTCAGCGTTTCTCATGATGTACTCTGCATATAAGTTAAATAAGGAGGGTGACAATATATAGCCCTGACGTACTCCTTTTCCTATTTGGAACCAGTTTGTTTTTCCGTGTCCAGTTCTAACTGTTGCTTCCTGACATCTTAGATGACCCTTATTTTCAGTTTTGTTTTGTTTTTTGATAACAGCTATCCTAGAGGATATGTAGGGCTATCTCATTATGGTTTTAATTTGCATTTTCCAGTTAGTAGTGATGTTGAGCACCGTTTTATATGCTTGTTGACCATCTGTATATCTTCTTTGGAGAAATGGCTGTTCAATTCTTTTGATCATATTTAAGTTGAGTTGTTTGTTATTTTGTTGCTGAATAGTAGGATTTCCCTTTACAGTTGCTTTCTGTGCATCTCACATGTATTTATATTATGTGTTTATGCTTTCATTTGTCTCCAGGCATTCTCTAATTCCCCTGGTGATTTCATCTTTTACCTATTGATTTTTTAAGAAATGTTGTTTGATTTTTATGTATTGGTGAATATCTTATTTCTGTTTCTGTTATTGATCTAGTTTGATTTTTCAAACTGTTTGACTGGTGAGCTGCTTGAATAACCCTCATTCAGATTCCATTAATTTGCCTCATCATTCATCCTGCATGACAATGACACATACATAGATTTTTGTTATGGCAGCTGGTTTCTGTAACTGTCAGGACAGGTATGTGTGATAGAAAATAACCTCCCAACATAGAAAAAGCAATCAAAATTGTGAAGTAGGACACCTAAATGTTGAGTAGGAGAAGCTCACCTTCTCCCACAAATACTTCAAAAATACATTTACATACAGAACAATTTTCACAATATTTACTGAGCGCTGGCAGAACTTAGACTTTTGAAATGGCAAGTAAATCTCCATGCAACCAGATAGGACAAAAGAAAAAAGAAAAAAAAAAAAAAAGGAGAAAGTAAGACAGGGATCAGGAGGGGACCTACACACCTTGGGGGAAACTGTGAAAGAGAAAGGTTCCTGCACCCTGGACATCTCCTCGTCAGTAGGGATATAAGCTGGGACAGAGGGTGTAAGCTTCAGAGTCTCAGAGGAGAATAAAAGACCTGGTTTGCAGTAGCTAGACCAGAGAGAGATTTGCAGAGATGGTCAGTGCCGTTGATCAGCACTCCCCAGCCTGAGAAAATCATGGACCCATTGGGTGGGAGCTGGGTGCTTGTAGCTCAGGACTCAGAGATCAGACCCTGGCAAAGGACTGTATGGAAATAGTCTGAAGGTGCAGGAACCTGATATGACCTCACATGAGGGCGTATTGTTTGGGGGATGTGAAAGGGGAGGGGTAGGACCCACCATTGCCGCCTTTTTCTCTGCTCTCAGGTGGCAAGATACTGCCTACACAAGCTCCAGGAGGTATCACCAGTCACTCCTGCCAACCCCTTGTTTAGGAGCAGTCTTGAGGAGCAGTTGCACTCAGGAGGGCACTGTTGCGCCCTGGGGCTTCAGGAATTGTCGAGAGCTATGTCCACTCCCATAATGAGCTCCAAAAGCATGTGTGAGTGACCACCACTGCCACAAATGCAAGAACTAGGCACCAACCACCACATCTGCACACTCCCATCAAGGGGATAATGGTGAACATACACCGAGGGAAGAGGTGGCAGATATCCACACTGAAAATAGCCCCTGCACCAAAAATATTAAACCCACACAAACTACACAGGGATGCTCCCACAATAAATAGTCCTCCGAGACCCCAGTAGATATCTTTTCTTCTGAACTCACAGAATAAGAAAAGTATGGGTAAAATGAAGAAGCAAAGGAATCAGTTCCAGTTAAAAGACCAAGAGAATTCCCCTGAAAGAACAAACAATGACACAGACTTTTTTAGATTAATAGACATTGATTTCAAAAAGGAAATAATGAAAATACTAAAGGAATTAAGCAGGTTATCAACAGAAATGCAGAATATTGTAAAAAGGAACTAGAAAAATCATTTGCTGAGATGAAAAGTGAACTAAAGGCAATGAATAGCAGAAAAAATAATGCATAAGAACAAAAAAGTGATCTGGAAGATAGAATAATGAAAATCACTGAGTCAGGACAGTAGACAGACAGTCAAGCAAAAGGATACCAAAGAAATAAAAGCAATAAAAAATATATAAGAAACTTATGGGATAATAAAAAGCTTGAAAACCTACGCATAATAGGGATTCCAAAAAGGAAAGAGATAAGTGGATCAAAAATTTGAAGAAATTATGGCTAAAAACTTCCCAAATCTAAAGAAGGAAACAGGTATTCAGGAATAGGAAGCTCAAAGGGTCCCGAATACCATAAACCCAAACAGATCTATACAAAGGCATATTAAAATAAAAAATGGCAAAAGTTAAAGAAAGAATTCTAAAAGGTAGCAAGAGATAAACAAAGAGTTAATTACAAGGGAACCCTCAAAAGGCCATCAGCAGATTCCTCTACAGAAAAGTTGCAGGCCAGAGGAAGTGGCAAGACATTGATTCAAAGTCCTAAAAGGGAAAAATCTGCAACCGAGGATCCTCTACCCAGCAAGATATTCATTTAGAGTCGAAGGAGCGATAAGAATTTTTCAGACAAGCAAAGCGAAAAGAAAACATCAATACTAAGCCTATTTTAAAAGAAACATTGAAAATTCTTCACTACCTAGAAAAGGAGTAAGAACATATAGGAAAGAGAAAATCACAGTTGAAAAACAAATCACCTAAATAAGCTAATACACATATTTTAAAAAAATAAAATAAAAATTCTGTGAAAGTGATGATAACCACAGTGAACAGCAAAAGGATTAATATGAAGATATAAAAGAGGACATCAGAATCATATTGATGAAATGTAGGGAAGGAGGGTAGGAAGAGGTACCTTTAAAAAATGTCCTAGAAAGTGTTTGAACCTATACAACTATCAGTCTAAGGCAAGTAGATATATGATGGGGTTAACATGCTTGAGAAACATGATAACCACAAATCAAAAACATACAATAGATTCACAAAAACCAAAAACATGAGTATAGTATAAAAGTAAATCATCAAACCACAAAAGGAAAAAGAAAGGGACAATATAGAAATATAAAATCGATGGGAAAACAAGGCATAAAATGATAATAAATATATCAGTTCAGTCGCTCAATCGTGTCCGACTCTTTGTGGCCCTGTGAACTGCAGCACACCAGGCGTCCCTGTCCATCACCAACTCCGGGAGTCCACCCAAACCCATTTCCATTGAGTTGGTGATGCCATCCAACCATCTCATCCTCTGTCATCCCCTTCTCCTCCCTCGATCTTTCCCAGCATCAGGGTCTTTTCTAATGAGTCAGCTCTTCACATCAGGTGGCCAAAGTATTGGAGTTTCAGCTTCAACATCAGACCTTCCAAAGAACACCCAGGACTGATCTCCTTTAGGGTGGACTGGTTGGATCTCCTTGCAGTCCAAGGGACTCTCAAGAGTCTTCTCCAATACCACAGTTCAAAAGCATCAGTTCTTTGGTGCTCAGCTTTCTTTATAGTCCAACTCTCACATCCATATATGACCACTGGAAAAACGATAGCCTTGACTAGACAGGCCCTTGTTGGCAAAGTAATGTCTCTGCTTTTTAATATGCTATCTAGGTTGGTCATAACTTTCCTTCCAAGGAGTAAGCGTCTTTTAATTTAATGGCTCAATCAACATCTGCAGTGATTTTGGAGCCCCCAGAAAATAGTCAGCCACTGTTTCCCCTGTTTCCCCATCTATTTGCTGTGAAGTGATGGGACTGGATGCCATGATCTTAGTTTTCTGAATGTTAAGCTTTAAGCCAACTTTTTCACTCTCCTCTTTCACTTTCATCAAGAGGCTCTTTAGTTCTTCTTCACTTTCTTCCATAAGGGTGGTGTTATCTGCATATCCGAGGTTATTGATATTTCTCCTGGCAAATTCCAGCTTGTGCTTCCTCCAGCCCAGCATTTCTCCTGATGTACTCTGCATATAAGTTAAATAAGCAGGGTGACAATATTCAGCCTTAACTTGGGTGCAGTCTCACAAATCACAGAATTATCTCAAGTTCCTTTCCAAGGCAAACCATTTAACATCACAGTATCCAGGTCTATGCCCCAGCCACTGATGCCGTAGAAGCTGAAGTTGACTGGTTCTGTGAAGATCTACAGTACCTTCTATAACCAACACCAAAAAAGAAAAAAAAAAAAAAATCTTTTCCTTATAGGGGATTGGAATGCAAAAGTAGGAAATCAAGAGATACTCAGAGTCACAGGCAAGTTTGACCTTAGAGTACAAAATGAATCATGGCAAATCCTAACAGAGTTTTGTCAAGAGAACATGCTGGTCATAGCAAACAACCTATTCCAACAACACAAGAGACAACTCTATACATGGACACCACTAGATGGTCAATATCGAAATCAGATTGATTATATTCTTTGCAGCCAAAGATGGAGGTCTATATAATCAGCAAAAACAAGAGCTGGAGCTAACTGTAGCTCAGATCATGAGCTCCTTATTGCAAAATTCAGGCTTAAATTGAAGAAAGTGGGGAAAATCACTGGACCATTCAGATACAATCTAAATCAAATCCTTTATGATTAAACAATGGAAGTGACAAACAGATTCAAGGGATTAGATCTGGTAAACAGAATGCCTGAAGAATTATGTATGGAGGTTTGTAACATTGTACAGGAGGTGGTCACCAAAACTATCCCCAAGGAAAAGAAGCACAAGAAGGCAAAGTGGTTGTCATAGGAGGTTTTACAAATAGCTGAGGAAAGAAGAGACGTTAGAGGCGAGGGAGAAATGCAAAGATACACCCAACTGAATGCAGAATTCCAGAGAATAGCAAGGAGAGATAAGAAGGCCTTCTTCAATGTACATTGCAAAGAAATAGAGGAAAACAATAGAATGGGAAAGGCTAGAGATCTCTTCAAGGAAATTGGAGATATTAAGGAAATATTTCATGCAAGTTTGGGCATGATAGAGGACAGAAATGATAAAGACTTAACAGGGGCAGAAGAGATTAAGAAAAGGTGGCAAGAATATACAGAAGAACTGTACAAAAAAAGCTCTTAGTGACCCGGATAACCATGATGGTATGGTCACTCACCTAGAGCCAGACATCTTGGAGTCCGAAGTCAAGTGGGCCTTAGGAGGCATTACTACCAACAAAGCTAGTGGAGGTGACAGAATTCCACTTGAGCTATTTAAAATCCTAAAAGATGATGCTGTGAAAGTGCTGCGTTCATTATGCCAGCAAACTTGGAAAACGCAGCAGTGGCCACGGGACTGGAAGATATCAGTTTTCATTCCAATCCCAAAGAAAGGCAGTGCCAAAGAATGTTCAAAGTACCATATAATATGCTCATTTCACATGCTAGCAAGGTAATGCTCCAAATCCTTCAAGCTAGGCTTCAGCAGTACCTGAACTGAGAACTTCCAGATGTGCAAGCTGGGTTTTAAAGAGGCAGAGGAACCAGAGAGAAAATTGCCAACATTAGTTGGATCATGGAGGAAGTAAAGGAATTCCAGAAAAACGTCTACTTCTGCTTCGTTGGTATTGAATGAGTTCAATGGTATTGACACAGAAACAAGGATATGAATCAATGGAACTGAATAGAGAGCTCAGAAATTAACCCACACACCTATAGTTAATTAATCTTTGACAAGGAGGCAAGAATATACAATGGGAAAAAAACAGTCTTTGAGCAAGTGGTGTTGGTAAAGTTGGACAATTGCATATAAATCAATGAAGTTAAAATACACCCTCTCACGACACTCAAAAATAAACTCAAAATGTCTTAAACACTTAAGCATAAGAAATAACAACATAAAGCTCCTAGAAATGATCATAGGCAAAAGAGCTTCTGACATAAATTGTCCCAATGTTTTCTTAGTTCAACTCCTCAAGGCAATAGAAATAAAAACAAAAATGAGCAAGTGAGACTGAAACTTACAAGCTTTTGCATAGCAAAAGAAACAATACATAAAACAAAATGACAACTTATAGAATAGGAGAAAATGTTCAAAAGGGATTTGACTTACAAAGGCTTAATGTACAAGAATATACAAACAGCTTATACAACTCAACAACAATAAACAAAAATATCCAACTGAAAAATGGGCAGAAGATGTAAATAAACATTTCTCCAAAGAGGAAATACAAATGGCCTACAGACACATGAAAAGTTGCTCAACATCACTAATTATTAGAGAAAAGTGAAAGTATTAGTCACTCAGCCATGTCTGACTCTTTGCAAACTCCATAGATTGTAGCCCATTGGGTCCCTCTGTCCATGGGATTCTCCATGCAAGAATTCTAGAGTGGGTAGCATTCCCTTTTCCAGGGGATCTTCCCAACCCAGGAATCAAACCCAGGTCTCTTGCAATCCAGGATTCCTTATAGTCTGAGCCATCAGGGAAGCCCCAATTATTAAATAAATACAAATTAAAACTACAATGATGTACCACTTCACACCGGTCAGAATGACCATCACTGAAAACTCTAAAAATAACAAATGTTGGAGAAGATGTAGAGAAAAGGGAACCCTCCTACACTGTTGATGGGAATTTGTTAATAAGTTGATATGGCCACTATGCAAAACAGTATGGAGGTTCCTCAGAAAAATAAAAAAAGAATTGCCATATGATCCACCAATCCTGCTTCGGGGCATATATCCAGACAAAACTCTATTCCAAGAAGGTACACTTACCTTTATGTTCATAGCAACACAATTCATTGTAACCAAGACTTGGAAACAATCCAAATGTCCATCAACAGACAAATGGATAAAGAAGATGTGGTACACAAAGAAACACAACTCAGCTATAAAAAAGAATGAAATAATGCCATTTGCAGCAACATGGATGAAGCTAGAGATTATCATACTATGTGAAGTAAAAAAAGAGAAAGACAAATACCATATGATATCACTTAAATGAGGAGTCTAAAATATGACACAAACCTATCTATGAAACAGAAACAAACTTGGCAGTTGCCAAGGGGGAGACAGTAGGTGGAGGGACAAAGTGGAAGGTTGGAGTTAGCAGATGCAAGCTTTTATATATGTAACAGATAAACAGCAAGGTGCTACTGAATAGCATAGAGAGCTATATTCAGTATCTTATGATAAACTATAATGGAAAATAATATATTAAAAATGAATATGCATATGCATATACATGTATATATCTGAATCACTTTACTATATGGCTGAAATTAACACAACATTGTAAATCAACTGTTGTTCAATAAAAAAGTTTTAAATCAAGTAAACAAATTTGCAAAAACACCCCCAAAGAGATCCATGTCCTAATACTCATCTGTGAATATTTTATTTTACGTGGCCAAAGAGATTTTATAAAAGTGATTGACTCTTGCTGTGGGGAGGATAACCTAGATTACCGTTGTGGACCAACATAACCTTATAAGAAGGAGGCAGGAAAGCCAAAGTTAGAGAAGCACAAGTGACAATGGAAACAAGACTGGAGTCATAAGAAGATGGAAACCGTGAGAAAAGGAGTGTAGACAGTCTCAAGAATTTGGAGAGGCAATGATCACAGCCTCCAGAAGAAATGTAGCCCACTGACTCCTTGATTTTAGTCCAATAATACAATCTTTGGTACTTTGACATCTGGCATTATAATGAGACTGTCATTTTAAACCACTAAATGTTTGATAATTTCTCTCAGAGCCTTAGGCAACTAATATAACATGACCATGTCATTGGAAAAAAATTCTAGGCACTTGGAACAATGTTTTACTTTCCTCTTAAACTTCATGTTCATTGTGTGTTGGAAGCTCTGCATATCACTGTCACTCAAGTATCCAGGTCATTGGAGCTAAGTCCAACAGGAGTGTGTATTTCTGGAGAAGGGGGACATTGGTTCATAAAGGTTTTTACAGTTAAATGAAAGCCATGCCAAATACATCCATCACCTCTCCTTACAACTTAGTGATTTAAGAGGTCATGTGGTCCCACCTAATACAAAGGATAGAAATGCATCACTCCCTGAGGACACACAGTGAACAACCAGAAGTATTTGGTGGAGCAAGACACTTCCAGAGAGGGCTTACTGCACAAATCCAGTCTCTGCCATGTCACTGACCTCTCTGTGCCTCGGTTCCTCTCTTGTATAAGGATCTCATGTAACAGGCTGATTGTGCAGGTTACATGCAAAGTACATGCAACATACATGCAAAAGGCTGAGTTCAAGGCTGGGTCATGGAGTACAAAGTCAATAAAAGCTGTTGTTAATAAATAGTGGAGAACACCTACAGGATCACATGAGGATGAATAAATAACTACTTTGTGTCTTCCTCCAGGAGCGGCAGGTGACGGGGAGCTGCAGGTGATTCAGCCTGAGAGGTCTGTGTCAGTTGCAGCAGGAGAGACGGCCACTCTGAACTGCACCGTGACCTCCCTGAGCCCCGTGGGGCCCATCGTGTGGTTCAGAGGAACTGGGCCAGGCCGGGAGTTAATCTACAGTCAAAAAGAAGCCCTCTTCCCCAGAGTAACAAATGTTTCAGACCCCACAAAGAGAAACAACATGGACTTTTCCATCCGCATCAGTAACATCGCCCCAGCAGACACTGGTGTCTACTACTGTGTGAAGTTCCGGAAAGGAGAACATGGTGACGTGGAGTTTAAGTCTGGACCAGGCACTCATCTCACTGTGAGTGGTGAGTATGGCCTTTGTCCCCTGGATTCTGATAGCATGTCAACAAGAATGCCTTCCACTCTTTGAACCAAAAAGCACAATCATGTACAGCAGTGGGTGCTTATATCATGATCTGGGTCATGATCAGATTTCACTCCCTTCTATAGATCAGGGGAGTTGAGGCCTATGGGGTTCATGCTATTTGCTCAAGGCCCCATGGCTGGTAAAAGAGAGAAAATTCTGAGTCCCCAGTCTGCCTGGCTCCACAGCCCTTGTCTTTTTCACACCATTCAGCCCTTTGATCCAGGGATAAAGGAAATGAATGTCTGAGTGACTTGCCCCGTCACTGTCCAGACCTCATTCCTGCCTCCATAGAATGCTCACCTCAATGTGGCTGAGTCTTCCCTTTATTCACACATACTGAACACCTACTCTGAGCCAGGGCCTGGCCCAGATGCTGTGGAAGCAGAAGTGAACAAAGCAGAAAAGGGCTCTTATTCCATGAAGCTTATGTTCTTTTTCCTCTGAAAGAAGAGAGTCATCTAGGTCAAGGAGTGAAAATTCTATTTCCTCTTCAGAAGCATCACACTGAGAAGAAATTCCTATAGCATAGGCTCAGTGTTTACTCATGGCACTGCTTGCAAGAGATGCCTAGAGGTTGGGTGTTTCCTGGGAATCTGTTAAGAAGACCCTCCTGTGATTCAGGGATTGACTCACACAGTCGCTAAAGGCTGCCAGCAGAGCTGGGTCATCTCAGAATGTCCCTCCCCAGGGAAGAGGTTCATGTGGGTGACTTAGGAGCAGCCCCATTGAGGTAGCAAAGGTGATCATTTAGAGTGTTCTGACCAAAACTCTGGATCCTCTTTCAAACTC
This sequence comes from Dama dama, assembly GCF_033118175.1. Lineage (NCBI taxonomy): Eukaryota > Metazoa > Chordata > Mammalia > Artiodactyla > Cervidae > Dama > Dama dama. The sequence goes on from NC_083703.1 coordinate 53,672,539, forward strand.
CTGAATCCTGGGCTGTCAGCAGAGGAAGGACCTTTAGACACCATCCTCCCAACCTCCCACGTACACATGGGGGTCTGAGAGCAAGAGGTATAGGGGCCCTGACCACAGTCACATGGTCAGTGAGGGGATCCTTCCAGAACTCAATCTATTTCAAAGCCAGTCTTCTTCCTGTGCTGGCACTGGAACTCAATTAATGGAAGTACCTGGCACATAGGATTTGCAGAATAAAAGCTCCTTGAATGAACCATGGAATAGGTTCTTTTCATGGTTTTCCCAAAGTTTCTGAAGGCCCCTCACATTCAGACCCTGAGCCTGACATGACTAGAAACCACTCTTTACTTTCAGCCGCATGATTCCAAATCCCTCATTTCATATGAGTACCAAGAGCTGCCCTGTTTTCCAACAACTACCTAACTCTCAGCATATGGAGACAGCATCATTCATGTTATGGTCTCCTGTTGATGAACACTAAGTTGTTCCTAACCTTGGGCTACTGAAACAGTGCTGAGGTCAATAATCTTTCTACCTGTCACCCTCCTCAAAGGCGAGGTAACCACTGGAAGTGCCTTTGTGGCAGCTGTTGACTGAAAAAAAATGTACGATGTGAGTTGTGGGTTTAGTTTTATTTGGGGCAAAATGAGGACTATAGCCTCAGAGACAGCATTTCAGATAGCTCTGAGGGATTGCTCCAAAGAAGCGGGGCGGGGCGGGGCAGGAGGTGCAATATATATGTGCTTTTGGTGAAGGGAGTACATGCAATCAAGCACACATTTTTTGCAGAAGGTTTATGCTAGTCACAAGGAACAGATGTCACCATGAAGGATTTTGGTGCTTTCCTAGATAGGAGGAGATGGAGAAATTGGGCTCATAAAATCATCTCCAGAAAATATCTAAGTATTTGAAGGCCTGTTCTGTCAGGTTTTCCCAGATCACAGAGTGCCTCATTTCTGATCTTCTTTCAGGAGGTGTTGAAGGTCAGCAGCTACAGTGGCTCATAGTTTAACGCTTGTAAAGATAGAAAGCAAGTGTCAATTTCTAGGTGTCTGAGGATATGCGTATGATTATTTGAGTGGATATTGCTAAATTTCCCTCTTAGTCATGGTAGCAACTGAGCCTCCTCAACCTTCAGACATTAGCAGGGAAGGTGGTTTTTTCCTGATTTGTAGATATTACTTAACTTCCCAGATGGTGGGTTCCTTGCTCAACCTCGGTCACAAGTAATAAATGGTTCCACCGCCACTCAGATCTGCGGCTTCCCAGAAGGTGGATCATGCTCTTCTCCAGGCCACCTGCCCAGATGATTCCCTGGATGAGAAAGGAGGGAGGAGAGGGGGCCAGAGAGCATCAGCTTGTCAGATACTGAACATTTCTCATGACATTTACTCCTTATAACCAGTGTTCAGAAAGAAGGGTGTCTGTTTTCCCTTTTATAGGTGAGGACACTGATGCTCAGAGAGGGGACTTGTTTAGCGAGCATGTAGGGGAGCCAAGATTGAACCCCAGGCACTTTGACTCACAGCCCTGCTCTCTGCACACCCCACTGTGCTTGTCAAAGTGTGGGGGAAATCTCCAGCTCTGTCCTCTGAAATCCTTGTATTGTTCTGTTCTTCAGCAGTGGCACTAAAGAGAAGTCCACTGTGGGAGGTAAGTTTAGCTTTACAACCTGGACCAGATAGATACTGCAGTGTCTCTTGATGGGATGGGCTGAACCTCTTCTAAATGGCAGCACTCGGCACACTTAGCAGCATCAGGAGATTTTCTCCGTTGTTGTGATGTTGCCCCTTCACTAGGCTCCTATGGAGCAGGTCTGGGAAGGTTAGTGTGGACAGAGCCCAGAGGGGCCACTGCAATCCCAGCAGCTCCATGCCCATTCCTGGCTCTGCAGACTGAGGATGAGGAGGGGGAGGTGTTCCCTAGAGGGCGGTGGGATCTCCATGTGAGCAAGAGCTCAGAATGGCCATCATTAAAATTTGTACGACTCATATTGATGTATAGCAAAGCCATCACAATGTTGTAAAGCAATTATCCTCCATTTAAAATAAATATGTATTTTTTAAGTTGTACGAATAACAAATGCTAGCGAGGATGTGGAGAAAAGGGGAGCCCTCCTGTACTACTGGTGTGAATGTAAATTGATGTGGCCACTATGGAAAATATTATGGAAGTTCCTCATAAAACTAAAAATAGAATTACCATATGATCCAGCAATCCCACCCCAGAGCATATATCTTTTTCTCCAAAAAGATATGAACATCCTTATGTTCATAGCAGTACTATTCACAATAGCTAAGACAAAGAAACAAAGTACATGTCCATCAATAGATGAATGGATGAAAAGATGTGGAACATATATACAATGGAATACTACTCAGCTATAAAAAATGAAGAAATAATGCTATTTGCAACAGCATAGATAAACTAGTGATTATCATACTAAGTGAAGTAAGTCAGAACAAGAAAGACAAATACCATATGATATCACTTATATGTGGAATCCAAAAAATGGCCCAGGGAATTGTCTGATGGTCCAATGGATAGGATTTCATAATTCCATTGCAGGGGCCTGGGACTGATTCCTGGTAGGGACCAAAGAACCTCAAGGTACACGATGTAGCCTAAAAAAAAAAAAACGAAAGAGAGAGAGACGAATATACCTACATATGAAACAGAAACGGACTCAAGGACATAGAGAACAGAGTTGCAGTTGTCAATGTAAATAGGGTAGGGGTTAGTTAAGCTATTATATAAAGAAAGGATAAAGAACAAGGTCCTACTGTACAGCACAGAGAACTATATTCAGTATCCTCTGGTAAACAATAACAGAAAAGAATATATTAAAAATGTATATGTATAACTGAGTCACATTTTGTACTACAAAACTAATACAGCATTGTAAATCAATACACTCAATTAAAACAAGTTATAAATCAAGTAAGCAAAACATAGCCCCCCAAAGAGATCCATGTCCTAACACTCACTAGTGAATGTTTTACTTTACATGGAAAAAAAAATTTGCAAAAGTGATTAAGACTCTTGCTACGGGAGAATATCCTTGTTTATAAATGGGAGCCCAATATAATCTTATAAGAAGAGGCAGGAAATCCAAAGTTAGAGTACAGGTAACAATGGAAGCACAACTGGAGTCATAAGAAGATAGAAACCTTGAGAAGAGGAATGTAGACAGTCTCAAGAATTTGCAGAGGCAATGATAAGAGCCTCTAGAGAAATGTAGCCCTGTTGACTCCTTGATTTTAGTCCAGTAATACTGTTTTTGGTCCTTTCACATCCAGAATTATAAAATAATAAAACTATCATTAAGTCACTAAATTTTTGTTAATTTATTACAGCATCCTTAGGTAACATATAACACATGTCATGTGACACAGTTATAATATAATATAACTGTGTCATTGTGCCTTTGGAAAAAATCCCAGGGAGTTGAAACAATGTCTTACTTTCTTCATAAACTAAATGTTCATTGTGTGCTGAAAACTGAATATCACTGTCACTCAAGTATACAGGTTGTTGGAGCAAATTACATCATGAGTATGTGGATCCCTGGGGAGGAGTGAAGTTGGTCTACAAAGGCATTTGCAGTTTAATGAATAACATACAAAATACGTGCATCACTTCTCATAACTCAGTGATCTAAGAGGTCATGTTCAGTTCAGTTCAGTTCAATAGCTCAGTCGTGTCTGACTCTTTGTGACCCTGTGAACTGCAGCACGCCAGGCCTCCCTGTCCATCACCAACTCCCGGAGTCCACCCAAATCCATGTCCATTGAGTCAGTGATGCCATCCAACCATCTCATCCTCTGTTGTCCCCTTCTCCTCCTGCCCTCAATCTTTCCCAGCATCAGGGTCATTTCAAATGAGTCAGCTCGACGCATCAGGTGGCCAAAGTATTGGAGTTTCAGCTTCAACATCAGTCCCTCCAATGAACACCCAGGACTGATCTCCTTTAGAATGGACTGGTTGGATCTCCTTGCAGTCCAAGGGACTCTCAAGAGTCTTCTCCAACACCACAGTTCAAAAGCATCAGTTCTTCGACGCTCAGCTTTCTTGATGGTCCAACTCTCACATCCATACATGACTACTGGAAAAACCATAGCCTTGACTAGACAGACCTTTGTTGGCAAAGTAATGTCTCTGCTTTTTAATATGCTGTCTAGGTTGGTTATAACTTTCCTTCCAAGGAGCAAACGTCTTTTAATTTCATGGCTGCAGTCACCATCTGCAGTGATTTTGGAGTCCAGAAAAATAAGAGGTCACGTCATCCCACCTAATGCAAAGGACAGAAGTGCAGCACTCCCTGAGGACACACAGTGAACACCCAGGAATACTGGATCATGACACTTCCAGAGAAGGCTCAAGAACTCAGTCCCAGTCTCTGCCACATCACTGACTTCTGTCAGCTCCTGGCTTGTTAGGGTCTCACATTACAGACTCATTGTGCAAGCTACATACAATGTACATGCCGTGTGCTGAGTTTAAGGCCCATTCAAGGTGCATTCAGACAATGAACGCTGTTGTTGATAAACACTTGAGAAAACCTACAGAATCACATGAGGGTGAATAAATAACTACTTTGTATTTTCCTTAGGAGCGGCAGGTGCAGGGGAGCTGCAGGTGATTCAGCCTGATAGGTCAGTGTCAGTTGCAGCAGGAGAGACGGCCACTCTGCGCTGCACCGTGACCTCCCTGAGCCCCGTGGGGCCCACAAAGTGGTTCAGAGGAACTGGGCCAGGCAGGGAGTTCATCTACAGTCAAAAAGAAGCCCCCTTCCCCAGAGTTACAAATGTTTCAGATGCCACAAAGAGAAACAACTTGGACTTTTCCATCCGCATCAGTTACATCACCCCAGCAGACACTGGTGTCTACTACTGTGTGAAGTTCCGGAGAGGAGAACATGGTGATGTGGAGTTTAAGTCTGGACAAGGCACTCACCTCACTGTGAGTGGTGAGTATGTCCTGGGTGACCTTCATCCCCTGGTCTCTGACAAGTCAACAAGAATGCCCTTCATTCTTTGAACAAAAAAAAGGAATCCGGTACAACAGTGACCAGGACATGATCTGATTTTACTCCCTTCTACAAATCAGAGTATTTGAGGCCATGACGGTTGTGCTATTTGCTCAAGGCCCCTCAGCCGGTCAACATGGGAAAAGTCTGGATCCCCCATCTACCTGGCTCCACAGTCCTTGTCTTTTCCATCACATTCAGTCCGTTGATTCCAGGGATAAGGGAAATGAAAGTCTCAGTGACTTGCTTCTTGACAGGCCTCACTTCTTACCTCTGGAGAGTACACCCTCAGTGTGGCTGACTCTTCTCTTTATTCAGCACTTATTGAGCACCTACTGTGTGCCAGGCCCTGCTCTGGATGCTGTGGAAACAGCAGTGAACAAAGCAGACAAGAGCTCTTCTCCCTTGAAGCTTGTGTCCTCTTCCCTTCTGAAGAGGAGAAATCCATCCAGGGCAGGGAGGAGAGATGTGTTTCTTTATTTTCTATTCAGACTATCACACTGAAAAGAGATTCTAAGAGACACAGTTTCAGTGTTTATTCTGATGGCCCTGATTGGAGACTATGCTGAGAGTTTGGGTGTTTTCTTCTGTCATTCAGGGATTGACTCACACAGTCACTAAAGGCTCCCAGCAGAGCTGGTTCATTTCAGAATGTCCCTTCTCAGGGAAGCAGTTCTCCATGTGGATGACTTAGGAGCAGTGCCACTGAGGCAGCAAAGGTGCTCATTTTTTTAGATTTTTCTGACAAAGGCCCTGAATCCTTGACTCTCAGCACAGGATGGGCCTTAGGCATCATCTTCCCAACTTCCCATGTACAGATGGGGCCCTTAGGCCAAGAGGTGACATGGGCCCAGATCACAGTCACATAGTCAGTGAAAGGATCATCAAGAACCCACCCTGATTCAAGGCTAATCTCCTTCCTGTACCAGTATTGGAACTTGTTTCATGGAAGAACCTAGCGCATGGAAGTTGCAGAATACAAATACAAATGCCAGTGTATTGATTTTTTTTTTTTTGGCCAGAGTTCCAATATGTTTCTAACGAGCAGCGATGTTTAAAAACAACTGGACTATATGAGGATCTTTTACTTTTATCTAGTCTGTTTCACTTTTTCTATTTCATATTCAGTGCTCCCATTTCATTTAGTTTATGTTTTCCAGTTTCTTCATCTCTTCTTTTTGTTGATGTTCATTTCTCAAACCTTTATCAAGTATAGTAGAAAAGCTTTTGTATACATATATATAAATTATGTATATGTATTTTAGAACACTTATGTATTTTTACCTAACTAAAAAATTTATGATATTTGATTCTACTTGTTTGACTTAGTATTAATAGAATGCTAGATATCTAGTTAAAAAATATAGATAGGCAATAAGCAAAAAAAGTTCACTGTATAGAACAAGGAACTATAGTCAATATCTTGTAATAATTTATAATGGAAAATACTTTCAAAAATAACATATGTATATATGTATAACTGAATCACACATACACAACATAATTCTACTTTTTGAGATTTAGTAACGTTTCTCTTTTTACCAGTTTTTTTAAATGTCCTATGTATATCTAACAACAACATATGAGATACAAAATTTTAAATATATTGTGTAGGATATGATTAATATAAACTAATTAAATATAAGTCAATTATATTTAAATTATTAATAACATCAAGATATTCCTATTCTTATTTTTTCTGCACTTGATAAAATATTCTCAGATAAATGTTAATATGTCTCACTATGTTTATATATTTTTTTCTTTTCCATTAAAAAAAAAAGGAACTCACTTTGATTCCAGGCAAGGCTCCTTCCTTCACTGGCATTGGACTAGTGTTCTGGAAGGGCCTGGCACGTAGAAGTTGCAGAATAAAAACTCCTTGGGCTTCCCTCATAGCTCAGTCAATAAAGAATCTGCCTGCAATGCAGGAGACCCAGATTCAGTTCCTGGGTCAGGAAGATCCCCTGGAGAAGGAAATGGCAACCCACTCCAGTATTCTTGCCTGGGGAAACCATGACAGAGAAGTCCAGCAGGCTATTGTCCATCAAATCGCAAGAGTCGAACATGACTTAGTGACTAAACCACCACCACCCAAAATCCCCTTGAATTAACCATGGAACAGGCTCTTCTCATTGACTTCCCAAAGGTTCAGAAGGTCCCTCACATTCAGACCCCGAGCCTGAGGTGACTAGAAAACTCTCCCCACTTTCACCCTCATGATCCCAAATCCCTCATTCCATATCAACACCTGCAGCTGCCCTGTTTTTCAACAACTACTTAACACTCAGCATATGGAGATAGCATCATTTATCTCACAGTCTCCTGTTGATGGAGACTAAGTTGTTCCTAACCTTGGGCTACTGAAACAGTGCTAAGATGGATAAGCTTTCCAAGTGTCACTCTGTTCAGAGGGGAAATACCCACTGGAAGTGGCATTGCTAGTTCAGACAGTATGTGAATTTTAATTTGTGTGATGATATTGCCTAATTTCCCTCCTAGTCTTGGTAGCAAATAATCTCCCTAAACATCTAGACATCAGCAGGGAAAGTATTTTTTCCTGATTTCTCAGATATTACTAAACTTCCCAGATGGTGGGTCCCCTGCTCAGTCTCAATACAGCTAGTAAGTGGCTCCACCACCTCTCAGATCTGCTGTCTCCCAGGGCTGTTCATCCTCTTCTCCAGGCCACCTGCCCAGATGATTCCCTGGTTAAGAAAGGAGGGAGGGGAGGGGAGCCACAGCCTATCAGATGTTGAATCCTCCTTAGGCCTTTACTCGTTAACAACAGTGTTCAGAAGGAAAGGTTGTCTGTTTTCCATTTTTACAGATGAGGACCCTGAGGCTCAGAGAGGGACTCTGATTTGTGACCAGGTAGGAGAGCCAAGATCAAATCCCAGGCACCCACAGTCTCACAGCCCTGTTCTCTGCACACCCCACTGTGCTTATCAAAGTCTTGAGAAGACTGCAGCCCTGTCCTCTTAAAATCTTATTTTAAGATTTATTTTATTTTAAAATTTATTATTATATTATTAATAAATAATTATTTTATTTTAAATTTATTTTTAAATTTTAAATTATTTTAAATGGTGAAAAATTGAAGGCATTTCCCCTGAAATCAGGAACAAGACAAGGGTGCCCACTCTCACCACTACTATTCAACATAGTGTTGGAAGTGCTGGCCACAGCAATCAGAGCAGAAAAAGAAGTAAAAGGAATCCAGATAGGAAAAGAAGAAGTAAAACTCTCACTGTTTGCAGATGACATGATCCTCTACATAGAAAACCCTAAAGATTCTACCAGAAAATTACTAGAGCTAATCAATGAATATAGTAAAGTTGCAGGATATAAAATTAACACACAGAAATCCCTTGCATTCCTATATACTAACAATGAAAAAACAGACAGAGAAATTAAGGAAACAATACCATTCACCATTGCAACAAAAAGAATAAAATACTTAGGAGTATATCTACCTAAAGAAACAAAGGACCTATACATAGAAAACTATAAAACACTGATGAAAGAAATCAAAGAGGACACAAACAGATGGAGAAACATACCGTGTTCATGGATTGGAAGAATTAATATTGTCAAAATGGCTATTCTACCCAAAGCAGTCTATAGATTCAATGCAATCCCTATCAAGCTACCAACGGTATTTTTCACAGAACTAGACCAAAGAATTTCACAATTTGTATGGAAATACAAAAAACCTCAAATAGCCAAAGTAATCTTGAGAAAGAAGAATGGAACTGGAGGAATCAACCTGCCTGACTTCAGACTCTACTACAAAGCCACAGTCATCAAGACAGTATGGTACTGGCACAAAGACAGAAATATAGATCAATGGAACCGAATAGAAAGCCCAGAGATAAATCCACGAACCTATGGACACCTTATCTTTGACAAAGGAGGCAAGGATATACAATGGAAAAAAGACAACCTCTCTAACAAGTGGTGCTGGGAAAACTGGTCAACCACTTGTAAAAGAATGAAACTAGAACACTTTCTAACACCATACACAAAAATAAACTCAAAATGGATTAAAGATCTAAATGTAAGACCAGAAACTATAAAACTCCTAGAGGAGAACATAGGCAAAACACTCTCCGACATAAATCAAAGCAAGATCCTCTATGACCCACCTCCCAGAATATTGGAAATAAAAGCAAAACTAAACAAATGGGACCTAATGAAACTTAAAAGCTTTTGCACTACAAAGGAAACTATAAGTAAGGTGAAAAGACAGCCCTCAGATTGGGAGAAAATAATAGCAAATGAAGAAACAGACAAAGGATTAATCTCAAAAATATACAAGCAACTCCTGCAGCTCAATTCCAGAAAAATAAATGACCCAATCAAAAAATGGGCCAAAGAACTAAACAGACACTTCTCCAAAGAAGACATACAGATGGCTAACAAACACATGAAAAGATGCTCAACATCACTCATTATTAGAGAAATGCAAATCAAAACCACAATGAGGTACCATTACACACCAGCCAGGATGGCTGCTATCCAAAAGTCTACAAGCAATAAATGCTGGAGAGGGTGTGGAGAAAAGGGAACCCTCTTACACTGTTGGTGGGAATGCAAACTAGTACAGCCGCTATGGAAAACAGTGTGGAGATTTCTTAAAAAACTGGACATAGAACTGCCATATGACCCAGCAATCCCACTTCTGGGCATACACACTGAGGAAACCAGATCTGAAAGAGACACGTGCACCCCAATGTTCATCGCAGCACTGTTTATAATAGCCAGGACATGGAAGCAACCTAGATGCCCATCAGCAGATGAATGGATAAGGAAGCTGTGGTACATATACACCATGGAATATTACTCAGCCATTAAAAAGAATTCATTTGAACCAGTCCTAATGAGATGGATGAAGCTGGAGCCCATTATACAGAGTGAAGTAAGCCAGAAAGATAAAGAACATTACAGCATACTGACACATGTATATGGAATTTAGAAAGGTGATAACGATAACCCTATATGCAGAACAGAAAAAGAGACACAGAAATACAGAACAGACTTTTGAACTTTGTGGGAGAATGTGAGGGTGGGATATTTCAAAAGAACAGCATGTATACTATCTATGGTGAAACAGATCACCAGCCCAGGAGGGATGCACGAGACAAGTGCTCCGGCCTGGTGCACTGGGAAGACCCAGAGGAATCGGGTGGAGAGGGAGGTGGGAGGGGGGATCGGGATTGGGAATACATGTAAATCCATGGCTGATTCATATCAATGTATGACAAAACCCACTGGAAAAAAATAATAATAATAAAAAAAATAAATAAATAAAATAAAATAAAAAATTATTTTATATGTCAAAAAAAAATCTTATTTTAAGATTTATTTTATTTTAAAATTTATTATTATATTATTAATAAATAATTATTTTATTTTAAATTTATTTTTAAATTTTAAATTATTTTATTATAAATTTATTTTAAAATTCTTTTCTTTAGAGATAAACATTTTAAAAGGCCCTGTAAGGGAGGCAAGTCCAGTTTTACAACCCAGATGAGACAGATCATTCAGTGTCACACGATGTGCTGAAAAGTTCCCCAATGACAGGGATCAACACTCTTAAAAGCATCAGGAGATTTTCTCCCCATTGTTGTGATGTTGCCCCTTCACCAGGCCCCTCTGGTGCAGGTCCAGGAAGGGTGGTGTGGACAGAGTCCAGAGGGGCCACTGTGATCCCAGCAGCACCGGACATGCCCATTCCTGGCGCTGCAGACTGAGGATGAGGAGGGGGAGGTGATCCCTAGAAGGTGATGAGGGTCCATGTGAACAAGAGTTCCTATTCTAGACTCAGTTGTCAGGAGCCCATGTCTTCCCTTGTTGTTCCAGGCTCCCCAGGGCTGGGCCCTCAGGGGCTACTCCTCCCTGTAGTTGATGAAGTCAGGAATCTGAGGCAAAAGAGGGGGTGGTAGTTGGTGTGGAGGCTCCTGAAGGTGGTGGGCACTTGCTCTGCTGATGGACATGAAAGCTTAGACTTGACAGGAAATACCAGGACACAGTCAGTGGGTGAGAAGAGACAGTCCCTTCATTTCTCTCAACCTCAGTTTTCTCATCTGTAGAATGGTGGTCATCATGTCTTTCAGGAGAATTAGAAGCATTTGAGGAGCTTTGTCCAAATCACCAGCACAGAGTAGGGACTCCTAACAAAAGGTGTTATTTCAAGTCTGAGACCCAGTTCCCTGTACTGGGCCCCCCTTCCTCACTTGTAGAAAGAGGATGATCACACAACCTTTGCAGGGTGTCCTGAGGACAGAATGACCTGGTGAAAGGAGAGCCCCTCGGGGAGCAATGGTGCTGACCTCCCAGGCTGTGGGGTCCTGGGCATATCTCCATTCCCTCTTGTCCTCAGTTTCCCTATCTATGAAATGATGGTGATCACACAACTTTCAGGGGTCTGTGATTGACTGGAGAGGGCCTAGGAAGCTGTGAATTGGGGGGGTTAGGGTGTTCCTGAGCTCAGAGCAGTGTCTGAGAGCCTGGGCCAAACCCCTGCCTGGGAACTCATTCCAACTCTGCCCCGTCCCAGTGCTGGGACCTCTGCCGAATCTCTCCCTACTCTGGGCCTAAGTGTCCTCATCCCTCAGTGACAGCCCTGTCCTCACAGAGCAGCTGAAAAGACTGAATGAGGGACACATGTCAAGAGCTTAGAGCAGACCCTGGCATGTGATACATGTTCCACCCACATGAGCCCTGATGCGTTGGGGCCAGAAGACCTCAGACAGGGTCACTTTCCCTCCAGGACTGAGTACAACTGACTTACTGTGGAGCTGGGTGCCTTTCAACCTCAGCTGCTCGTTGGAATCACCTGGGAAATGGTGACAAGATCACAGGACCCTGGCTGTACCCTAGAAATTCTGATTTAAGTGCACAGACGTGGCCTGGGCAGCTGAGTGTCTTAACTCCTGTGGAAGATGCTGGTGCCTAGCTAGGGCAGAGGAGCCTGAGCTGTGTTCTCTGAGATCACTGAGAGGGAAGGCTGTGGTTTTTCCCTGATAGAGGTCAGTCCTCTGTTGTACCTGGGTTATAAGAACAGCTCTCCCAGGTGTGAGCACTTCAGAACAACCTGTGATGGTGGCAGATCTTAGGATGGTAACACTGCTCTCCCCCAACTATTTGAAGAATTTAAAAATAATATATTTGCAATTTCTTAACATTGTCACAAGCTTTTTGTTAGTGATGATAATCACAATCATGTTCATTGTTTATAAATATTCCATTTGTAGCCAAGTCATCCCTGCCCATGGTATCCGGCCCTACAGTGAGGGCTACACCTGAGCAGACAGTGAGTTCACCTGCAAATCTCATGGCTTCTCCCCCAGAAACATCTCCCCTAAATGGTTCAAAAATAGCAATGAGCTCTCAGCCTCCCAGACCAGCGTGGATCCAGAGGGAGACAGCATTTCCTACGGCATCTCCAGCACAACCAAGGTGCTGCTGGCCCCGGGGGAGGTTCACTCCCAGGTCATCTGCGAGGTGGCCCATGTCACCCTGCAGGGGGGCCCTCCCCTCCACGGGACTGCCAACTTGTCTGAGACTATCCAAGGTAGATGCCCTTCATGTCAGCTCAAGCCCACACCTGCCCCCTAGGCCCCAGCTAGCTCCCCCCACCTGTTTTTTAGCTCCAGGCCTTGAATTGCCTGGAATCTACTTCCTGACATTCCTGCCCAACACCAGGCTTCTAGTTGAGCTATTCACTCACTACTATGGACACCTGTGCCAAACACGATGCTAAATAGTTTTCTTTACTTATCAATGGCTTCTCCAATTACTGAGCACCTACTATAAGCCATGGAGAAAGAAATGGCAACCCACTCCAGTGTTCTTGCCTGGAGAGTCTCATAGACAGAAGTGTCTCAGACTGCAGTCCACGGGGTCGCAGGGAGTCAGACACGACTGGGTTACTGGGCAACACCATAAGCCAGGCCCTTATGTGCCTAGCGATTTCATTTATTTTGCTGCAGTTATTATGTTCCTACTGTATGATAGGGGCTGATCTTACTGATTGCAAACATTATAACCCTAATAGGAGCTCTCCGTTTTTTAGCACCTACTGTGTGCCCTGCACTGTACTTAGTGATTTCATTCCTATGCAGAGAGACCCTCAGTGTTTGAGCATTTGCTGCCTGCCTGCCTCTGACCTGGGTGCGGTGACCTGTCCCATATTGTCAGAGCTTCTTCCCTGTGATCTTTCAGTTTTACCCACCTTGAAGCTTACACAACACCCCATGGGGAACCAGGTGAATGTCATTACCTGCCAGGTGAACAAGTCCTACCCCAGAGACCTGCAGCTGACCTGGTTGGAGAATGGAATCATATTCTGAACAGAAGTGACCTTGGCCCTCATAGAAAACAAGGATGGAACCTTTAACTGGATGAGCTGGCTCCTGGTGAACTCCTCCACCCACAGGGAGGCTATGGTGCTCACCTGCCAGGTGGAGCATGACAGGCAGCCAGCAGTCACCAAAAACCATACCCTGGAGGTCTCTGCTCATCAGAAGGACCAGGGCAGCCACAAACTCCCTGGTGAGGACTCCACTCTAACTGACCCAATTCTATATTTGTTTTTATATAATGAAGGGAGTGCTTCATGCTTTTTATTGAACAAAGTAGAAGTCAATAGATATAAACTAGAACTTTAAAGTGAATTCCCTCCTAACCACTGGTAAGAGTATGATATATTCTTTATAGATCCTTTGACATAAACATCCATGACATTAAGAAAGAGAAGAAGGAGGAATATCATCCTGTTCAGTGTCCTGCCTCTTTCTTTCTTCAAATAACTGTTTCTGTGTCTGCCTTATTCTTTCTAACCTCCTTATTCTTTCTAACCTCTGCCTGATCTCTCTTTAGCCTAGACTTTTCCATCCATATCAGGAACATCACACCAGTAAATGTCTATACTTACTACTCTATGAAATTCTGGAAGGGGAGCCCTGAAGACATGAAGTTGGAGCTGCACCAGGCACCCAGGTGACCGTGAGTGGTCACCGCACGGGCTCCTTTGTCCTTTGATTTGTGACAGTGGACCAGAAATGATCACAACCGCTCACTGCACATTAATTAAATGTAACTGTCAGTTCATCTCCTTTTGTGCGTCAGCCACCCAGAGGGCTTTGAGTTTATAGAAGGGACTCAGGGAGCAGTGGGGATGGGGGTGGGTCTTGTGTTGTTGAAGATTTGCTGCCTTTAGTCCAGGTCATTGGGCTAAAGTAATCAAGGTGAATGAGTTCTTGAGGACAGGAATCCCAAGCCTGCACAAGAGATACATGCTAATTACAGACTTGTTCTCCCACAGCTTGGACTTGTTCCAAGGATAGTACCCCCCCCCAACTTTATATAAATAAAGCATCTTGTAGACTGTCATGTAACATCAAGAGAGGGTCAAGTCAGGTTTCCAGGAATCTTTCTTCAGAAGATGTTTCAAAGGCCCACATTTCTTTCAACATGCCCTATGGTGTTGTCCTCATCTACTGGGTCAATGCTGGGTCACTGAGTGACCATGTCCCTGCCTGCTGGAAGAATTAAGAGAGGAAAGAGAGAACAAACAACTTCCTTTAAACAACTGGTATAGAGAAGTTGCATAATTGTGTCCACAACTTATGTGTGTCAATGGTGTCTGCAATTGTGTGGTCTTTTGGTTAGGGACATTATTTTCTATAAAACTAATACCAATGCACACTTAATATAATCAATACTAATTCCCAATATCATTTAAAGTGGAATATAAATTCAAATTTTTCAAAATATCTTTTATTATTATTTTTTGTTCACCAAAATTGTTTTTAATTCATCTGTAAGTTTTTGGCAAAATTTTCCCATGACACCAGGTGGGTCATGAGAATCTTTTTCTTTTTTTAATTTGAAACAAAATTTCAATTGTTTAAGACTATTCAGAACATTCATTTCTTACTGTGTGAGCTGTGGTAGGCTGTGCTTTTTGAGTTATTTGTTCCATTGTCTCTGAGTTTTCAAATTGCTATCTGTACAGTTGTTCATAAAATTCTCTTGTTATCCACTGATACCTGCAGAGTCTGTACTAATGTCCTCTGTTCCCATTCCTGTTATTGGAAATGTGTCATTCTTCCTTTTTTATTTGTCAATTGTACTAGAAGCATTTCATATTAATGGTGTTTTGAAAGAACATACTCTTTGTTTCAGTTATTTTCTCTATTGTTTTTAAGTTTCGTTGATTTTTTTTTCTGTTTTTGATTTCATTTATTTTTCTTCTTTCTGTATTATTTCCTCTCTTCCTTTTGCTTTAGGTTATCTTGCTCCTCATTTTCTAATTTCTTTGAAGCAGAAATTTAAATTATTGGTTTAGACTTTCTTTTTTTCTAGTGCCACATCTGGGTCTCTTTTTGTGCTAGGGAATTAGGAGAGTGGACCTGGGTGGCTGACTGCCACAAATACATACATATCCACACACACACACAAATATGCTTAATATAGTTGTAGAGGTCAGACGTCTATGATGGTGGCTGGGCTGTGTTCCCGCCAAAGGCTTTAGAGGAGAATCCATTTCCTTCCCCTTTCCAGCTCCCAGAGGTGCCCACACTCCTTGGCAAAGGGCCCCACATCACGCTGACCTCTGCTTCTGACATCGCACCTCCTTCTCTGACTCTCCTGCCTCCATCTTTTATTTGTAAGAATCTTTGTGATCACATGAGCTCCACTCAGAAAACCCAAGATAATGTGCCATCTCAAGATCTTTAACTTGATCACTACTATCACCTCTTTGACATATATGGTAATCTATGCACAGATTTGGGGGATTGTGTGCCAACCATATTAAATCAAGAATAGGTTGAAACCCCTTCCTGTGATCTATGCACTGTCCTGCAGGATATTTTTTTTTAATATTTTCAAAATTTAGGCAAATTTAATATTGGTTGTGTTATTTTCAAATATTTAGATTCCTGACCTTATCAGACTTGACTATTTCTCCTGAAATTTTTCTAATGGCTGACTGAGGATGGGATTGCAGCCTAGTGAGTGATTGTGCATTAGGACTTGCTGAATTTTCTCTTGTCTCACAGTTATTTTCATACTCTGGAACTTTCTCTTCAAGTAATAGGACCCTTGCAGCCTGAGAAAAGAGAGTGTGAGATGAGGGATTCCTGTACCCTAATGTCTGCCTCAAGCTTGAGGCCAGGAGGCAGGTCAAAGCCACAGAGTGTTGGCGGGCCCAGGTGGCCTCAGATGGAGTAAGTGGAAGCCCTGGGAATGGTTCCTCTGTGATCCTTCTAATCAATCCTCTTATCACCTGATTTCCAGGCCCAGGACGGTCTTCGCCTCTCCTGGTAGTTTTCCTCCTAGGCCCCAAGGTGCTGTTATTGGTTGGCGTCTCCATCATCTTAATCTGCAAGAAGTTTTGAGCATAAATGTAAGTTGGGGTGGGATGGAGGGCAGGACAAGTTCTGTCCTAGAGCTTGGGGAGGCTACTCATAGACCCACGTTGAGTTAAAAGAGGGTGAAGTAGCTCCCTCAGTCTCCTCAGGAGACCCTGCTTCCCTCTCAGTGTTACCCAGTTCTCAGGAGGTGTGTGAGGTCCTGGAGGAGATGGGCTGGATCAGGGGTTTTCAAAGGGTATCCACAGAGTCTTAGGGATTGAGAGGGTGCTGAATGAGGAACATCTGAGTGGGTGGTTCGCTTAAAACCTGGGACTTCTTGGGGCAAAAGAAATCCATATTTCAGGGCAATGTTGAGAAGTTTAGATCAGCTGTTCTGAGGGGTATCTTGCTCTGACCCTCTGTGTAACAGAGTAGAAAGGCTTAGGAAGGGGCATCAGGGACATAGAATCTGGGGAGGAGAGAAGGAGGCTGAGTGGGCAAAGTCCTATCTCAGGAGCTGCCCATCCTCTCAGGACAGGCATCCTAGGAAGAGAACATGTGGGTACATCAGAGGGATTCATGAATTGTTTCTTGAGTGACGAGCACATAACTATGACATTTTCCCACAGCCCCATCCTTCCTGCCTGCTTGGGGCCACCCTCTGTCTCTACTGCCTCCTTCCCTCTCAGAAGGGCCCAGCCTTGGAGAAGGACCCAGCTAGAAGCTCCCACAACTTTGCTCCAAATGCCTCCCTTCCATGGAGACCTGCCTGCTCACATGTTCCTGAAGCCCCCAGAGCTGTGTCTTCATACTTGGTCCTGAGTGGGGATCATGGGAAGTAGTTCTGGGGACTGACTCATGACATATCCCTGGAATTTGAGAAATAACTCAGATCAACACAGATCAGGTTATCTCTCATCTGTAACCCTGGACTTGGCTCACACTAATGTTCTCTGTAGAGAAGTTATTCTGTCTTCTGTTCACTAGACTCCTCACCCTTTGAGTATAAATGATGCCCTATCTTGGTTTTAAGAAAAATTATTCTCCTTCCTCATTGTCTCAATAGCCTATTTTTCAAACCCAAAGAGTAGTGTTCCCTCCTCTCTCTGTGATGGGAAGAGTAGTCTTGATATCATTTTGCATCCTTCCCAACCCCGTTGCTCATGGTAAATACACTATGTCCAGAAGCCTGGAGTCATCCTTGATTTCTCTTTCTTTTATATCACATATTCAGTTCTGTCTTTAAAGTGATTATGTCCAGTAGCGTAATGGTAAATCTTTAACAATTGGCTGTTAAAAAGAAAAAATAAGCCTAATTAGTAGTACATGTCAAATTCTTGATGTAAAATGCTTTCAATGTGGTCAAATTCAAGTTCACAACCATTTAGCAACTTAAAAAATTCCTGAAAATGTAAATGTTGTCTCTCTTGAGCCAGTCCAAGCCTCTCACAGCTCACCACTGAACTCTTTCCTTAATCTGCACACTCTAACCCCCATCACCACTCTCTGTCCCAGACACCATCATCCCTTCCTGCATCCCTTCCATAGCACCTGCACCACTGCTATGGTCTCTAACTGGCTTTCCTGTTTCAGGCACAGTGATTCTCAGAATGTCAGTCAAATCCTATCTCTACCCTCACCTTCTTCCTCCAACATGACTGCTTGGCTCACTCTTTACGTTCCTTGCAGTCTCTGCTCAAATGTCACTTTACCAAGGCACCTTTCGTATACCACACTGTATAAAGTATCAATTCCATTCTCACCATGGCATTCCATGAGCTCTTAACCTGGTTAGTTTGTTTCCTGAGCACTTATTACCATCTGACATATAAAAGATAGGCAGCTCTCACTTTGAATGGTAAAAAAGGACTATAAAAATTACTGTGTAAATGGAATCATGGAATCCAATCTCAGTAATGTTGCGATGAATAATGATTGTTTTGTGACTTTTAAAATTTGTTTTTAAAGCATTAGAAACTCTCTGTCAGCTACTAACAATATATAGTTTGACAAAGTAGAAACATTGAGTATTAAATCAATCAATTTCTATATAAAAACTTGTCTAAAGTGTTTGAACAGCACCTGGTTTCTTCTCCTTGTATAATTTACAATATAAGAGCATCTTTTTTACAGCTTGGTGAATTATGCTCCTTGGTAAGTTTGGATCAATTTCCGACATTTTATGCTTGTACTCTCAAAGTTGAGAAATCTTTACAAAACTTCCTTTAATTTGAAATATTTGCTGCTGTCACTTCCTCTGGGAACTTTCACCCTTTTCTTACCACCAGTTTCCTCATTTATGTCATAAGTTGGCCTTCACTAAGTTCTTCTGACTGCACATCTGGAATCTTTCTTACAGTATTAAGTTACTACTCAACTATTTTTTCTGTAATACATTTGCATTCAATTTGAATATAACTTCTGGCATCATCACTTTTTGTCTCTCCATTGCACTTTTATTTGTTGCCAATTCCCTTTTACAATTATTCAGTTTGTAAATGACATGTGAGTTCTTTACTGAGAGAAAGGAGACAACACAACTATTTATTTTTCTGTCTGTGCCAAAACAGAGTAACAGAGTCACAGTGACCAATCCTGCAGACTTCTGAAGAATTAACAGGATTGGTTATTGATCATGATGAGCATCTGTTAGTACTTAGTGATTTGTGGACTGACATAGAGTTAGCAGCAAAGTTGTACTTCATGTAATTGTTCACAGTAAATTTCCTGTGACAACTGAAATCTGAACCATGTGTTGGGGGTTGATGTTATTCAACTAAACTGAAATTAATGCACCCTGCAACATGAACCCTGATGTATGTGTTGTCTCTTCCTCAAACAAGATGTCAGTTTTATGAGAATAGACTGAATCCTCAGTTGCCAGAACATTGACTGCCACCTACCAGGCCATTAATGTTTAATAAATGAATGAATTAGTTTTTACTAAATGTTGGATTTCAAAATAAAAATTAGCTAATTCAGTCACCTGGCTCTTGTGTTCTAAAGTCCTTTCGTTAAAGGCTAAACTCTCCACTTTGTGTTTAGAAGTCTTATCAAAAATTCAGTATCCTTCAGAATATAAGGAAGTGAAAAGCCAAAAGAAAACGAAACCAAAATGCAAAAACTGACATTTACTAGAGTTTGTCAAAGGGTCTCAGGAAACAACAGAAAGAGGCCCCAATAGACAAAGCTGGAACAATTTGAGCAAAAAATATATTAAGTATTGGATGTAATGCTTTTGTCACCTCAAAATTCATATTTAAAATAATGTCCAAGGTACCATGCTTCCAGTTGGTGCATTTGGAGCACAACTAGTTCACAAGGGATTCTCTGTCATGAATGGGATTGCTGCTGCTGCTGCTGCTAAGTCACTTCAGTCGCGTCTGACTCTGTGCGACCCCATAGATGGCAGCCCACTGGGCTCCCCCATCCCTGGGATTCTCCAGGCAAGAACACTGGAGTATACTTTCCAAAAGAGACCCACAAGGTCTTCCTAGTTCCTTCTGTCATGTGAGGATACAATGAGAAATTTGCAATCCAAAAGAGGGATTTTTGATCAATCCAAAATTATGCTGCTACTATGATAGTGGAATTTGGGCCTCCAGAACTGTGAGCAATAAATTTCTGTTTTCTATCACTCAGTCTGTGATATTTTGTTATAGCAGCCAAAATGTTAGGATTGCAACTTCAAACATCAAATAAATATCTGTGAGTCCATATTGATGTAAATAAATCATTGAATATATTAATGAATGGAGCAGAATTTTTAAAAATCTTCTGTACAGGAAAGTCCTAAATAATTTATGTAGATACTTCACTCTAAAAAAGGGAAACCCAGTTTACCACTCCTGAGGTATGGGCTGCATGTGGTGACTCATTTCCAAAGAAGACAGAATGGAAGGAGGAAAAAGGGTCACTTTACAGTGGGGAAATTTGACAAATACAAATGATCCAGGTCATTAAATGTTCTTCAACAATCAAAATCAATATCAATAGGCATAAATCATGTAGATCTGATGAAAATGGCACTTTTCCTCTGGGACTTTCTTCCCACAAAACCTATAACCATCGTTTAATTACGAGAAAGGCATCAGAAAAGTTGTAGTAGAGGGACACCCTACAATAAATTTGAGAAGTATTTATCATATCTGTCAAAATCATCAAAAATAAGGAAAGTCAGGAAACATATCACAGCTGAAAGGAGCCTAAGGAGAAACATGACAAGTAATTGTGTGTGGTACACATCCTGTGTGATCCTACACAGGATCGTTGAAAAGACAAGGACTTTATGAAACATTTAAGGAAGCCTGTTATGGGCTAAATGTTTGTGTCCTTCCAAAATTCATTTGTTCAAATTTAATCCCTGATGTGATGGTATTTGGAGGTGGGTCTTTGTGAAGGGATTAAGTCTTAAGGGCGGAGCCCTTTCCTAGAATGTCATATATTTGGAATCATGCAGCATGTAGATTTTTACTTTCAGTTATTAAAAACAATTTAAGATTTCTCCGCATCTGTTGAAGGATTGAGAGCTGATTTCATTTTAGTCAAGAATAATATTTGATTATCTGGATTCACCAATTTCTTTAAAAACTCATCTAGGTGATTTTCAAGTTTTTGCAAGTATGAATAAAGCTGCTATGAACTTCAGGGAGAATATTTTCCAGGACTCTCTCCTGATACCTTAAATATCCCTTGGATTGTAGATGGCATGCTCCATCTGTCTCACAACATCTTCTTTCTGTGAATGACAGCTAAACTGTGCCTGAACTCCTGATTCACACAAGTATGAAATAATAGACTTGCGTTTTTTAAGCTACTATGTTTGTGGTAATATGTCATTAAGCAATAGAAAACATATGCACTGAAACTGAAAAATCCATCAAGAGGAAGTCTTCCATAGTTTCACATAACTCATCTTGCAAGCAGTCTGTGCATCTTCCAGGAACAGTGAACTTCATGACAATGTTGCTTATGTACCACCCAAGAACAATTAACTACTAAGGAATAACATTTTGTTGGCTAGGGCTGAGCATTGATTAATATGAAACACTCTGATAGTTAAGAATTTTCACAGTCTAAGAATCAGTTTCCCCCCATTAGGAAAAATATCAATTTCATGGAGAAAAACAAGTATTAACATTTATTTTGGTGAATTGGGATAAGTTGACTTTTGCACCATAAAAGAACCTGTGGAAAATGGGAGGTGACTTTTTCTCCAGGTAACTCTCTGAATACTGTTTGTTTGTTAAGATCACCTTGTCCTTAGCCTGGGGCCTTGTCTCTGATCCCAAAACATAAAGAAGAGTCTGACACAGACTCTATTTGACATTTCTTGTTTATTAGAAATGTATTTGTCCTCATTGCAAGTATATTTATTTAAGTGCCTGTTATGCTCCAGGCCATCCTTATATCCTAATGTAGAAGAGAGGTGCCATCTTCCTTTCAGTGTATTGGTTCCCTTCTTCTAACCCAGGTGGCAACCACATTTATAATTTTTATACTTTGGTGCCACTACATGTGGCTGAAAGAGTGTGGAATGAAATCTCACCTTGACCTATACCAGAACCTCAGAACCTCTTGGGCAAGACAAGGAACATGAGCAATGATGTGACATTTCTTCCAAGAACTTCAGATAAAGAGTTTCCGGTGAACCAACCTGAGAGTTTAGTGTCAGTCAAGGCTGGAGATGTTGCAACCAGGGCTGCAACATGTCATCTCAGTCCCCAGAGACTTATCTGGGGGACTTCTTGTCTGGTTCAGTTGGGACTGGGCCAGAATGATAACTAATTTAGGGTTTCAGTGGAAGGCAATTCCCACAAGTATTCCAAGTGGAAAACACAATGACTAATCAATTGAATTGATTTCATCTGCATCAATGATGTGTCACATGGGATGGTGACACCAACACTGTGTAGTTAGTGAAAGCACATCCTGAGAAGTCAATATATCTTGTTCAGGTAACTAAGTGTTCACGGATGGTAAAAATAATCTGATAAACTACATCCTTTTGCTTGGTAAAAGTAAGTTTTTTATGCAATATGCTCTAAATCATTATCACACACTGTATATTGTACTCCTTCATTCACAAACTACCCCAAAGGCTAGAATCCTGATGATGGCCCTTCTGATTATTCTTTCAAGAATAATCCTGTGTCCAATACTGATTCAAGCCAGGCTGAGATGCTATGCCTTCTGTGATGGCCAAATTAAGACATTGGACATTCCAATTAAAACCCAAATATAAGACACTGGGCATTCCCAATTAAAACCTGAACATGACACTGGACATTCCCAACTGAAAAAAAAAAAAAAAAAAAAGAGGTTGGAAAAAGGCAACTAAATGTGTGTACTGTAGGGTCCAAAAGGCTGGAAAACTGAGACCTGGATGGCTAACAAGTCATTCTGAAATGTGAAAGTGAAAGTTGCTCAGTTGTGTCTGACTCTTTGCAACCCCATGGAGTATACAGTCCATGGAATTCTCCATGCCAGAATACTGGAGTGGGTAGCCATTCCCTTCTCCAGGGGATCTTCCCAACCCAGGGAGCAAGCCTAGGTCTCCCACATGGCAGGCAGATTCATTACCAGCTGAGCCACCAGGAATGTCATTCTGAAGTTTTAGACAAACCTGGGCTCCAAAATATTTATTGTATCTCTTATGACCTATTTCTTGACCTGGAATATCAGAAACAGATACTTGTAGCTACATTTTCACTTCTGGATTTAGGATGAAATCTCAACATGGGTGAAGTTTGCCCCTAGATTCCTAATATCAACTGAGTCAAAGCAACGGAATCTGTAAGCAAGCAGAATCTCTTCCAGTCGGCAAATTCCACTCACCCATTTCCAACTGGAATATAACTGGGGCCTGTGACAGTTACCTGAAGGGCCACCACAATTCAGTGTGGGACCTCATCCCCTACACGGGAACTCAATGAATGGGTATGTCCTCCTACTGTGGCCAGAATTCGCTCTGGGGAATCATGAGACTAGAAGGAGTGAGTGTCACTCAGTCCCAGATTTTGTTTACAAAATTCTTCCAGGAGAGTTAAGTCAGTCTCCTGACACTTGACCTTTCCCTGGTCTGCTCTGAGAACTGTACCCTAAGGTCTGCTGTTCTTTCATTCTATGGAAACAACCAGTGTTTCCTGCTCCTTGCCACCTTCTGATTTAATATTATGAAATATATTGAGATGAGTGTGTTTCTCTATTCTGAACACAAAGACAGCAGAAGGAAGAATGTGAAAAATTAGAGCAGAGATAATCAAAAGCAATGAAAATCAAAAGAAGGCAGTAAGAGATGAAGGGAGGAGGGGAAAGATACAAGAAACACAGAAAACAATTAACAAAAGGACAATAGTAAGTCCTTCCCTATTAGTAATTATTTTAAATGTAAATTGATTCAGTTCATCAATACATCAATGTATAGACATAGATCCGGATCACCCGAATCTACCTGCAATGTGGGAGACATGGATCCCTGGGTCAGGAAGATCCCCTGGAGAAGGGAATGGCTACCCACTCCAACATTCTTGCCTGGAGAATTCCAAGGACAAAGGAGCCTGGCAGGGCTACAGTCCATGAGGTCGCAAAGAGCTGGACACAGCTAAGCGACTACTACTTTCACTTCTTGCCCTATTAGTACTTAATTTAATTGTAAATTGATTCAGTTCCCCAATACTTTAATACATAGACATAGATTGACTAAATGGGGAAAAAGCAACCAGGATACAAGTACATGGCATCTGTAAGAGTCTAAATTTAGATCTATGAATATACCTAGTCTGAAAGTGAAAGAAAAGAATAATGTGCTCCATGAAAATAGCAACAAAAACATAGCAGGGGGTAGAACTATCCCAGTAATAGATAAAATAGAATTGATCTTAAAAAACAGATACAAAAGTCAAAGAGGACATTATATAGTGTCAATAGATCAGTTCTACCAAGAGAATATTTTTAATGGTTGTACATCAAATGTCAGTCCTCTACATGTAAGAAGCAAACTTTGCCAGAATGGAAGGGAGAACTAGACAGAAATAAAACACTAGAAAGAGATCTTAATAGCTCACTTTCCATAATAAATGAAAAACCAGATTGAATATTAACAAGGACAGAGGACTTGAATAACACTATAGATTAATTGGCTTCCCAAGTGATGCAGTGTTAAAGAATCCACTTGCCAATGCAAGAGACACAAGAGATGCAAGTTTGATTCTTGGGTCAGGAAGATCCCCTGGAGTAGGAAATGGTAACACATTCCAGTATTTTTCCCTAGAGAATTCCATGGACAGAGGAGCCTGGTGGGCTACAGTCCGTAGGATCACAAAGTACTGGATATAACTGAGCAACTGAGCATACACACCTAGATTAATTGGACATCACAGGCGTGTTCAGGACATTCTACCAAATAACAGCTGAATATACATTCTTCTCAAGTGCACATGGAATATCCTCCAGGATAGACCACGTGGTAAGCAACAAAATAAGTCTCAACAAATTTTAAAATATTGTAATTATAGAAAGCATCTTCTCCGATTACAATTGAATGAAATTACAAATCAATAGCAGAAAAAGAACATGAAAATCAAAGATATTTGGAAATTAAACATATAACCAATATATGAAAGAAGAAATCATCAGGAAACTTAGATAATACTTTGAGATAAATAAAAACAAAAACACAACTTACCCCCTTACCAAAAATTACGGCTACAGAAAGCAAGGCTCCAATACTCCTACCCATATTTAATTAACAATGTTTAGCTCTATTTGCCTTACTTTGAAATTTCAAAGAAAAAAGGTTTTCTCAGAAAAAGAGACACAGAAATACAGAACAGACTTTTGAACCCTGTGGGAGAATGTGAGGGTGGGATATTTCAAAAGAACAGCATGTATACTATCTATGGTGAAACAGATCACCAGCCCAGGTGGGATGCATGAGACAAGTGCTCGGGCCTGGTGCACTGGGAAGACCCAGAGGAATCGGGTGGAGAGGGAGGTGGGAGGGGGGATCGGGATGGGGAACATGTAAATCTATGGCTGATTCATATCAATGTATGACAAAACCCACTGAAATGTTGTGAAGTAATTAGCCTCCAACTAATTAAAAAAAAAAAAAAAAAAGAAAAGGAAAAAGGTTTTCTTTAATTTTTTTAAAAGGTGACTTTATTGAGAGTGAGAGAACTTGTGACCAGTTTCTGGGAAAAGAAGACGGAGAGCAGGCAGGCAGGGGTAATTTCAATGGATGTTTCTTTCTGTTGTTTTGTTTAGCTGTCCCCACCCCAAAGATCAGTGCCAAACCTTCTGGGATACGAATCCAGGTGAATCAGAGAATCTCTGTTGCCGTGTGCACTACTTCTTTTTTTCACTGTGTCCAATAATCTTTGCTGGTGTTACTAGATCTGTAATTTATTTTTAAAATTTTACTGGAGTGAGTTGATCTACAATGCTGTATTAGTTTTAGGTGTACAGCAAAGTGATTCAGTTACACACATTCGTGTATTCATTCTTTTTCAGATTCTTTTCTCATATAAGTTATAACAAAATATTTAGTAGAGCTCCCTGTGCTATATAGTAAGTCCTTGTTGGTTATCTGTCTTATGTATAGTAGTGTGTGTTAATCCTTAGCTCCTGATTTATCCTTTCCTCTATGTTTCCCCTTTGGTTAGCGTAAGTTTGTTTTTGATACCTGTAAGTCTGAAAATAAGTTCGTTTGTCCTGAAAATAAGTTCATTTGTAATGAGGCTCCACATATGAATGGTATCATATGATATTTGTCTTTCTCCATCTGACTTACTTCCCTTGGTGTGATAACCTCTAGGTCCATCTATGTTGCTGCAAATGGCATTATTTTGTTCTTTTTTGTAGTTGACTAGTATTCCATTGCATATATGTACCACATCTTATCCATTCCTCTGCTGATAGACATTTAGGCTGCTTCCACGTCCTGGCTATCACAAATAGTGCTGCAATGAACTTTGGGATGCTTGTATCTTTTTGAATTATGGTTCTCTCCAGATGTATGCCCAGGAGTGGGATTGCTGGATCATATGCTACTTTCATTTTTAGTCATTTCAGGAACCTCCATACTCTTCTCCTTAGTGGCTGTACCCATGTGAGCCACTTCCATCCCACCCACCTGCACCTCGTTGGGTTGGAGAACAGGTCAAAACAAGACCTTTAGAGTTCCCCCAAGTCACTAGAAACCCAAATGGGACCTCCTCTCTGGAGCACACCTGGAAGGCAGCGTTCATGCTATATGAGAGTGAGTTGCCTGCTGGGTGGTCCAGAATGAGCAGCTCCCAGTCCAGGCCAACATCACCCTGCAGGCTCAGGTGCCTAGACTGGGGGAAGGTGGGTAGAGTCTCTCGCCAACCCCTCTGGGTAGCATGGCTGAAAATATCAGGTGTGAAGACACCTGCCATCTGCCTGGGTTGCAGACAATAGTAGGTCAGGGACTCAGGGCAGCAGGTGATGAGGTTAAGGAAGGGAGGACAGTCTGGGCTGATGATAAAAGTCTCAGGCACTCATCCTCAAATTTCATTTCTCCATCCTCTATATCCTCCTCAAGAAGAAGGAGTCGGACTTCTGTCCCTAATTCCATGCACTCTTCTGGTTGAAAAATTCTCTGTGTTAATACTTGACTGCAGTAAACAATAGACACTAAAGACAGCTGACCCCTCAAATTCCTCCCAGGAAGGCTTTAATCAATACTGGTTCTGCTGGACGTTATTGGAAGTCGATTTTAAAGAGAGGCCAGGATTCTTGACTGGCTTAGCTGGGAAACAGGGAGATGCAGGTGTGAAATTCTCATTCTCTCTACTAGTTTTGATTATATTGTCTGTGTGTCTCTCTTTTTCTCTCCTCTGTCACTCCAACTCCTCCTGCTCGTTCTTCATCTTTCCTCCCCAACCTGAGTCTTTCTCCTCCTCATTATTTCACACTGTGCAGTCTCAGCTGACTTTCTCCACAAGGAAGAGCTGTCTGCTAGCAGCTCAGACTAGAGGAAGGATGACTTTGTAAGTCGGCTTGGGAGAGGGCTTTCTTGGTGGCTCAGCAGTAAAGAATCTGCCTGTCATGCAGGAGATGTGGGTTTGATCCTTGGGTCAGGAAGTTCCCCTGGAGGAGGGCATGGCGACCCACTCTAGTACTTTTGCCTGGAGAATCCCATGGACTGAGGAGCCTGGGAGACTACAGTCCATAGGGTTGCAAAGAGCTGGACACAACTGAAGTGACTAAGCACGCAAGCATGTGGCTTGGGAGAATGAATGACTGGGAATGAGGGCAGGCATTGTGGGGAATGGGAAGAGATGGAGACAAGTTAGTTTGAGGATTAGGATTAACCAGTTCCAGGCCAAGCAAGGATAAAGGAGACTAGGGAAGGAATACTCATTATAGGCAATGAGAACTTCTCTGCCTGCAGCATGTATGACAGCCCAAGCAACCCCTAGCAAAAAATGTGTAAGGGATGCTAGGCTACAAATCTACGCATCTTCACGATAGGGTCACTGACCCTGCATTCCATCTCTCCCCGAATGCACTGGCCTTCCCCGCCTGCTCTAGAAATTTGCAGGGGGGATGACTCCACTACCTCTCAACTCTCAATGACACATTTTTTAATCCAGCAGAAATAAGAAAAATGTATGAACATATAATACATCTATAAAGTGAAATATAGAGATCTGGCTGAAAAACTCCAAACTGCTAACTTCGGATTAGAAGCAAGGTACATTATTTCTTTCTTGACTCACCCTGAGTGTTTCCTCTGTCTTATTTTTCTCCTTTGCCTGCATACATGGATCTGTCCCAGTCGTGCAAGGTTAATCCCCTAAGAACATCACTTTGATTCTATCCCCACCCTGTGGAGCTGTTTGATGTGCCCTCTGGTCTGCAATGGGGAAGGGAAACTTCCTTTTCTGGCATCAGGGTCCCTTTCATTCGGTGTTCATGTGCCTTTGCAGCAACACCTCTGCAGCCTGACCCCTAAACCCCTTCTTCAGCTCCCACCCCTTAAACACCCCTACCTCTGTGCCTCTGGTCATGTTTTCTGACACCTGTAGAGCACTTAGTGTGTATCAGCCACCCTCACATATGTTGTCTGACATGTGACAGCTGGGACAGGCAGCAGAGGGATCAGATCTCAGGGGTCTCAAACAGCAGAGCTGGATTCAAAGGGAAAGCTGTCTATTCACAGTTTCAGAGTATTTTCTGTATTTTTCTTCCATCCTCTATGAATTTAAACATTAATGTTGTCTAAGTCTTATTTCAAATCTCCATTTCAATTCTCTATATTTGATATTTATTTCTTCCTGAATTGTCATGTCTGCACACATTCGGTTCTCACTTTTGGCACTGAGACTTCAGGCCTCCTGCAAGTTCCTGACTGCCATTGATGCCTCTCTTATATCTGATGCTCTCACAGTCAAGAAGCTGATACTGGGTCCTATATTTGGAGGTGGCCAGAATTTGGAGCAGAATGGATCTGGGTCACCTCTCAGGGCTGTCCCAGGCCATCTGTGACCTCAGAGAAGGCACAGTCAGGTTCAAGCTCAGTTTCCTCAGCTGGGCAAGAATGATACTATGTCCATTTCATGGGAACCAGCTAAGACTCCTTCCCTTGAACCCTGCTTGGCATCCAGACAATGGTCTACAGTGCGTACTCTGTGATGACTGTATATAGTCTTCATGCTGCCCAGCCCAGAGCTGGACAGAAAGTTGGAAAATATTGAAGTTCATTGATTATAATGGGGACAACTGTGGAGAA
This sequence comes from Dama dama, assembly GCF_033118175.1. Taxonomy (NCBI): domain Eukaryota; kingdom Metazoa; phylum Chordata; class Mammalia; order Artiodactyla; family Cervidae; genus Dama; species Dama dama. The sequence goes on from NC_083703.1 coordinate 53,701,688, forward strand.
ACAGAGGCAGCTGTGGGGTAACAGAAAGAGCGCTTGACTTGGAGTCAGAATTCCTGGGTTGGAATGCAAGTTCTGTTTGCTGTGAGGCCCTTGGGTGAGTCATTAACCCTCTCCTTTGTTAACTTCATTAGTCTCTCAGTCTTGTCAAACTCTTTGCACTCTCAAGGGTGTAGCCCACCAAGCTCCTCTGTCCATGAAATTCTCCAGGCCAAGAATACTGTAGTGGGTAGCCATTCCTTTCTCCAGGGAATCTTCCTGACCCAGGATCAAAAACAAGGTCTCAGATTTTTTACTGTCTGATCTACCAGGGAAGCCTATTAGCTTTAGAATATGATTAATAAAGATTTCTCAGGTAGTTGTAGTGGGTCTACCCTGACAATAGTTACAACTTATAGTGTGACTACTATGTGCCACATATTATGATATATGTGAGTTACTTTACTGAATTTCTTAAATAACCAAGAATTAAGAATCATCCCCATTTTACAGATGAGGAAACCAAGTCTTAGAGAGTTGACCTGTCCAGGCTCACGCACAGAAGGGGCTGGGAGTGCAAACTTGGGCTGAGTGTGACCACGAACTTGTGCTCCTACTGTGTCCCTGTGCTGTCTGCCTTCATATGACCTGTCTTGGGAACACTCAGACACCCTTCCCTGTCCAGGGACTGGGGGCAGAGCTGAGCCTGGTCACTGAGCACAGACCCTGGGAACTTATTTTCTAGTTAAGAATCCCAGCTCTACTGACCTGCTGAGGAGCCTGGAGAAGGTACTGAGGCTCTGGCCTCAGTGTCCTCATCTGTGAAATGGGGATAAAATCAGCTCCCTATTCCAGGTTACAGTCAGAACTCAGTGGATTAGGTTTTAGGGTCCGTGAGTGGGGTTGTGAGGTGAGGGTGGGAGTCAGGCCTCTTTACAAACCCTGTAGTCCCTATAGCTTCATTGTCTGGCCCCTGATATCAGTTTCATAATTGAACTCCTGTGAGAATGTAATCTTCAAACACTATGGAAGAGGAGGCGATATGACTCCTACATGGAGATGCTAAGGATTTGCTCACACTGCGTTTGGGGTCCTCCACATCCTCTCACAGGCAGGGTCTCTACTACAGGCAGGAGCAGCCACTCTTCAGCCCTGCAAGGCCTGGGCTGGGCATGACCATCCAACTGACCTTCATATTCCATAGATTCCCCACAGGCCAGGTTACTATGACTTGGCTTTAAAAAGACCAGAGGCTACTAGAGATCAGTGTCCACCCTCGAGGAGAAACCTAGAATGTGACCAGCCGTGTTCTCATTCTGCAGGGTGATGATAAGCACGCCCTTCTCTCCCAGTCAAGCAGAGATTCACACTGGTTTCCCAGGAAACCGTCAGTCTGGACCTTTTCAGGAGATTTAATGTAGAGTTAGGGTGTGATGTCTCTGAACCTGTTTCCTCATCTGAAAAACGGGACATCCCTCACTTGGTTGTGGCAAGAATAACATACTTTACAATGGTAAAGTACTCAGTGTATAAAGTATTTGTATTAACCACACAGAAGTGGTGATTATTATTCATTCTTATTAATGATTCACATCACTCCTCAGAATTCAGTCTCCTTCCTCATTTTTAAAATGGAGATAAAATAATATACCAATTTAATATCAACATTTTGAAATTAATGTATAGGAAGAGGATATAAAGATTATTGTAAACTTTAACTTTTACTATGATGTCTTAGGTCATTAGTCATGCCTGGGTAAAGACTTTATATTCATTCTGACTTTTTGTTGAATTTCTGGCCTATATTGGTGCTTAGAAGGTCTGTAATTCACTGAGGTCATAAGGTATCATGCCTAAAGAGAATCTTAGTGATCATCCCTCTGCTTATGACCCTAAAATCCTGAGAAAGCAAGTGAGGGGTCCAAGGTTGCACGGCACTAACATTAATTACGTACATATCAGACTTTATCAAATATTTTCCCCTTCATTTTGTGTGCTATTATCACTTCATTTTTACCTGGATAAAAATCATATCTCAAATCAGCCCAGCACTGGATCAGCAAAATACATTTGAATAGGTTAATTTATTTAATGTATATTACTGCCCTGTTTTGTTTGTCCCATTCACTTCCAGAAGGAATTCGATTTCAAGAAGTGAAGGCTGCCTGAGATTGTAAAGTAGGTGGATGAGCGAACATTAACATGAAATCAGGCTTCAGCAGTTATGTGACCTCTTGCTTGATACTTAAGTTCTCTCAGCCTCGGTATGTTTGATTGTAAGTTGAAGAATTATATTTCAGGGGGTCCTCCTTATATGAATATTTATTAAATAAACACTATGTGTTAGGAAAATTGTATAGAGAGGCAAATATTGTTAAAAGCACAGATTTTCACAAATGAACTGATCACCTATGAAGTTAGCCCCTGTTCAACAATGCCTGCATCTCAGGTTGAGTTTCCCATGACAAAAATAACCCATGGGTCTCTTTATTTGATTTTCCTAAAAAGCGGAGCCTAAAACTAGGTCTTGCATGTAGGTGATTGGAAGGTAATCCATTGGAACTGGGATAAGACATATGGAAAGGGAGAGAGGGAATGAGGGAAACCCCTAAATGGGTGAATTATTGAATTGGGTATCCCTGTGGACAACTAAGGATAAATACCATGGAGGGCCCTCTGAGGAACTGTGTAGATTCCTTAGGATTGTCCCATTGAGAAGAGAGGCTTGAATGTGCCTGAGCAGGCTTGTTTTATGGGTGTGGAGAAATCCCCAGGCAGAACCTCATGGAGGAAGTGTTTTAGGAAACTGAGTTGGGACGTGGCATCACCCAGCTCGGCTGCTCTGAGATCAGGTGGATTCAAGAGGTGGTAGGGAGCCCAGAAACCCTCTGCTTTAGGATTTGAATGATGTGTAGCAAATTTTAGACCATACTGTGTAATTAGAATCCCACACCCATCACAAAGCAAAATCAGAGATTTGACAAAGTGTATTTCAAGAAGTTGATGCAAATGATGCTGGGGAAATGCTGGGATTATAGGTTGTCTTCTGAGAATTTAAAGATGGGAAAAGAAGAAAAATTATCTATGATACCAATGACCTCTGAGCACTTGAAAAGAGAACATTTTGATTAAAAGAGCCCTCTGTGAAATGTGATAGAACACTCAAATAATTTCAAAGACACATGTACCCCAATGTTCACTGCAGTACTATTTAAAATAGCCAAGTCAAGGAAGCAATCTAGATGTCCATCGACAGATGAATGAATAAGGAAGTGTGGTACATATATACAATGGAATATTACTCAGCCATAAAAATAAATGAATTTCAGTCAGTTCTTGTTGTTATTGTTCAGTCGCTAAGTCATGTCAGATTCTTTGTAACCCCATGGACTGCATGTTTTAAATTTCATATGAATGCTATTAGACTGTATATAGCATTTATTTTTCATAATTAACAAAGTTTATGGGATTTGTTTATATTGATGTATGTAGCTCCATCGTGTTAATTTCCACTGCTCTACAGTTTCTATTGTTAAATATGTGCCACAATGTATCAATTCTTGTCATAGATATTGAAGTTTTTTTGCTAGTACAATTTTGCACAAATATTCTTATCTTTGCTTCCTTGGTACATATGGGAGAGTTCCTTTTCCTCTGGTATGGTACATAAAGTGGACTGTTGGTATCATTGGTGCTTTTGTTATAAAAGAAGGATTTCAATTCTTGATCAAGTTTTGCTCTTTCTGTTGATGGCTTTGATCTCACTGTACTGTGTGTCTGTGTGTGTGTGTCTGTCTATTATAGTTGGGGATTGGGATCTTATTTTTTTCTTCCATAATGATAAATTATCCAGCACTCACTGATCTACACTGCCACTTTGCTATGTATCAGGTTTCCATAAATTTCTTGTTCTTTCAGTAAGGTTTTTGTTCCACTGACCAGCTTGTCTATCTCTCTGACCAAACTACACTGTTGTAGTTAGAGATGCTTTATAATAAGTTTTGATACTTCTATTGGGCAAATCTTCCCATTTTTGCTTGTTTGAGAAGGGGAGAGAAGATAGGGGGTTCAGGAGGGAGTGGAGACATGTACGCCTAAGGCCAGTTCCTATTCAGTTCAGTTCAGTCACTCAGTCTTGTCTGACTCTTTGAGACCCCATGAATCACAGCACGCCAGGCCTCCCTGTCCATTACCAGCTCCCAGAGTCTACCCAAACCCATGTCCATCGAGTCAGTGATGCCATCCAGCCATTTCATCCTCTGTCATCCCCTTCTCCTCCTGCCCACATTCCTTCCCAACATTAGGGTCTTTTCCAATGAGTCAACTCTTCGAATGAGGTGGCCAAAGTATTGGAGTTTCAGCTTCAACATCAGTCCTTCCAATGAATATTCAGGATTGATCTCCTTTAGGATGGACTGGTTGGATCTCCTTGCAATCCAAGGGACTCTCAAGAGTCTTCTCCAACACCACAGTTCAAAAGCATCAGTTCTTTGGTGCTCAGCTTTCTTCACTGTCCAACTCTCACACCCATACATGACTATTGGAAAAACCATAGCCTTGACTAGACGGACCTTTGTTGGTAAAGTAATGTCTCTGCTTTTAAATGTGCTATCTAGGTTGGTCATAACTTTCCTTCCAAGGAGTGAGTGTCTTTTAATTTCATGGCTGCAGTCACCATCTGCAGTGATTTTGGAGCCCCCCAAAATAAAGTCTGACACTGTTTCCACTGTTTCCCCATCTATTTCCCATGAAATCATGGGACCAGATGCCATGATCTTAGTTTTCTGAATGTTGAGCTTTAAGCAAACTTTTTCATTCTCCTCCTTCACTTTCATCAAGAGGCTTTTTAGTTCCTCTTCACTTTCTGCCATAAGGGTGGTGTCGTCTGCATATCTGAGTTTATTGATATTTCTCCCAGCAATCTTGATTCCAGCTTGTGCTTCTTCCAGTCCAGCGTTTCTCATGATGTACTCTGCATATAAGTTAAATTCATATTGATGTATGGCAAAACTCATCACAATACTGCAAAGTAATTATCCTTCAATTAAGATTTAAAAAACTGCTGTGGCTATTTTGGAGGAAGGGTCCAAGTTCATTTTATTTTACTTTATTTTCTGCTTTTAAAAAATTGAAGTACAGTTGATTTGCAGTATTATGTTAATTAGTGATTGAACAGTTTTATAGCTTTTATTCCACTTAATTATAAAATAATGATTATATTTCCTTACACTATACAAAATATCTGTGTTGCTTATTTATACTATACATGGTAGTATGTACCTCTTAATCTCATAACCTTACCTTGCCCCTAACCCCTCCCCTTGCCCCAACCCCTTCCCTTTACTCACTGGTAACTACTAATTTGTTCTCTATATCTATGAGACTGTTTCTATTTTGTTATATATTTTCAAATATTTTATTTTTTAGAGTGCAGTTATAAGTGATAACTAGAGTATTTGTCCTACTCTGACTGATTGATTTGACTAAGCATAATACCCTGTAGGTCAATTCACACTGTTGTTGCAAATGGCAGAAGTTCATTATTTTTAATTGCTGAGTAATATTCCATTTTTTCCAATATACCACATTTTCTTTATCCATTCCATATCTAAGCTATTGTAAATAATGCTGATGATCATTCATGTGCATTTTTAAAAATAGTTTATATTTTACTGTTGTTTTATTTGCATTTCTCTGATGACTGCAGTATTGAGCATTTTTCATGTGCCCGTTGACCGTCTATATGTCTTCTTTGGAGAAATGTCTACTCAGGACTTCCACCCATTTTTAAAAGGGCTTTTTGTTATTGAGTTTTGTGATCTATTTATATATATTAGATATGACCCCTTATTGGTCATATAATTTGTAAAATATCTTTTTCTACTCAGTAGTTTGCTGTTTCATTTTGCTGTGCAAAAGCTTTAATTTTAATTAGGTCATATTTGTTTACATTTGCTTTTGTTTCTTTCTTCTTAGGAGAAAGATAAAAAGAAATATTTCTACAGATAATGTCAAAGAGGGTTCTGCCTTTATTCTCTTCTAGAATTTTTATGGTTTCCTGTTTTACATTTAGTTCTTTAATCAAGTTACAGTTTATTTTTGTGTATGGTAGGAAGAATTGTTCCAATTTTATTCTTTTAAATGTAGCCATCCAGTTTTTTCCAGCCTCATTTATTGAAGAGGCTGCCTTTTCACCATTGTATACTCTTGCATTCCATGTCATAGATTAATTGACCATAAATGTGTTGGCTTATGTCTGGGCTCTCTACTGTTGTACCAAACTATATGCCTGCTTTATGCTGCTGCTGCTGCTGCTGAGTCACTTCAGTTGTGTCTGACTCTGTGAGACCCCATAGACGGCAACCCACCAGGCTCCTCTGTCCCTGGGATTCTCTAGGCGAGAGCACTGGAGTGGGTTGCCATTTCCTTCTCCAATGCCTGAAAGTGAAAAGTGAAAGTGAAGTTGTGCAGTCATGTCCGACTCTTAGCGACCCCATGGACTGCAGCCTACCACGCTCCTCCATCCATGGGATTTTCCAGGCAAGAGTACTGGAGTGGGGTGCTAGTGCCTTCTCCGGCTTTATGCTAGTACCTTGCTATTTTGATTACTGTAACTTTGTAGTATATTCTGAAGGAAGAACATTTGATACCTTCAGCTTTTTCCTTTTTAGCAAGATTATTCTGTGAATTCAGGGTCCTTTGTGGTACCATATAGATTTTGCAATTTGTGTGTAAACACAAAGGCCCCGAATAGCCAAAGCAATCTTGAGGAAAAATAATGGAGCTGTAGAAATCAAGCTTCCTGACTTCAGACTATACTACAAAGCTACAGTCATCAAGACAGTATGGTACTGGTACAAAAGCAGAAACATAGATTAATGGAACAAGATAGAAAGCCCAGAGATAAACCCATGCACTTATGGGCACCTTATCTTTGACAAAGGAGGCAAAAGTATGCAGTGAAGAAAGGACAGCCTCTTCAATCAGTGGTTCTGGGAAAATTGGACAGCTACATGTAAAATAATGAAACTAGAACACTTCTAACATAAAAACAAGCTCAAAATGGATTCAAAACTTAGCTCTTAGATGAAAACATAGACAGTACACTCTTTGACAAAAATCACAGCAAAGTCCTCTGGGAACTATCTCCTAGAGTAACTGAAATAAAAGCAAAGTAAGCAAATGGGAACTAATTGAATTTAAAAGCTTTTGTATAGCAAAGGAATCAATAAACGAGATGAAAAGACAACCCTCAGAATGGGAGAAAATACCTGCAAATGAAGAAATTGGCAAAATGTTAAACTCCAAAATATATAAGCAACTCATACAGCTCAATATCAGAAAAGCAAAAGCCCAATCAAAAAATGGGCAGAAGACCTAAACATTCCTCCAAGGAAGACATACAGATGGCTAGTAAACACATGAAAAGGTGCTCGACTTTGCTCATCATTAAGAGGTTTTAATTAAGAGGTTTCTCCTCGAAAAGGGGACCCTCTTACACTGTTGGTGGGAATGCAAACTAGTACAGCCACTATGGAGAACAGTGTGGAGATTCCTTAAAAAACTGGAAATAGAACTGCCACATGACCCAGCAATCCCACTCCTGGGCATGCACACCAAGGGAACCAGAACTGAAAGAGACACGTGTACCCCAATGTTCATTGCAGCACTGTTTATAATAGCCAGGACATGGAAGCAACCTAGATGCCCATCAGCAGATGAATGGATAAGAAAGCTGTGGTACATATACACCATGGAATATTACTCAGCCATTAAAAAGAATACATTTGAATCAGTTCTAATGAGATGGATGAAACTGGAGCCCATTATACAGAGTGAAGTAAGCCAGAAAGATAAACACCAATACAGTATACTAATGCATATTTACGGAATTTAGAAAGATGGTAATGATAACCCTATATGCAAGACAGAAAAAGAGACACAGATGTATAGAATAGACTTTTGGACTCTATGGGAGAAGGGGAGGGTGGGATGATCTGAGAGAATAGCATTGAAACATGTATATTATCAAGTGTGAAACAGATTGCCAGTCCAGGTTGGATGCATGAGACAAGTGCTCAGGGCTGGTACACTGGGATGACCCAGAGGGATGGCATGGGGAGGGAGGTGGGAGGGGGGTTCAGGATGGGTAACACATGTAAATCCATGGCTGATTCATGTCAATGTATGACAAAAACCACTACAATATTGTAAAGTAATTAACCTCCAAATAATAAAAGTAATGGGGGGGGGGGGGGTGGAAGCAGAGACATTACTTTGCCAACAAAGATCAGTCTAGTGAAAGCTATGGTTTTTCCAGTAGTCATGTATGGATGTGAGAGTTGGACTATAAAGAAAACTGAGCGTGGAAGAATTAATGCTTTTGAACTGTGGTGTTGGAGAAGACTCTTCAGAGTCCCTTGGACTGCAAGGAGATCAAACCAGTCCATCCTAAAGGAAATCAGTTCTGAATATTCACTGTAAGGACTGAGGCTGAGGCTGAAACTCCAATACTTTGGCCACCTGATGTGAAGAACGGACTCATTGGAAAAGACCCTGATGCTGGGAAAGATTGAAGGCAGGAGGAGAAGGGGACAACAGAGGATGTGATGGTTTGATGGCATCACCAACTCCATGGACATGAGCTTGAGCAAGCTCCGGGAGTTGATGATGGACAGAGAAGCCTGGCGTACTGCAGTCCATTGTGTTGCAAAGAGTCGGACCTGACTGAGCACCTGGATTGAATGACTGAGCTGACTGAAGAAGTCTTAAATGGGATTATTTTCTTGTTTTCCTTTTCTGACCATTCATTGTTGCTGTATAGAAACAGATTTCTGCATATCAATCTTGTATTCTGAAATCTTACTGAGTTCATTTTTAAGTTCTAATATTTTTTGTGGAGAGTTTATGATTATTTGTAAGTAGTATGTCATCTGAAAATTGTGACAGTTTTATTTCTTCCCTCTCAAAGTTCCAATACTATATTAAATAGAATTGGTAAGAGCAGGCATCCTTACCTTGTTCCTGAACTCATTGTGAAGGCTTTCTGCTTTTAACCATTGAGCATGATGTTAGCTGTTGGTTTGTCATAAATGGCCTTTATTTTGTTGAGATATATTCCTCTATACCAACTTTGATGAGAGTTTTTATCAGGAATGGATGTTGGATTTTGCCAAAGACCTTTTCTGTGCCTGTTAGATGATTATGTGATTTTTTTCATTCCAGTTGTTAATGTGATAAGTTGCATTGATTGATTTATGAGTATTGAACAATGGGATAACTCTCACATGACCATGATCTTATTTTGTATATTGTTGAGTCAGTTTGCTGATATTTTATTGAGTATTTTTACATATATATTCATCAGGGATATTGGGCTCTAATGTTCTTTTTTTGTATTGTGTTTGTCTGGTTTTAGTGTTGGGGTAATTGTGGCCTCATAGAATAAATTTGAAGTATTCTACCGTCTTCAATTTGTGGAATAGATTGAGTTGGATAGCACTAAATCTTCTTTGTATTTTTGATAGAATTCCCCTGTGAAGCCATCAGGTCCTGGCCTTTAAGTATGCTGGGAATTGTTAAATTACAACAGCAATTTCACTACTAATGATCAGTGTTCAGATTATCTATTTCTTCTTGATTCAGTCTTGGAAGGATGTATATTTCCAGAAACTTGTCCATTTCTTCTACTTTGTAAAAATTGTTGGTACAGTTTTTCATAGTATTTTCATATTCTTTTGTATTTTTGTAATATTAGTTGCTATTTCTCTATCCTTTCTTATTTTGTTTATTTCAAATCACTCTCTCTTCTTAATGAGCCTGGCTAAAGGTTTATTAACTTTGTTTATCTTTTCAAATAACCAGCTCTCAAAAAAACAGGTTTCATTTATCTTTTCTAGTGTATTTTGTCTCTTTTACTTATATCCATTTTGATCTTTATTATTTTCTTCCTTCTTCTGACTTTTCATCTCATCTCTTCTCCCTGTTCTAATTCATTTAGATGGTAGATAAGGTTGTTTAAGATTTTCCTTGCTTCTTGAGGTAGGCCTGTATCACTATAAGCTTTCCTCTTCAAGCTACTTTTGCTGCATCCCATAGATTTTGAAAAGTGTCATTTTGAATTTTCATTTGTCTCATGATATTTTCTGATTTCCTCTTTGATTTTTTTTTCTTTGACCATTGGTTTTCTAGTATCATGTGTTTTAGTCTCCATGTGTTTGTTCTTCTGCATTTCTCTCCCTGTAATTAATTTCTACTTTCATACCATTGTGGTCAGAAAAAGTAGTTGATCTAATTTCTATCCTCTTAAATTTATTGTGACTTGAATTTTGGCCTAATGTGAACTATCTTGGAGAATGTTCCATGTATGCTTGAAAAGATGTGTATTCTACTGCTTTATAGTATATATAAATATATATATATAGCATATAGTATATATATGAAATTAATAAATTCCAACCAGTCTACTCGGTCCTTTAAGACCACCTTATTGATTTACTCTCTGGATAATTTGTGTATTGATGTAAGGGGTCTTCAAGTCCCCTACTATTGCTGTATTATTGCCAACTTCTCCTTTAAAGTCTGTTAAAATTTGCTATATATTTAGATGCTTCTGTGTTAGATGTATGTATGTTAATGAGTTTAATAACCTCCTCTTATACTGATCCCCTTACCATTATATAACGCTTCATCTGTCTTTTGTATAGCCTTGCTTTAAAGTCTTTTTTTCTGATATGAGTATTGGTACCCCTGCTTTCTTGCCATTTCCGTTTGTATGACATCACTCTTTCATCTCCTCAGTTTCAGTCTCCTAACACATTTTCATGAAAAACTATTTTAGAATTATTGCTTGATTGCATTGAATTTATATATGAATTTGGGAACATTGAAAATTTTCCAATATTGAGTTCTCTCACTCATGGATATAATATGCCTCTGTTTATTTAGTTTTTCAAATGATTCTAAATTCACAATTTTACAGTTGTTTTTACCACAAATGGTCTTATGCATCTCTAGTTAAAGCTGTCTTAAATGCTTTCTAGCTTATGGAATCTTTAAAAATTATTGTTACTGCTTTCAGTAGTTTTGACTGTAGGATTGTATTTGATGTAGATCATCACTGTTTCGTCCAGCAAGCTTAAAAGTTCTTACCATTGCTGAACAGTAAGGGCATTCTTTTTATGTGTAACTTTATTGACATCAATCCAATCATTTTTATATTTATTAAAGTTTCATATGCAGATTGTTTATGAGTCCAATAGTTTGACAAGATATACATATGTAAACTGGAGTCTCTCTAACCTACTGCCATTCTCCACCTCTGAGACAAAACCACTTTCAACTCTTTTAACTGATGAGTTTAGGTTTCAGTGCCAAATGTCACATAGTATGCTTACTGATACTTCTTGATTTTTTTCACTCTTAGGCATTATTTATAGACATCCCAGTGGGGAGGATGAGGATGTAATGTTCTGTTACTCCTGACTTCTGCTACATATGCACATGTTATTCCTTATTACTCTTATATAATTATAATTTTGGATAGCTTAATAGTGCCCATGTTATTACTACTATGAGGTTATTATTCATAGCTGAGTTTGTAACACTCTTAATTTTGGTTATCTTGGTCCTTTCATGTGTATGTATAACCACCACTATGGGCAGGGTGCAGAACATTCCACAGCCACAGAGTCTCCCTTGTGCTAGCATGACAAATTGACACACATCCCCACCAAACCAAACCTCTGGCAAATGCCATTCTGTTTTATATATATATATAATTTTTATAATGTTGTACAAGTGGAGTGATATTTTGAGACTGGCTTTGTTCAGTCAACATGCCTTCGAGAGACAAAGCTGTACTCATATATAACTCATTTTTTTTTTTGTACTGCTGAATAGTATTTCCTCATGTAGAAAGGTTGTTAAACTCTTCCCTTTTATTAGACATTTTGATTCTTCCACTGTTTTGACTCAAAAAGAAACGTTTTAAAACATTTGTGCACAGATTTTGTATGGACAGAGTTTTCACTTCTTTGAGATAAGGGCCTGGAAGTATAATTTCTGGGTCATGTAATCTACTTCCTCTCCTAAAAGAAGTAAAAAGTGATTCCTTTTTTGGATGCTGGCCATACCAGTCTAAGTCCACATTGCACTTTGCAACTGGGCTAAATTTTACTAGCAACATCAATAAAGGTTTGGAATAGGAAATCATTTCAGGTGCTGATCTGGTTCCATCCCAAAATAGAGAAGGCCCTGGTGAACCCTCTTCCTTTTTCCAGCAAAGAGCAGGTCTTTGCTGAGGCAAGTACAGAAGGAGACCAACAATCAGTCACATCCTAGGGTCCTGGGCTTGTGTCTTTAGGACACAGACCATAACCACAGATCCTCTTGGGATATGTGAGTTTTGCCTGGTGCTTTTGAAAGAGGGGTCACCATGACTGGGGTGAGGGACCCAGGGGAGAAAGCAGAGACCCCAGGTAGGGAGGAAGCATTATTTCTGTGCTAGGCTTGTCCAGTCTCTCTGAAAATGTAAAATTCATAACTCGTACCTATGTTCTCTGCCTGAGTCCTATTTCATTGTCTAGAAACAGGAACTACAAGAATCCGGAAGCAGATGACTTCTCACAGACATTTCACCCCATCATAGGCACTTCCTTTTATATCATGGTAGGTGGAGCTTTTCTCTTCTCCACAGAGCACAGAAATTCAAGTTCTCCCAACTGACACATTTGGACAGAGCAGCTCTGCAGACCTCCACAATGCCATTCTCAGCCTGCTACTTCCGTCCTCCTCCTTCTTGCCTGTTGCTTACTCTACTGCTGGGACTCAGAGGTGAGCATTGCTTAGAATAGAATCCCTTCTCCCTGTCCCCTGGACTTTCCCCCTGTCCCTGGGCTCTTAGGGTCTCCATGTACACATGGGTATGCTACCCGAGGCAGTCACATAAGGCCAAGGGCTGGGCCTTATCTGAGAGCATGAAATCAGGAATCTGAGTTTTCTCTGTAGATCCATCGTCTGCAGCTGGTTACCAGAGGCTTCCAAACAGAGGATGTTTCAAACACTGACAGCTTTATGCATATTTTCTTGACTAACCCTCACAACATCCCTGTGTGATAACTATTACTTCAATTGTAAAAGGGGAAATTGAGGCACAGAGGAACTTGTCCAGTGTCACCTATCTAAAGCCGTGGAGCACAGGATTCAAATCCAGGCTATCCAGCTTCAGAGTTGATTCTTTGAATAATGTTGCGCTGCTCAGCTTCTCAGAAGAGGCCAATTGCAGAAATATCAGAAAATACCAAGAAGCAAACAATATATTTGTCATCATCCATCCTGCCACTCGGAGAAGAGTTCAAATTTTGCAGTATATTGCATGGGTCCTATGCAATACCGTTTTTACTGAGACTTTAATATGTGTTATAATTTCTTTTAATGCTCAAAACAGCTTGTACATTAGATTGCTAGGGTACTTTTTAATACATGTTTGTGGGTGAATGTGTTTATGTGTGTGTGTGTGCGTGTATGTACAAGGAAGTGTTCCCAGACACGTGGGATTTCAAGAAGACTTCTTCTGTTCTTCCCCTTAAAACATTTTTCAATCTACATGAAATGATATGGACAAGGTTCAATTTTTGAGGTCTTTAGCAACATCTTTCCTTTTCTACTTCTCTATAAATTTACCTCTTACCCTCACCCAAATTCTTAAGAAAACTTTTCCCTTGGTTAAAGAGTAGAATTTTCTGCATTGTTATCTTAAGTCTCTGCTTCCATGCTAGATAGAAGTGAGGAGGAAAGGAGGGATAAAGACACAAGAATCTTGCCTATGTCACCTGTATATTCATATCTATATCTATAATTATAACCACATCCATATCTATAATATATATACATACATACATACATACAGATATATATAAAATCTAATGCTATCTGAAGCTTCCATGCCTCAGGAAATCTAATGAGTAATAACTATTCATTTTATTGACCACTCAGCATGTGCCAGACAATGTTGGAAATGCCCACAGCATTTACTCATGTGATCGTTATATCCAAGCTAGACCCCCTTGTCAACCCCTACCTTACAGATAAGAAAACTGAGCAAGGAAAGTTCAAGGTCACTCAGTGGGACCTGATAAAGTATGATGTGAACTCAAGCAACCTGGTGGTTGAGCTCATGAGTTTAACCACAGCTCTTCTTGATACTTGTCCTTCTTCCATCCCATGATATTTCTGCAGCTTCTGCCAATGGGTGTGGAGAAGTATGGAGTGTGGGAAAGAGGGTTTGTGGTTTTCTTCTCCTGGGCTCTTCTTCTTCCTGCATAAATGCAAATTTCTTTTGTTTTTCATAAACTGACCTACATGGACAACTCAACTTCTGATATACTAATAATTTCCAGAGAAAAGCCCACTTAAAACAGAATTTAGTGTCTCATGGAGATGTCACAATGGGCAATTCAAACAACATGCATATATTTTTTGGATACTTTCTGTATTGCAGGAAGGAACTTGGGGTACTTTGGTCAATAAAAGAGACTAAGTAGTTGTGCTCATGGATATTTAGCTTAGTGGAAGAAATGACAATAAACAATAGACTTATACTTAATTAAATAACGTAGTATATTAGAAAGTGATAAGTGTTTTAAAAAAGAGTAGCTAGATAACAAATTGGGAGAATATGTTGGGTGCAATGTATTTCAAACCTGATAATCTTGGGTGGCCATCTCTGAGAAGGGGAAATGTGAGCAAAGTTGAAAAGAAAATTCTGAACTGAGCCATGTGGTTATCTGGGGGAGGAGACTTCCTGACAGGGAGCCGCATGTACAAAAGTCCTGAGAGTAAAATCATCCTCCTGTGTTGAAGGATTTTGTTTTGCTATGAGTGAAATGGTTGCCATTGCAGTTTTTTCTTTTAATATTTCGTTAAGTTTATTGGACACAAATTTTGCCAGGAGCATGCCCTGTTTTATTTATATTTTTTAGGGTAGTTTTATTTCAAGTTTTTAAAGGATCTCCATACTGGTCTCCGTAGTGACCGTGTAAATTTATATTCCCAGACACAGATGTGAAGAACAGACTTTTGTATTCAGTGGGAGAAGGCGAGGGTGGGATGATTTGAGAGAATAGCGTTGAAACATGTACATTGCCATACGTAAAACAGATGAACAGTGCAAATTCAATACATGAAATAGGGGACCCAAAGCTGGTGCTCTGGGACAACCCAGAGGGATAGGGTGAGGAGGGAGGTGGGAGGGGGGTTCAGGATTGGGGGAACACATGTAAACTTGTGGCCAAATCATGTTGATATAAGGCAAGCACCATCACAATATTGTAAAGTAATTATCCTCCAATTAAAATAAATACAATATTTTAAAATTTTATATTTCCACCAAGAGTGTTCCCCTTTTCCCACATCCTCTCCAGCATTCATTGTTTATAGATTTTTTGATGATGGCCAACTTGATTGGGATGAGGTCGTTTTGACTTGCATTGTAGTTTTGACTTGCATTTATTTAATAATAAGCAATGTTGGGGATTTTTTATGTGTTTATTAACCATCTTGTATGTCTTCTTTGGAGAAATGTCTCTTTTTATGATATTGAGGTGCATGAGCTGCTTGTAGATTCTGGAGATTAATCCTTTGTCAGTTGCTTCATTTGCAATTATTTTTTCCCATTCTGAGGATTGTCTTTTCATCTTGTTTATGGTTACATTTGCTGTGCAAAAGCTTTTAAGTTTAATTAGTTCCCTTAGGTCCCATTTATTTATTTTTGTTTTTGTTTCCATTACTCTAGGAGGTGGGTCATAGAGGATCTTGCTGTGATTGATGTCAAAGACTGTACTGCCTATGTTTTCCTCTAAGAGTTTTATAGTTTCTCATCTTACATTTATGTTTTTAATCTGTTGTGAGTTTATCTTTGTATATGGTATTAGGAAGTGTTCTAATTTCATTCTTTTAAATGTAGCTGTCCAGTTTTTGCAGCACCACTTATTGAAGAGACTATCTTTTCTCCATTGTATATTCTTGCCTCCTTCATCAAACGTAAGGTGTATGTAGGTGTGTGGGTTTACCTTTGGACTTTCTATCTTGTTCCATTGGTCTATATTTCTGTTTTTGTGTCAGAACCATACTGTCTTGATGATGAGCTTTGTAATACAGTCTGAAGTCAGGAAGCTCCATTATTCTTTCTCAAGATTACTTTGGCTATTCAGGGTATTTGTATTTTTATATGAATTGTGAATTTTTTTTCTAGTTCTATGAAAAAAAAAAAAGCCATTGGTAATTTGATAGGGATTTCATTGAATCTGAGATTGCTTTGGGTGGTATAGTCATTTTCACAATATTGGTTCTTCCAGTCCAAGAACAATATGAGCATCTATTTATATTGTCTTTGATTTCTTTCATCAGTGTCTTATAGTTTTCTGTATACAATTCTTATATCTCCTTAGGTAGGTGTATTCCTAGGTGTTTATTCTTCCTGTTTCAGCCCTCATAGTTTTGAAGAGAAGTGACATAATCTGACATGAGTTTTAATTTATTCTACTATTTGATTGAGGACAGACTATACGTAACATAGAAACAAGTAGCTGCTGCTGCTGAGTCGCTTCAGTCGTGTCTGACCCTGTGCTGCGACCCCATAGACCGCAGCCCACCAGGCTCCCCCATCCCTGGGATTCTCCAGGCAAGAACACTGGAGTGGGCTGCCATTTCCTTCTCTAATGCATGAACGTGAAAAGTGAAAGTGTAGTTGCTCAGTCATGTCCGACTCCCTGTGACCCCATGGACTGCAGCTCACCAGGCTCCTCCGTCCATGGCATTTTCCAGGCAAGAGTACTGAGAAACAAGTAGAGCATTTGAGATAATCACATTCATGCAAAAAAATGTAAAAGTGACTTGCACCTGGGCAGGAGCTAGTAGAGATAAGAGAAAGCAGTCAGATTCCAGATGCATGCTGATGAGGAGGCAACAGAATTTTCTGATGCATAGGATTTGAGGTATAAGAAAAAGGCTCCAAAGTTTTGAGACTTCTATATCTGTGTTTTGGTGAAAGTTTTCACTTTTGCCCCAGGTTCAAAGGATTTGTTAACAAAATAAGCTACTCATTGTACACAAATCCAGTAGTCATGTATGAATGTGAAAGATGGACTATAAAGAAAGCTGAGTGCCGAAGAATCTATGCTTTCGAACTTTGGTATTGGAGAAGACTCTTGAGAGTCCCTTGAACTGCAAGGAGACAAACCAGTCAATCCTAAAGGAAATCAGTCCTGAATATTCATTGGAAGGACTGATGCTGAAGTTGAAACTCCAATACTTTGGCCACCTGATGCAAAGAACTGACTCACTGGAAAAGACCCTGATGTTGGGAAAGATTGAAGGCAGGAGGAGAAGAGGGTGACAGAGGATGGGATGGTTAGATGGCATCACTGAGTCAATGGGCATGAATTTGAGCAAGCTCTGGGAGTTTGTGATAGACAGGGAAGCCTGGCATGCTGCAGTCCATGGAATCACAAAGAGTAGGACATGACTGAGTCACTGAATTGAACTGAAGTGAGTGGGTTACCAGCTCGCACTCCACAAAGATGAACCATACATTTTCTACCCAAGAAGTAGGGAAGAAACAAAAAAGAACACAGAATTTGTTTGTGGCACCAAAACAGTCTGCTCCTCTGATTTATACCCCTGAAATTAGACCCTTGCCTATTTAATAAATAGAACATTTCAGATAAAGAATATGTTTGTATTTCTCTGTATCTCCAGAAACTGGGTAGTTAAGGAGGCATTGAAATCAATCTGGTAAACTCATACCTGTAGTAAAATAATTGACCCCATGGCGACTCATGTCCCTTCAACTTGTAACTCATTGTCCAGATGTAGTCAGCCACCTGCAATTCTTTTCAAAACATGATTTTGGAATTTGCTGTTTCCTTGCTTGCTTGTCCCCATGGTTCTACCTTCCTATTCACTTGTAGTTTCCTCAAACGTATCAACATTTAAAATCACACATTTATCACTTCTTGGCCTTTTGGCTAAGATCAAGTGTAGAATCACACATTTTATTTTTCCCATTTAGTTCAGTTCAAAAGCTTTATTTGGGGCAATCACCACGTTTCAGATCTCATTTTTTTTTTTTTTTTTGCAGTAAAATATAAAAACCATAAAATTTCCCATTTTAACTACTTTTAAGGATACGAAGTGGCACTAAGGACTTCACAGTGTTGTCAAACCTTACCAGTACATATTTTCAGAACTTTTTCAACATCTGTAGCAGAAAATCTTTTCATTAAACTGTAACTCCCCATTTCTTTTCCCCTGCAACCACTGGAAACATCTATTCCACTTTTTCTCTGTGAATTTGCCTATTCTATGTACCATAAGTGAAATCATCTATTTGTCCTTTTTCATCTGGCTTATTTCACTGAGTGTGTTTTTAAGGTTCATCCATGCCATGATGTAGGTGTCAAATGCTTTGCTTTTCAGGGCTGAAATATTAAATATATATATATATATATATATATCTCACATTTAATGTATCTTTTCATCTATTGATGGAATTTGGGGCTATTTCCTTTATATTGAAATATAGTTGCTGTAAAATAATTTGTAAATTACAGGTGTAAAATATAATGATTCACAATTTTTAAAGGTTATACTCCATTTATCATTGTTACAAAATATTGATTGTATTCCTGGTGTAGTACAATATACCCTTGTAGCTTATTTCATATGTAATAATTTGCACCTCTTTATCCCTTAGCCTATATTTTCTTCTTCCTTTCTTTGCCCGCACTAGTTTGTCCTCTATATCTTTGAGTCAGTCTCTTTATTGTTATATTAACTAGTTTGTTGTTATTTTTTACTTTCCACATATAAGTTGTATCATACACTCTTTGTCTTTCTCTGTCTTACTTATTTCATTTAGCATAATGCCTTCCAAGTCCATCTATTTTGCTGCAAATGGCAAAATTTCATTTTTATGGCTAAGCAATATTACATTATAAATGGAAACCTGTATGCAGGTTCAGAAGCAGCAGTTAGAACAAGACATGGAACAACAGAATGGTTCAAAATTGGGAAAGGAGTACATCAAGACTATATATCATCACACGGTTTATTGAACTTATATGCAGAGTGAAGAGTGAAAGTGAAAATCACTCAGTCGAGTCCAAGTTTTTGCGACATCATGTGAAATGCCAGGTTGGATAAATCACAAGCTGGAATAAAGATTTCTGGAATCAAGACATGTCAATAACCTCAGAAAGTTAAGATGAACTAAAGAACCTCTTGATAAAGGCGAAAGAGGAGAATGAAAAAGCTGGCTTAAAAGTCAACATTCAAAAAACTAAGATCACGGCATCTGGTCCTGTCAGTTCATGGCAAATAGATGGGGGGGTGGGGAATGGAAACACTGACAGACTTTATTTTCTTGGGCTCCAAAATCACCATGGACTGTGACTGCAGCCATGAAATTAAAAGACACCTGCTCTTTGGAAGAAAAGCTATGACAAACCTCGACAGAGTGTTAAAAAGCAGAGATATCACTTTGCTGATAAAGATCCACATAGTCAAAGCTATGGTTTTTCCTATAGTCATGTACAGATGTGAGAGTTGGACCATAAAGAAGGCTGAGCACTGAAGAATCGATACTTTTGAACTTTGGTTCTGGGGAAGACTCTTGAGAGTCCTTTGGACAGCAAGGAGATCAAAGCTGTCAATCTTAAAGGAAATCAACACTGAATATTCACGGGAAGGACTGATGCTGAAGCTCCAATACTTTGGCCACCTGATGTGAAGAGTTGACTCTCTGAAAAAGCCCCTGATGCTGGGAAAGATTGAGGGCATGAGGAGAAGGAAGTAACAGAGGATGAGATGGTTGGATAACATCGCCAACTCAATGGACGTGAGTTTGAGCAAACTCTGGGAGATACTGGATGCGGTACATGGGGTCACAAAGAGTCAGACATGACTGAGCAACTGAACAACAAATATATTGCATTTTACACACACACACACACATTATATATACCCTTCATGGATCACAGCCTTGTCATGGCAAAGGGGCTTGCGTAACTCAACAGTGTTATGAGCCAATCCATGCAGGGCCACCCAAGACAGATGAGTCATAGTGAAGAGTTCTGACAAAATGTGGTTCACTGGAGGAGGCAAACCACTGCAGGATTCTTGCTGTAATACCCCATGAGCAGTATGAAAAAGCAAAAATATATGAAACCAGAAGATGAGTCCCACAGGTCAAAAGCAGTCCAATTCACTTCACGACAAATAGATGGGGAAACAGTGGCTGACTTTATTTTTCTGGGCTCCAAAATCACTGCAGATGGTGATTGCAGCCATGAAATTAAAAGACACTTACTCCTTGGGGGTGGGATGTTTCGAAAGAACAGCATGTATATTATCTATAGTGAAACAGATCACCAGCCCAGGTGGGATGCATGAGACAAGTGCTCGGGCCTGGTGCACTGGGAAGACCCAGAGGAATCGGGTGGAGAGGGAGGTGGGAGGGGGGATCGGGGTGGGGAATACATGTAACTCCATGGCTGATTCATGACAATGTATGACAAAACCCACTGAAATATTATAAAGTAATTAGCCTCCAACTAATAAAAAATAAATAAATAAATAAACAAATAAATAAAAGACACTTACTCCTTGGAAGGAAAGTTATGACCAACCTAGATAGCATATTAAAAAGCAGAGACATTACTCTGTCAACAAAGGTCCGTCTAGTCAAGGCTATGGTTTTTCCAGTAGCCATGTGAGAGTTGGACTATAAAGAAAGCTGAGCACCAAAGAACTGATGCTTTTGAACTGTGGTGTTGGAGAAGACTCTTGAGAGTCACTTCGAGCCTCCATAACTATGAGCAATAAATTTCTGCTGTGAGCTGTTCAGTCTGAGGTGTTTCGTTCTGTGCATGTGTGCTCAGTCTGGTCTGACTCTTTTCGATCCCATGGTTTATAGCCCAGAAGGCTCCTCTGTCCATGGAATTTTACAGGCAAGAATACTGGGGATACTCTAGGGGATCTTCCCGAACCAGGGATCAAACCTGAGTCCTTTGCATCTCCTGCATTGGTAGGTGGATTCTTTACCACTGAATCACCTGGGAAGCCTTGTGACATTTTGTGATAACAGCCCAAATAGACTAAGACAGATTATAGCCCAAATATAAAAGAAATATATATGAGCCCATATTGGTATAAATAAATAATTTAATATATTAATAAATGGAGGAGAATTTTATTAACTAATTTTAATTGTAAAATTAAATTGTAAATTTAATTACAATGTGGTGATGTTTTGGCCATCCATCAACATGAATCGGCCACAGGTATACATATGTCCCCCTCATCCTGAACCCCGCCACCTCCCTCTCCAAAAGTTTTCTGTGCAGGAAAGTTCCAAGAAATTTATGTACAAATAGATACTTCAGTCTAAATAAGGGAAAATCAAGTTCACCACTCCTAAAGTATGGGCCACACTTGGTAACTGCCTTCCAAAGAGGACAGAAAGAAAAGAGGAAAAAAGGTAACTTCACGGTAGGGAATCTAACAAAAATAAGTTAGCCAGGTCATCAAGAGTTCATCACCAATCAAAAATCAATATCAATAGGCATAAATCATATAGATTTGATAAAAAATGGCACTTTTCCTCTGGGATCTTCTTCCCTAAAGCTCTTAACCCTAGTTTAATTATGAGCAATTCATCAGACAAATTATACTAATGTTAGAGAGATTTCCAATAATACATCTGAACAATATTCATTCAAAAACAAGGAAAATCAGAGGTGTCACAACTGACAATAACCTAAGGAGACATGACAAGTAAATGTGTACAGTATCCAGCATGGCATGTTGGAAAGGACAAGGACTTATGGAAAACTTAAGGAAGTTGGGTATAGGCTGAATGTTTGTGTCCCTTCAAAGTTCACATATTCAGATATGATCCCTGAGGTGATGGTGTTCAGAGGTGTGTCTTTGGGTAGGAATTAGGTCATGAGGGTAGAGCCCTTTCCCAGAATGTCACATTGTTGGAATCATGAAGCATGTAGATTTTTGCTTTCAATTATTAATAGTATTTAAGATTCCTCCACATTATGTCAAGGCTTGAGAGCTCATTTTATTCTAGTTCTGAATAATATTTTATTATCTGGGTTTATCCTTTTCTTTATCAGTTCACCTCCTGAAGGTCGTCAGGGTTGTTTTCAAGTTTTTGCAAGTATAAATAAAGCTGCTATGAACTTCAGGGAGAGTCTTTTCCAGGTCTCTTCCCAGTGGGTACCTCAAATATTCCTTGGATTGTAGATGGCATCCCCCTGTGTCTTCACACTGAAACCATGTACAAGCCCCTGTCCTTGTCTCTTGAGGTAAAATGTTGACTCAAGAGTTAATGACTGGGAAATGTGAAGGTGTAGAAACAAAGAATGGTTGTCAGGCTGGGGGACTGGTAAAAATGTAGACTAGGATTCTGCCACATAACAAAATCACTTAACTCCCAGTTCCCTGAAAGATGTAGATAAAGGCCTGACACACATTCCAAGTTGTTTTTACAGGAAGCAGACCCCCATCCAGATAAAAACTGTTGGCCACAAGAACATAGACCTTCAACTGATTGAAACCAAAAGGTTGATGCTGCTTGAAACATCACTGCGATGCCAACCAATCTAAGAAATGCCTGTGAGCTGGTCACACTCTGCTCCATGAACACTATAAAACTCCTCACTAACCTCTCCAGAGTGGGTCACATGGTCTTCAGAGCATTAGCCCATTGTGGATCCTTATGCCTGGCAAATCCATAAAATCTACTCTCTTCTAATTCACCCAAAACTCTGTCTCTGTGTTTCTATTTGGTGCCAGTGAACAGAGGCCAAGTTTTGGCAACAACACCATCTTCTTTCTGTGAATGACCACTAGGCTAAGTTGTGCCTAAACTCCTGATTTACATAAACTATGAAATAATGAACTTGTGTCTTTTAAGCCACTATATTTGTGGCAATATGTTATTCAGCAATAGAAAACAAATGCAATAAATTCGAGAAATCTGTCTAGAAAAAGTCCTCCATAGTTTTGTAGAACTCATCTCAAATACATTCTGTATGTATCTTCCATGAACTCAGTGACAATGATGGTTGTGTGATACCTAAGAACACATAGCAAGAGTATTAAATACTGAAGAATAAGATTCTGTTGGGTAAGATAGAGCACTGATTACTATGAAACATTGTGATAGTTAAGATTTTTTCCCATTATAATTCTCATCCATTTGGAAAGATATCAATTTCATTGAGAAAGCAAGTCTCAACATTTATTTTCACGAAAATGAACTTTCAGAAAATGGGAGATAGCTCTTTCTCCAGGTAACTCTCATAACATTGTATGCTGGTTATCAACACATTCTTAGATTGGGGCCTTGTCTCTGATCCCAGAACATAAAGAAAAATCTAACAAATTCTATTTGACATTTCCTGTTTAATTAAAATGTATTTGTCCTCATTGTAAGTTAAATTGTGTCTGCTGGGCTCCAGGCCATCCTCATATACTGATGCAGAAGGAAGATGCCATCCTTCTTCTTGTGCATTGCTCCCCTTCTATTGACCCACGTGGCAACCACATTTATAATTTGGTGCCAGTACATGTGGCTAAAAGGATGTGTAATGAGATCTCACCCTGATCTTAAGAGAATGTCAGAATATCTTGGGCCAAGACAAGGAACATGAGCAATGAGGTGGCATTTCCTACAGGAGCTTCAGGTAAAGAGTCCTGGGTTAACTAACTTGAGAGTTGTGTCGGTCAAGGCTGGAGATGCTCTAACCAGGACTACAATATGTCTTTTTTGCCCCCAGAAAGTACTTTCTAGTGGTTCAACTGCAACTGAGCCAGAATGATAACTAATCTATGGTTTCAATAGAAGACATTTCCCACAAGTATTCCAAGTAGAAAACACCATAACGAACAAAACAGGTTGACTCCATCTTCATCAATGATGTGTCACAGGAACTATGGCACCCAGTATTGTGTGAAGTGGGGCTTCCCTAGTAGCTCAGTTGGTAAAGAATCTGCCTGCAATGCAGGAGACCCGGGTTCAATTCCTGGGTTGGGAAGATCCACCGGAGAAGGGATAGGCTACCCACTCCAGTATTCTTGTCTGGAGAATTCCATGGACTGTATAGTCCATAGGGTCGCAAAGAGTCAGACACAACTGAGTCACTTTCACTTTCACTTTCTATTGTCTGAAGTTAATGAAAGGGCATCCTGATATGCCATATATCTGGTTCAGGCACTTATGTGTCCACAAATGGTGCTAATAATCTGATAAATTCCATACCCTTGTTGGCAAAAGTAAAAGTTTTAAAAATTCGCAATATGCTGTAAATCATTGTCACATACTGGATACTGTTCCCTTTCATTCACAAACAACCCTGTAGATTGGCATCCTGCTGATGGCCCTTCTGGGTATTCATACTAGGGTCCTTTGTCCAATACTGAATCAAGCCCTTCTGTGGTGGCCAAATCTAGTATATCCCAAATGTAAGACATTGGACATTCCAAACTGAAAATATTTGAGGTAGGAGCAAAGCAATTTCCAAAAAGTTGGAAAACTGAGACTTGGAAGGCTGATTAGTCATTCTGAGCTTTTGGAACAAATCTGGGCTCCAAAATGTGTGTTGTGTCTCTTATGACCTATTTCCCGACCCTGAATATCAGAAACAGATACTTGTAGCTGCATTTTAGCTTCTGGACTCAGGGTGAAATCTCAACATGGGTGAAATTTGCCCCCTGATTCCCAATATCAACTGAGCCAAAACAAGGGAATCCTTAAGCAAGAAGAATCACAATTCTATGCAGCAATTTCCAACTGGAATATGACTGGGGCCTGTGGCAGTACCTGCCACATCACCACCTGAGGCATCACCACCATTTAGTTAGAGACTTCATTCATTCCCCACATGGGAAGTTAGTGAATGAGTGTGTCCTCCTACTAAGGCCAGGAGTAGCTCTGGGGAATCATGAGACTGGAAGGAGAGGTCTCAAGTGTCACCCACTTACAGGTCATGTTTAGAAAAGCTCTCCAGGAGGGGTTAATTCACTCTCTCCTGTCCCCTGACCTTTTCTTGGTCTGCCCTGAGAATTCTACTCCAAGGTCTGCTCTTCTTTTATTCTCTGAGAATGAGTGTTTCCTTCCCTTTGCCATTCTCTGAATTAATATTGTGAAATACATTTAGATGACTGTGTTCTTCTTGAACATAAAGCCAGCAGAAGGAAGAAAATGAGTAGATTAGGGCAGATTAGAGCAGAGATAAAAACAATGCAAAATCGAAAGAAGGCATTAAGAGAGGAAAGGAGGGAAAGATATGATATACAGAAAACAATTAACAAAATGGCAATAGTAAGCCCTTCTCCAATAGTAACTATTTTAAGTGTAAATAGATTCAACTCCTCAATAAATAGACACAGATTGACTAAATAAGAAAAAGAAGCTGGGACCCAAGTACATTCTATCTGTAAGAGACTCATTTTAGATCTATGAACATACTTAAGCTGAGACTGAAAGAAAGGAAAATCATGTTCATGAAAATGGTAACCAAATGATAGCAGGAATCACTATACTGAGAGTAGATAAAATAGAATTTAAGTAAAAACCTGATACTAGAAACAAAAAGGATTACATAGTGATCAAACGATCACTATGTATCAATCAACCAGGCAGATATAGCTGATATTTGTATATCAAATGTCAGAGTTCTAAGTATAAGAATCAAACATTGTCATGACGGAAGGGAGAACTGGACTGAAATAAAATACAGGAATCCAGGCTGGAGAAAGGTGGATGAAGCCTCTTGCCAGCCCCTCTGGGCATCCTGGCAGGAAGGTCATATGTGAAAATACCTGCTATTTGCCTTGAGTGCAGACAGTTGTAGGCTAAGGACTCAGGATAAAAAGGGATGAAGGTGAAGAAAGGGAGGATACCCTGGGCTGGTGATAAAACTCTCAAGTACCCACCCCCAAATTCCATTTCTCCATCCCCTACATCCTCCTAAAGAAGCAGTCGAACTCCTGTCTCCAACTCCACGTACTCTTCAGGTTGAATGTTCTCTGTATTAACACTGGACTGCAGGAAACAGTAGACGCTATGCACGACTGTGCACCAAAGTCCCTTCCAAGAAGGCTTTAATCAAGACTGGCTCAGCTGGAAGTTATTCAAAGTCAATTTTAAAGACAGGCCAGAATTCTTTCCTGACTGGCTTAGCTGGGAAACAGGTGGATGCGGGTTCAAGATTCTCATTCTCCCTACCATTAGCTTTTTTTTTTTTTTTTTTTTCCGTTTACTTTTATTAGTTGGAGGCTAATTATTTTACAATATTGTAGTGGTTTTTGCCATACATTGACATGAATCAGCCATGGATTTACATGTGTTCCCCTTCCTGATCCCCCCTCCCACCTCCCTCCCCATCCCATCCTTTTGGGTCTTCCCAGTGAACCAGCCCTGAGCACTTGTCTCATGCATCCAACCTGGGCTGATGATCTGTTTCACACTTGATAATATATATGTTTCAATGTTATTCTCTCAGATCATCCCACTCTCACCTTCTCCCATAGAGTCCAAAAGTCTGTTCGATACATCTGTGTCTCTTTTTCTGTCTTGCATATAGGGTTATCATTACCATCTTTCTAAATTCCATATATATGCATTAGTATACTGTATTGGCGTTTATCTTTCTGGCTTACTTCACTCTGTATAATGGGCTCCAGTTTCATCCATCTCATTAGAACTGATTCAAATGTATTCTTTTTAATGACTGAGTAATATTCCATTGTGTATATGTACCATAGCTTTCTTATCCATTCGTCTGCTGATGGGCATCTAGGTTGCTTCCATGTCCTGACTACCATTAGTTTTGATCATTCTTTCTCCTTCGCTCCCCCTCCCCACCCCAACTTTTCACAGACTCTTGCTCTTTCTCCCTCTTTCCCCTCCATCCTAATCCCTTCTCCCCCTCCTTATCTCACCCTTTGTAGCGTTAGAGGTCTTTTTCCACAAGAGAGAGCTGCCGGCAAGCAGTTCAGCCCAGAGGAGGGAGGGGTTTTTTTGTGCTCTAACGTTGATAAGAGAGTCAGTTTAGCAAAGGAATGACTGGGTGGAAGGGCAGGAATTGGGAAGTGGAAAAAATTTCAGGTCAAGTTTAGCATTAGCTAGTTCTGGGCCAAGCAAGAATGAACCAGTGCCAGGGAAAGCTCCCTATAAGCAATGGAAACGTCTGTGACTGAAACCTGTATTACAGTCCAAGTAACCACCTGCAAAAAATGTAGAAGGGATGCTGGGCTGGAAAACCACACATATTTACCACAGGGGCACTGACCCTGCATTCATTCTCTCTCTGAAAGAGCTGGCCTTTTCTGCCTGCTCCAAGAATTCTCAGACAGGATGAACGACCCCACTACCTTTCAACTTCTGTGTGCCTTTTTTCTTATCCAGCAGAAAATAAGAAAAATGTTCACCCAGTAGGATTCCAGATCAGTGTGAAAAACTCCAAACTGGTCCTTTCTGATCAGAATCAAGTTATATTTCTTTCTTCTTCACTCTGAGTATTTCCTCTTTGTCTGGTTTTTCTTCTTTGCCTGCATGTGTATATCTGTCCAGCCGCTACAAGGTTAGCCCCCTGAGAGCATCACTTTGATTCCACCACCACCCTATGCAGCTGTTTGAGTGCGCTGTGGTCTGCAGTGAGGAAGGGAAGCTTCCTTTTCTGGCATCAGGCCCCGTTCTGCTCGGACTTAATGTGCCTTTGCAGTAACACCTCCTCAGGTTAGCCCTAAGCCCCTTCTTCAGCTCCCACCCCTTACACACTCCCACCTCTATGCCTCTGGTCATGTTCACTGACCCCTGTAGAGCACTTATTGTGTTCCAGGTGTCCTCATGTATGCTGTCTGATGTATGAGATGGGGCAGGCAGCAGAGGGGTCAGAGAGACCAGGTCTTAAGGGTCTCAAATGACAGAGCTGGGATTAGAGCCAGGGTTGGCTGTTTACACATTCAACATGCTTTCTATACTTTTTTTTCTTCCATTCTCCATAAGAATACAAATCTTAAAGTTATAGAAGTTTTATTTCAAATCTCTATTTAAGTTCTCTATATTTGATATCCTGAATTGTCATGTCTGTACACATTCAGTTCTCACAGTTGGCACCAAGACTTCAGGTCTCCTGAAAGTTTCCAACTGGGAATTTGATCCATTTGTGCCTCTCCTCTCTGTTGAGACCCTCACTGACAAGAAGACACTGCCTCTTAGGTTTGGCGGTGGCCAGTCTTTGGAGTGGAATGGATCAGTGTTACCTCTCATGGCTGCCCTGAGCTATCTGTGTTGCCAGAGAAAGAACTGTACTCCTGAGATCAGTTTCCCCAAATGTGCAATAACAATGCTATGTCCACCGCAGGGGGATCAGCTGGGGACCCCTTCCCTTGACCCCTGCTTGGCATCCAGACAGTGGGGCCCACAGTGGGTGCTCTTTGATGACTCTATATAGTTTCCATACTGCCCAGTCCAGAATTGAAGTGAAAGTAGGAAAATACTGAAGGTCATTGATTATAGTGGTGACAACTATGGAGAAATAGAGGCAGCTGTGATGTAACAGAAAGAGTCAAAATTCCTGAGCTGGAATGTGAGTTCTGTTTGCTGTGAGGCCTTTTGGGTGAGTCATTAACCCTCTCCTCTGTCAGCTTTAGAAATATGATTAAAAAGGTTTCTCAGATGATTGTAGTGGATATATGATAATGATATCTATAACTTGTAGAGTGAGTACTATATTTTAGGTGGGTTACTTTACTGAATTTCCTAAATAACTCTGAGAATTAAGGATCATTCCCATTTTACAGATGAGGAAACTAAGGCATAGAGAGTTGAGTTGTCCAGGCTCATGCAGTGGAGGGTCTGGAAGTGCAAACTTCGGCTGAGTGTGACCCCAAAGCCTGTGCTCCTACCCCTTCTCTGTACTGCCTGCCTTCATCTGACCTGTCCTGGGAGCAGCGATACGCCCTTCCCTGTCCAGGGACTGAAGACAGAGCTGATCCTGGTTACTGAGCGCAGATCCTAGGTCCTTAATTCCTGGCTAAGAACCCTGACTCTACTGACCAGCTGTGGAGTTTGAACACGGTGCTTAGGCTCTGGGCTCAGTGTCCTCATCTGTGAAATGAGAGTAGGAGCAGCTCCCTCCTCCTAGGGTGCAATGAGAACTCGGTGGCTTAGGTTTCATAGTCAGTAAGCACAGTCGTGAGGTGTGGGTGGGAGTCAGTTCTCCTTACAAATTCCCATGGACCCTGTAACTTCATTGTCTTCCTTCTGAAATCAGCTTCATAATCAAGCTCACGTCAGAACGTAATCTTCAAACTCTGTGGAAGAGGAGACGATGTGGCTTGTTGATGGAGATGCTTATGATTTGTTCACGTTGGATTTGGGCTCCTCTGCATCATCTCATAGGCAGTGTCTCCCCTGTAGATAGGAGCAGCTACTCTTAAGTCTTGCAAGGCCCCCTTCAGCAATCTGAGCCAGGTGCAAACATCCAACACGACCTTCATGTCCCATAGATACCTCACAGACCACATTACTGTGACCAGGATTAAAAAAGACCAAGGGTGTTAAAGACCAGCATCCACCCTCCTAGAGACACCTACAGTGTGACCAGCGGTGTGCTGGTGCTGGGGGCTGATGGTAGGCACCCCCCTGTCCTTTGCCATCAAGCACAGGTCCAGATTGCTTTCCCAAGAAACCATTAGCCTAGATTTTTTTAGAATGGTTAGTGCAGAGTTAGGCTGTAATGTCTCTGGACCTCAGTTTCCTCATCTGAAAAACGGGACATCCCTCACTTGGTTGTGGCAAGGATACAGTACTTTACAATGTAAAGTACTCAACACATAAAGTACTCATATTAACCACACAGATTGCAACTTGTTATTATTCATTGCAATTGCAATTATTCATTCTTGTTAACTATTTAGCTTATCTCTTAGAATTCAGTTTCCTTCCTCATTGGTAAAATGGAGACAAAACATTGCACCAATTTAGTATTATCATTAATATTTTAAAATTAATGTGTATGAAGAGGGGATAAAGGTCCTTGTGAACTTTACATTTTGAGGACTAAGATGTCTTTAGATAATTAATCATACCTGGGTAAAGACCTTATTTTTATTCTGGCTTTCTGTTGAATTTGGCCTGTATGTAAATTCACTGTAGTTATAAATATCAAGACTAAAGAGAATCTTATTGATCATCCCTTTGTTTACAACTGTAAAGTAAGTCCTGAGAAAGCAATTGACTGGTCCAAAGTTGCACAGCAGTAAAATTAATTACCTATATATCAGACTTTTAGGCTTCACCGATGGCTCACACAGTAAAGAATCTGCCTGCAATGTGGGAGACCTGGATTTGATCCCTGAGTTGAGAAGATCCCCTGGAGAAGGGAATGGTAACCCACTCCTGTATTCTTGCCTGAACAATTCCATGGCAGGCTGCAGTGTATGGGGCTGAAAAGAGTCATAACTGAACAACTAACACTGTCACACTTTCATTTTCACATATCAGACTTTAAAGTTTATAAAATATTTTTCCCTTTGCTTTGTGTGTTATTATCACATCATTATGCCTGGTTAAAAATAATGGTATCCTTATCGCAAAAGAGGACAGCACAGTGTCAGCAAAGCACATTGGAATGGATTGACTTATTCAGTGTGTGTAACTGCCCTAGCCTATTTGTCTCAGTCAGTTACAGAAGGAATATTGTTTCAAGAAGTGAAGACTGCCTGAGATTGTAAAGTGAGTGAATGAGAGACCACTGACATGAATTCAGGCTTCAGATATGAGACCAGCAAGGAGACCTTCTGCTTCTTACTTAAGTTCTCTCAGCCTTGGTATATTTGATTGTTAAGTTGAAGAATTATAATTTAGGAGAAGGCAATGGCAACCCACTCCAGTACTCTTGCCTGGAGAATCCCATGGATGGAGGAGCATGATGGGCTGCAGTCCATGGGGTCACTAAGAGTTGGACATGACTGAGCGGCTTCACTTTCACATCTCACTTTCATGCATTGGAGAAGGAAATGGCAACCCACTCCAGTGTTCTTGCCTGGAGAATCCCAGGGATGGGGGAGCCTGGTGGGCTGCTGTCTATGGGGTCGCAGAGTCAGACATGACTGAAGTGACTTAGCAGCAGCAGCTTTATATGAATATTTATTAAATAAATGTCATGGTGTTAGGACAGTTGTGTGGAGAGGCAAACATTGTAGAAAATACAGATATTTACAAATGAATTGATTACTTATAAAGTTAACCTTTGCTCAACACTGTCTGCATCTCAGGTTGGATTTCCCATCACAGAAATAATACTGTGGTTGACTTTATTGGGATTCTTCCGAAAGCAGAGCCTAGAACAAGGTCTTGCATTAACCTTGTAGGTAGATGGAAGGTGATCCAAAGGATTTGGGATAAAACATAAGGAAAGTGAGACAGGAAATGAGGGATGCCCCAAAAGGGTGAGTTACTGAATTGGGTGCCCCTGTGGATGACTGAGACTAAATGCTGTGGAGGATCCTCTGAGAAACTCTGTAGACTGTTCCTTAAAATCATCTATGGAGTGGGGAGGCAGGGATGTGTCCACAAGGGCTGGGAGGCATTTCATGGATGTGGAGAAATCCCAAGGCAGAGCATCAGGGAAGTCAAATACATTTTTAAATTATTTTTTTGCACTGTGAATTGAAATTTGAAGTGAAAGGTTTGATGATATTTGGCACAAGATTTTAGGAAATATATTATGCCAATGTCCTTACACTCCCAATTGTTCTTTCTAAGAGTTGATGCATAGTTGTCATAATATTCTATGCTTAATTAAAATGTAAATTAAATAAAACTTTTTAATAATTGAAATGCTTTTCAAGTTCAAATTTGAAGCAATTCTGCTTTGAGAGTTTCATTGAAACTGGAGCCTCATACTGTGTAGGGCCCTTCTATAGACTAGTTGATTTGTAGCTCTTTGTGTTTTTATCATTTGGTTGTGAAGAATAATTAAGAAAACACATGCACAGTGACTCAAACATTGGTCTCGGTGCATGGGAGCAGTTATTATCATCGACTGTGTCTTGGTCTCTGTCCCCCAACACTCTCCTGGATATCTTACAGCCCAGAGAACTCACTGGTGGCTGGAATGGTCTATCTCAGAACCTCCATCTTTTTATTGATCCTTTTCACTTCCTGGAACCCATGGCACTTGTTTGGTGGTATCTTAACCTGGCCTGTTCTCTATGGGCGCCACCTAGTTACTAAGGCTTCACAATCCCTTCTCAGGGTGCTGCTCTTTGCTTGGTAGGAATCCCTGCCTGTATGCTGAAGAGGAAAGATTGAGCACTGATAGTTACCTTCTAGGGATGGTGTCTTGCTTCGTGGTCCTCCCCATGAGCAGCATCATTGAGGTAACCATATAAGTCAAGGGGACTTGAGAATAAAGAAACTATATTTGGAGAAAAAATACTGTTAGTTTTTTCAAAATGCAGTACATAAAATGAGTTACTCCTTCTACCTTAGACCAAGAACTGAAGTATGTCTTAACTAGAACCAAGAGAGCTGATCTGACCTTGGACAATTTCGTAGTAAGAGACTTGGAAATACAGGGGAGGTGATCTGCACAAGGTCTTATATTTGGCTATGGTGTCAGTACAGGGACCAGAATCTGGTTCTTCCATCCCCTAGTTTACTGTGTGAACTGCACCATGCTGTGCGTTCCTATGAATTGTACTGAAACTCTTAATTTTTTTTGCATTTTAAAATTTCCCCCAAAATTTTGAGGATGCATATATTTTACTTCAAAGCTGAAAAATATGGTTGAAAAAATTCTAGAAGTTTCTAGGTCATAATTCCAGAAGCCTGCAATCAAATATTCTTATAGTCTTAAATTTTATTAAATGATATTTATTTTTAATGATATTTATTTATTTAAATTATTTAAATATTTATTTAAATATTTAAATAATTTATTAAATAATAAATTATTGTTTAAATGATATTTATTTATTTTTTATCATTTATTAAATGATAATACATATGGTCTTCAGATAATCCCTGTTTTGCCACTTGTAAATTTAGGTAAATATTCAACTCGGATAACCCCTGCTTTGCCACTTGTGACCTTAGGTAAACACTTCTCGAAACCTAAGTTCCTTCGTATGTCTAATGTTAGTATCCTGCAGTCATGAAGATTAGAGGTTAGTCTTTACCAAGTCCTAGAGTGAATCAATTGATTCATAAGTTCTAAATGGAATTTGAAAAATTGCAACTAACCATTGAACACCATCAACAGGAGAATGCTGGATCCCACCAAAAAATGGTACCCCATGTCCAAGGGCAAAGGAGAAGCCCCAGCAAGACAGGGAGGAGTGAAATTGAGTTTAGAATCAAACCTGATACCTGCCAGACACTTGGAGGGCTCAAACAAAACCTTGTGTGCACCAGGACCCAGGGACCCCAGAAGAGACTGAGCCAGACCTGTCTCTGAGTGTTTGAGTGTCTCCTGCGGAGGCACCAGTTGGCAGTGCCCTACTGCAGGGACAGGGGCTCTGGCTAGAGTAGACCTGGCTGCAGCAGACCAAAACAGATATCCTTTCATCATAGGAGACTGGAATGCAAAAGGTAGTTGAGATACCTGGAGTAACAGGCAAGTTTGTCCTTAGAGTACAAAATGAAGCAGGGCAAAGGCTAACAGAGTTTTGCCAAGACAAAACACTGGTCATAGCAAACACGCACTTCCAACAACACAAGATATGACTCTACACATAGACATTACCAGATGGTCAATACCAAAATCAGATTGATTATATTCTTTGCAGCCAAAGATGGAGAAGCTCTATACAGTCAGTGAAAACAAGACCAGAAGCTGACTGTGGCTCAGATCATGAACTCCTTATTGCAAAATTCAGACTTAAATTGAAGAAAGTAGGGAAAACCACTAGACCATTCAGGTATGACCTAAATCAAGTCCCTTACAATTATCTGGTGGAAGTAACAAATAGATTCAAGGGATAAGATCTGATAGATAGAGCGTCTGAAGAACTATGGACAGAGGTTCATAACATTGTAAAGGAGGCAGTGATCAAAACTTCCCAAAGAAAAAGAAATGCAAAAAGACAAAATGGTTGTCTGAGGAAGCCTTACAAATAGCTGAGAAAAGAAGAGAAGTGAAAGGCAAAGGAGAAAGGGAAATATGTACCCAATTGAATGCAGAGTTCCTGAGAATAATAGCAAGGGGCAATAAGAAAGCATTCTTAAGAGAACAATGCAACGAAATAGAGGGAAATAATAGAATGGGAAAGACTAGGGATCTCTTCAAGAAAATTAGAGTTACCAAGGGGACATTTCATGCAAAGACGGGCACGATAAAAGACAGAAATTGTACGGACCTAACAGAAGCAGAAGATATTAGGAAGAGGTAGCAAGAACACATAGAAGAACTATACAAAAAAGATCTTAATGACCCACATAACCATGATGATGTGATCACTCACCTACAGCCAGACATCCTGGAGTGCAAAGTCAAGTGGGCCTTAGGAAGCATCACTAGGAACAAAGAGTGGAGGTGATGAAATTCCAGCGAGACTATTACAAATCCTAAAAGATGATAGTGTTAAAGTGTTGCACTTAAAATGCCAGCAAATTTGACTGCCAGCAAACCCAGCAGTGGCCACAAACTGGAAAAGGTCTCTTTTCATCCAGTCCCAAAGAAAGGCAATACCTAAGAATGTTCAAACTACTGCACAATTGCACTCATTTCACACACTAGCAAAGTAATGCTCAAAATTATCTAAGTGAGGCTTCAACTGTATGTGAACTGAGAACTTCCAGATGTTCAAGTTGGATTTGGAAAAGGAGAGGAACATCTATTGGATCATAGAAAAAGCAAGAGAATTCCAGAAAAACATCTACTTCTGCTTCATTGACTATGCTAAAGCCTTTGACTCTGTGGATCAGAACAAACTGAAAAATTCTTAAAGAGATGGAAATACCAGACCACCTGACCTGCCTCCTGAGGAATTTGTTTGCAGGTCAAGAAGCAACAGTTAGTACCGGACATGGAACAATGTACTGGTTCCAAATTGAGAAAGGAGTACATAAGGCTGTATATTGTCACCTTGCTTATTTAACATCATGTAAAATGCCAGACTGGATGGCGCACAAGCTGGAATCAAGATTGCCGGGAGAAAAATCAATGAACTCAGATATGCAGATAACACCACCCTCATGGCAGGAAGTGAAGAGGAACTAAAGAGCCTCTTGATGAAAGAGAAGAGTGAAAAAGTTGGCTTAAAACTCAACATTCAAAGACTAAGATCATGGCATCCAGTCCCATCACTTCATGGCAAATGATGGGGAAACAGTGAGAGACGTAATTTTCTTGAGCTCCAAAATCACTGCAGATGGTGACTGCAGCCATGAAATTAAAAGAAGCTTGCTCCTTGGAAGAAAAGGTATAACCAATCTAGACAACATATTAAAAAGCAGAGACATTATTTTACCAACAAAGGTCCATATAGTCAAAGCTATGGTTTTTCCAGTAGTCATGTATAGATGTGAGAGTTGGACTATAAAAAAAGCTGAGCACCGGAGAATTGATGCTTTTGAACTGTGGTGTTGGAGAAGACTCTTGAGAGTCCCTTGTATTGCAAGGAGATCAAACCAGTCAATCCTAAAGGAGATTGGTTCTGAATATTCATTGGAAGAACTGATGCTGAAGCTGGAGCTCCAATAGTTTGGCCACCTGATGCAAAGAACTAACTCTTTGAAAAAGACCCTGATGCTGGGAAAAACTGAAGGTAGGAGAAGGGGATGACAAAGGTTGAGATGGTTGGATGACATCACTGACTCGATGGACAAGAATTTGAGCAATCTTTGGGAGTTGGTGATGGACAGGGAAGCATGGCGTGCTGCAGTCCATGGGGTTGCAAAGAGTCAGACATGACTGAGCGACTGAACTGAACTGAAATGGAATTCAGGTTCACCTTTTCCTATTGAATTTCCCCAATAGAAAAGAAAGGAAAGATTAAGACGACTTCATCATTCCATGCTTCCATCCAAGCATGCATTCATTCATGCATTCCCATGTTCATTCGGTCGTACATTTACTTGTGCATGCATCTGTTAACCAGTATCTAACTCCTCCTCTGTGGTAGGACCTGGGTAGATGACCCCATCATTAAGAAGCCTACAGGTTCCCACAGTGAACTTCCTTCAGTAATTGTCTTATTATTCTTGGCTGTGTCAGTACCCCCTACAGTGACTGTGTCCCAATTTTAACCCTCCTTGAACTTGGGGGCTGTTACCAGCCACAGGCAGAGATTCTATCCACAGGCTGTGCATCTGAGCTGGCTGGAGAACTGCTATATATTCAAGGGAGTGGAGCAACCCACATCCAAGCAGAATAGTGATTGCAACTGCACCCTAGAAAGCTTGCAGTTATGAATGCCTCAGGGCAGGGGGTCTGAGCATGTGCTCACCTGTAAGATGCAGGATGAGACACAGCCTCATACTGCCCACAGCAGCCCACAGCACATAGAACGCATTGGGAACCCAGGTAAGCTCACCTCTGTATCTTATTGGAGTGAGGTATTAACTCACAGAGTTCCATTTGATATCTCCTCCTCCCATTGTCACTTAGGCTTTCCTTCTGGGCCTGAATGTGCTGCTGATAATCACTTTCATAGCTATCTACTTCCACAGATGTTGGAACCTGTAACAGGTGAGTTGATGGGAGCCTTAGTCTTAGAGATGAAGAAGATGGGAGCCTTCCTGGACTGGCAAGAGGAATACAGGACAAACACAAAAGTCACATGATGCTCCAGCCTCAAGGGAGAGTTGTGAACCACCTTTTTTATTCCAAATGTGTCTTGGAAGTCTCAGAGATTTCTGATTCTCATACTTTATTTAGTATTATTTGAAGTTTTTCCAAGTAAGTGCTTTAGGACCCTAGAGGTAAGGGTTCAAGGTATGGAGGTGGGATAAAGGTCAAAGTTTTGAGACTCAAACTTCAAAGAACCTCTCCATAAACTGTTGTGTGTCAGTTACCACATGGTATGTCCCTGACCCTGAGGCACTGAGCTTGAAACTGGCCTTTCCTCTACCCCATAGAGCATCAACTAGATCAAGAAAATAGGTTTCCACTGTGCCTCTGATCATGAACAACCCTTAATTTTTCAGAGCACGTTTACTTTCATCCAGAGCATTTGAAAGTGTGATTTCATTTTGACATGTAAATATTTAAAATCACTAAGTTTGAATAAGTATTTTCTATCCTGAAATATTAAAAAATGTAAAAAATTTCCATGGAACTATCTGCCACACCGTCTTTGCAAACTGCTAACATTTTTCTGTTATAACCTGTTGTTCCTTTTAAAACTACTATCCTGCATTTGGTGTCCATAATTTCAAATGTGATTTTATTCTTCTGTAATATTTGTATAAATCCTCAAGGAATTTATATTACTTGCATCTCTTAAATGTCATATAAATTCATTACACTGTGTAACAGCATTTATTTTTTATATTTAACAAAGTTTGTGGGTTTTGTTTATGCTGATGTTCAAATTACACTGCTCTATAGTTTCTATTTTAAGAATATACTACAATGTATTGATTCTTCTTGTGATGGGTATTAACGCTTTATCTAATGTTTTGCTAGTACAATTTTACACAAATATTCTTCTCTTTTCTTCCTTGGCACATACGGGAGAGTCCCTCTTCCTTTGGTGTGATCCACAGAGTGGACTGTTGGTATCATTTGGAGAGCTGTTATTAAAAAAAAAAAAAGGTTTTGATCTTGATCAAGTTTTCTTCTTTCAATTTATGTTTTTGATATTATTTGTGTGTGTGTGTTTGTGTGTGTGCTAGTATATAGGTTGGGATCTTATTTTTTTTCTTCCACAAAGAGCAATTATCCAGCACTCACTGATGTGCACTGCCACTTTGCCATACATCATTTCCATAAATTTCTGGTTCTTTTAATAAGGATTTTGTTCCTTTGAGCTACTTGGCTCTCTCTGACCAAACTACTCTATCTTAGTTAGATTGACATTATAATAATTTTTGATATCACAGTGGGGCAAAATTTCCCACCTTTGCTTGTTGTTTAAAATGGTCATGGCTATTTTTGTCCCAAAAGCATTTTGCTTTGTTTTCTGCTTTTTTAAAAATGAAGTATAGTCGATTTACAGTATTATGTTAAAATCAGGTGTACATAGCGATTCAAGAGTTTTATAAATGAATTCTTTTTAATGGCTGAGTAATATTCCATAGTGTATATGTACCACAGCTTCCTTATCCATTCATCTGCTGATGGGCATCTAGATTGCTTCCATGTCCTGGCTATTATAAACAGTGCTGCGATGAACACTGGGGTACACGTGTCTCTTTCAGATCTGGTTTCCTTAGTGTGTATGCCCAGGAGTGGGATTGCTGGGTCATATGGCAGTTGTATTTGCAGTTTTTTAAGAAATCTCCACACTGTTCTACTTAGTGACTGTACTAGTTTGCATTCCCACCAACAGTGTAAGAGGGTTCCCTTTTCTCCACACCCTCTCCAGCATTTATTGCTTGTAGACTTTTGGATAGCAGCCATTCTGACTGGTGTGTAATGATACCTCATTTGAATCAGTTCTAATGAGATGGATGAAACTGGAGCCCATTATACAGAGTGAAGTAAGCCAGAAAGATAAACACCAATACAGTATACTAATGCATATATATGGAATTTAAAAAGATGGTAACGATAACCCTATATGCAAAACAGAAAAAGAGACACAGATGTACAGAACAGACTTTGGGACTCTGTGGGAGAAGGCGAGGGTGGGATGTTCTGAGAGAATAGCATTGAAACAAGTATGCTATCAAGGATGAAACAGATCACCAGCCCCGGTTGGATGCATG
Source organism: Dama dama (assembly GCF_033118175.1). Classification (NCBI taxonomy): domain Eukaryota; kingdom Metazoa; phylum Chordata; class Mammalia; order Artiodactyla; family Cervidae; genus Dama; species Dama dama. The sequence continues at coordinate 53,740,626 of NC_083703.1, forward strand.
AGACAAGTGCTCAGGGCTGGTGCACTGGGAAGACCCAGAGGGATAGGATGGAGAGGGAGGCGGGAGGGGGGATCAGGAAGGGGAACACATGTAAATCCATGGCTGATTCATGTCCATGTATGGCAAAAATCACTACAATATTGTAAAGTAATTAGCCTCCAACTAATAAAAATAAATGGGAAAAAAAATAAAGATGATGCAATATATGGACAACTCTCTGGTGGAAAGGAAGGTGTTAGTAATTTTTGTTATTCAATGTGAATAAAATTAAGGCCATTAAAAAAAAAAGAATTTTATGGCTTTTATTCCATTTTAAAGTTACTACAGGAGGGGACCGGGTCTTTCCTGCCAGAGTGTGGCTTTAGCCACGTTGGTCCCCTCAGCCTCCTTCGTGTCCTTTCCCTGGGGCAATGCGGGGCAACGCGGGCCGGGGGCTGGGACTGGCAGCCTTTCCGGCCCGAGGGACCCTCCCCATCCTCTAACGTCTGAGCAGCCTGTACCCTGCGTGCAAGGTCACAGTTTGCAGAAATAATAAAAGGGTATCATCAACAGCTCATGCATTGCCTTCATGTGGACCCAGAGTGCAAGCCCAGATGAAGAGCAGACACTGACCTCTTATTTCTGATAGGTGCAATCAGAAAATCAAAGGGTGTGATCAACAGCTCATTTAGCCTTGGTGTGGCCCCAGCCTACAAACAGAGATGAAGAGCAGACACTGACTTCACGCTTCTGGTAGGTGTAGTCAGAAAATCAAAGGGCGTGATCAACAGCTCATTTAGCCTTGGTGTGGTCCCAGAGTACAGAGATGAAGAGCAGACACTGACTTCACACTTTTGGTAGGTGTAGTCAGAAAATCAAAGGGCATGATCAACAGCTCATTTAGCCTTGGTGTGGTCCCAGAGTACAGAGATGAAGAGCAGACACTGACTTCACACTTCTGATAGTGGGTCAGTCATGTCTGCCTCTTTGCAACCCCACCGACTGCAGCACGCCAGGCTTCCCTGGCCATCAGCAACTCCTGGAGCTTGCTCAAACTCATGTCCATTGAGTTGGTGATGTCATCCTACCATCTCATCCTCTGTGGTCCCCTTTTCTGCCTGCTTTCAATCTTTCAGGTATACTTAGTTACTGCAGTTGTTCATCGTAGTGATGAGAAGAGTTCTGTCTGTGTGATTCACGTATCAATCTATTTGTGAGTTTCAACACCTCTGAACTCAGTTTAAAACTCAAGCCCAGAAAGGCCATTAGTTTACAGGATCCGATTTCACACATCTGATGGATATGCAACAGAACTCCCATGTGCACTTTGTGTTTTAATCCTTTGCCTTTTACAAATATGAGTTTCCTAAGTGTTTTAAATGAATTTATGCTGGTGCCATGGAAATGCGTTATTAACTATTAACTTTGCTCACTGTTAGTGAGCAAAGGCAGGGTTACTTTAGTAACCTGAAACCTTTTAAATCTATCTAAGTAGCCTGATATTTTCACAAACCCTAGAGCTAGGAAAGATTCTGAGGTGATCTTGTTTATCCCCTGGGTTGCTGAAAGAAAAACCTTCTGTGCTGGAGTCTCTGAAGGACGATATGAAACTCCTCATGTGAAATGTATTTTGTTATATAGCCGCTTCTAGTTAAGAAACTTTGTTTATACCTTATTGAAATCTCTGTTGAGAAGGTTCCAGCAGAAACTCATTTGTCGTTTCTTTATAGGAGGAAAACTAGTGCTGTCAAATGCCTGTTCTGTATTATTATTCTGGTTATAACACAGGGTAGGCTCAGTAATATGAAAGAGGAATAGGTTATTATTTGTTTGTAATTGTAATATTAGGTTGGTGCAAAAATATTTGCACTTTTGCATTGTTGAACTTTGCCCTTTATATTGGCATACATTGTTTAATAAATGTGGTTATGTTATACATAAACAAAATAAAGTTATTATAAAATAATGGCTATATTTCCTTGTGCTGTAAGATATGTTCTTGTTGCTAATTTATACAGAGTAATTTGTATCTCTTAGTTTCATAACTCTACCTTTCCATAACCCTATCTCCTTCTCTCTCCCCACTGGAAACTACTAGTTTGTTCTCTATATCTGAGTCTGTTTCTGCTTTGTTACATACATTCATTTATATTATTTTTTTTGTAGCACAAGTGATAACATAGATTATTTGTCCTTCTCTGTCTGACTTATTTCACTAAGTATAATACCATGCAGGTCCATCCACATTGTTGCAAATGGCAGAATTTCATTCTTTTTTTTAAATGCCTGAGTAATATTCCATTGTATATCACATTTTCTTTATTTATCTGTTGATAGACAATTAGATTGCTTCCATTCCTCAGCTATTGTCACTAAAGCTGCTATTAATATTGAGGTGCATATATCTTTTGGATTAATGTTTCTGTTTTCTTTGGATAGAGTGGAATTGCTGGAAAATACGGTAGCTCTCTTTTGAGCTTTTTGAGGTACCTCCATGTTGTTTTCCACAATGGCTGCACCAATTTACAGTTCCACCAACAGTGTATGAGTGTTCGCCTTTCTCCACACTTTTACCTGTATTGTTATTTGTAGAATTTTTGATGATAGTCATTTTGACAGGTGTCAGGTGATGTCTCACCATGGCCTTAATTTGCATTTCTCTAATGATTAACGATACTGAGCATCTTTTCCTGTGAGTATTGGCCATGTGTATGTCTTCTTTGGAAAATGTCTACTCAGGTCTTTTATCGGTTTTTATTTATACTGAGTTTTATGATCTATTTATATATTTTAGACATATTTATATATTTTGGATATATATTTTGTATATTGGCCATACTATATGCATTCATTAGGTTGTGTTTTCACTTTGTCGATGATTTCCTTTGATGTGCAAAAGCTTTCAATTTTAATTAGGTCCCATTTGTTTATATTTGCTTTTGCTTCTTTTGTGTTAGGAGACAGATCTCAAAAATATTGCTACAATTTATGTCAAAGAATGTTCTGCCTATGTTCACCTCTAGGATTTATATGGCTTCCATGTTGCATTTAGTTCTTTAATCCATTTACAGTTACTTTTGTGTATAGAAAGTAAACAGATTTCTGTACATTGATCTTCTATTCTGAAACTTAACTGAGTTCATATTTTAATTCTAATAACTTTTTTTTGTGGTGATATTAGGATTTTGTCTTCAGTTCAGTTCAGTCGCTCAGTCATGTCTGACTCTTTGCGACCCCATGGACTACGGCACACCAGGCCTCCCTGTTCATCACCAACTCCCAGAGTTTACTCAAACTCATGTCCATTGAGTCAGTAGTGCCATCCAATCATCTCATCCTCTGTTGTCCCCTTCTTCTCCCATCTTCAATCTTTCCCAGAATCAGGGTCTTTTCAAATAAGCCAGCTCTTCGCATCAGGTGGCCACAGTATTGGAGTCTCAGCTTCAACATCAGAATTTTGTCTAGATAATGTCATATCATCTGAAAATAGTGACAGGTTTACTTTTTCCTCTTCCAATTATGATGGCTTTTATACTTTTCTTGTCTGATTGCTCTGGATAGTCTTCCGAGACTATGCTTAATATTATTAGAATTGGTAAGGGTGGGCATCCTTATCTTGTTCCTGAATGTAATGGGAAGGCTTTTCCTGAATGCACTGGGAAGGCTTTCAGCTTTTCATCATTTAGTATGATGCTAACTCTGGATTTGTCATAAATGGCCTTTATTTTGTTGAGACATATTTCCTTTGTACAAACTTTGATGAGAATTTCTAGCATGAATGGATGTTGAAATGGTTTCAACAACAACAAAAAATTTTTTTTCTGTTTCTGTTGAGATGATCATGTAATTTTTATCCTCAATTTTGTTAATGTGGTATATTGCATTAATTGATCTGTGAATATTGAACCATCCTTGCTTCCCTGGGACAAATTCCACCTGCACGTGGTATATGATCTTTTTCATATATTGTTGAATCAGTTTGTTAATATTCTATTGAGGATTTTTCATACTCATCAGGGATGTTGGGCTGTTATGATCTTTTTTTTTATTGTGTGTTATCTGTTTTTTATGTCACAGTAATGGTAAACTCATAGAATGAATTTGTATATATTCTGTCTTCTTCAATCTCTGAAATAGTTTAAGAAGTATAGCATTAACTTTTCTTTATATTTCTGGTAATATTCCCCTATGAAGCCATCAAGTTCTAGCTTTTAGGTGTGCTGGTAATTTAAAATCCAATTTCACTACCCATGATTAGTGTTCAGATTATCTATTTCTTCCTGATTCAGTCTTGAAAGGTTGTATGTTTTTAGAAACTTGTCCATTTCTTCTAGGTTGTCAAACTTGTTGCTATAACTGGTCATCATACTCTCATGACTTTTTTGCATTTCTCTGATATCAATTGTTATTTCTCTTTGTAGTTTCTTATTTTGTTTCAGTCCACTCCCTTTTCTTCTTGATGAGCCTGTCTAAAGGTTTATCACTTTTGTTTATCTTTTCCAAATCCAGCTCTATGCGTTCATGCATGCTAAGCGACTTCAGTTGTGTCTGACTATTTGTGACCCCATGCACTGTAGCTCACCAGGCTCCTCTGTCCACAGGAGTCTCCAGGCAAGGACACTTGAGTAGGTTACCATGCCTTCCTCCAGGGAATCTTCCTGTCCTAGGGATCAAAACTGAGTCTCTTATGTCTCCTGCATTGTTGGGTTCTTTACCACTAATGTCACCTGGAAAGCCCAAAATCCTGTTTTAGATTTCATTTATCTCTTCTGTTGTTTTTTGGTCTCTATTTTAGTTATATCTTCCCTGATCTTTATTATTTCCTTCCTTCTGCTGACATTTGGCTTTGTCTGTTTTCCCTTTTCCAGTTCTTTTAGGTGGTAGATTAAGTAGTTTATTTGATATTTTCCATATATCTTAAGCTGGGCCTATATTGCTATAAACTTCCCTTATCAAACTATTTTAGCTACATCTCATAGATTTTGGAAAGTTGCATTTTTATTTTCCCTTGCTCATGATATTTTCTGATTTTCTCTTTGATTTTTTTCATCATCTCCAGATGTTTGTGCTTTTCCCACTTTTTTCCCTGTAATTGATCACTACTTCCATATCATAGTGATTGTCAAAAATGCTTACTCTTTCTAAATGGGTGCTTCTGTATTAGGTGAATATATGTTAGTGAGTTTAATAGCCTCTTCTCGTATTGATTGATTTATCCTTATACAAGGATAAAATCTTTTGTTTTAGCCTTTGCTTTAAAGTCTACTTTGTCTTTTATGAGTATTGACATCCCTTTTTTCTTGGCATTCCATTTGTGTAAAATTTAATTGTCATCCCCTCAGTTTCAGTCTCCAAATGCACTTTAGAATCACACTTTCAAATTTCATGAAAAATTGTTTTAAAATTATTTTTTTGATCAGACTGCATTTATATATTAATGTGAGAAAATTGAAATCTTTTCTAATATTCAGTTTTCTCATTCATGATTTGATATATCTCTATTAATTTGTTTTAAAATTATTTTTTTTCATTTATTTTTATTAGTTGGAGGCTAATTACTTTACAATATTGTAGTGATTTTTGCCATACATGGATATGAATCAGCCATGGATTTACATGTGTTCCCTATCCCGATCCCCCCTCCCACCTCCCTCTCCATCCCATCCCTCTGGGTCTTCCCAGTGCACCAGCCCTGAGCACTTGTCTCATGCATCCAACCGGGGCTGGTGATCTGTTTCACCCTCGATAGTATACTTGTTTCAATGCTGTTCTCTCAGAACATCCCACCCTCGCCTTTTCCCACAGAGTCCCAAAGTCTGTTCTATACATCTGTGTCTCTTTTTCTGTTTTGCATATAGGGTTATCGTTACCATCTTTTTAAATTCCATATATATGCATTAGTATACTGTATTGGTGTTTATCTTTCTGGCTTACGTCACTCTGTATATTTTTTTTTTCACTCTGTATATTTTAAATTTACATTTTTGCAATTGCTTTTTCCCTGAATGATCTTATGTATCTCTAGTTACAGCTATTATTGCTTTCTTATTCATAGAATTTTAAAAAATTATTATTACTGTTTTTAATAGTTTTGACTACTGTATAGGATTATAATTGAAGTAGATCATGAACGTTAGATCAAGCCATGTTACAGAACTTTTACCATTGCTAACAGTAAGGGCATTCTTTTTATGTGTAACTCTCTTAAAATTAAATCTCCAAACATCCAAATAGTTTTATCTTTATCAAAGACTCATATGCAAACAGTTTACAAGTCCAATAGTTCTACATATGAAGTTATACATATGAAAACTGGAGTCTCTAAATTCCTGCCATTTCCACTTCTGAGAGGAAGCCAACTTCAACTCTTTCAACTAATTATTTTAGCCACCTGTCATAAAACATGCTTATTGCTATGTCTTGAAATCTCACTGTTAGGCCTTATTCATAGACATCTCAGTGTGGAAGCCAGGGAGGTAATATTCTGTTACTCCTGACCTCATGTCACACATGCACATCTTATTCTTTATCACTCTAATATAATTATAATCTTGAATATGCTAATAGACAGTGTCTATGTTATGACTATGAAATTATTTTTTATAGTATAGCTGAATTTGTTACATTCTTAGTTTTAGCTTATGTTGATCCTGTCTTGTGTATGTTTGTGTAACCACTAGCATGGTCAGATGCAGAATATTCCATAAGCACCAAGTCTCCTATGTGCTAGCCCTTTAAAATAACAAATACCCCACCAAACCAAAACTCTTGCAAATGCCTTTCTGTTTTCTCTCTATATATAATTTTGGGAATGTTATACAAGTAGAGTTAATATTTTGAGGCTGGTTTTGTTCACTCAACATAATGCCTTTAAGAGATTTATAATTGCCACACCCATACATAGCTCATTCCTTTGGATTGCTGAGTAGTAGATCCTCATACGAAAAGGTTGTTCACTTATTTTTAGATATTTTGATTTCTTCCACTTGTCTGTTCAAAGTAAATCTTTTACAACATTTGTACACAGGTTTTGTGTGGACACTATTTCCATTTCTCTGGAATAAATGCCTTAGAGTGTAATTTCTGGATCATGCAATCTACTTCCTCTCCTTACAGTGGAAAATGATTCCTTTTTTTGGATTCAGTACATAACCTGAATAGTTGTGAGGTCCACATTGCACTGTTCATTTGGGCTAAGTTTTGCCAGTTACATTGATAAAATGTTGGAATAAGAAATCATTTCAAGAGCACATCTGGTTCCATCACAAAGTTGAGAAGGCCCTGGTGAGCCCCCTTCCTTTATCCAGGTCAGTCAGTAGATCTTCACTGAGGCAGGTGCAGAATGAGACTGAAATCCAGTCACAACTTAGGGTCCTGGAATTGGGACTCTGGAACCCAGCCCCCAGCCACAGATCCTTCTTGGGATCTGTGAGTTTGCCTGGGGCTCCCAACTAAGAATCACCATAAACGTGGAGAGCAACCCAGTGGAGGCAACAGAGACCCTGGGTGTGGAGAGAGTTTTATTTCTGCGAGGCCTGTTCAGTCTCTGAAAATGTAAGATGAGTAGCTAGCCACATTTTCTGCCTGATTTCTATATCACATCTGAAATAGGAACTGTCTTGAACCTAGAAATGTATTGGAATCTCATAGTCATTTGACCCTATCATAGGCACTTCCTCTTATATCATGAGGGGTGGGGCTTCTTTCCTTTCCACAGAGCACAGAAGTTCATGTTCTCCCAGCTCACACATTTGGACAGAGCAGATTCCTCAGGCCTCCACGATGCCCATCCTTGCCTCCTCATTACACACTCCTCCTCCTTGCCTGCTAATGATTCTACTGCTGGGATTAATAGGTGAGCATTTCTTGGGGTAGAATCCCCTCTCCCTGCCCTCTGGACCTCCCCACTGCCCTGCACTTTTAAAGTCTCCATGTAAACATGGGTGTGCCACCAAGGACAGCTGCAGAAGGCCAAAGACTGGGCATTATCTGAAAGCATGAAATTAGGGATTTGAGTGTTTTTTCTGTGTATCTATCACCTCCAGCTGCTTAGCAGAGGTATCCAAACAGATGATGTTTCAAATACCAGCAATGACAAATTTATGTGCATTAACTTGTATAATCCTCACAACATCCCATGTGATAAATGACTATTACTCCTGAATTGCAGATGGGGAGATTGAGGCAGAGAGTAACTTGCTCAATATTAACTGACCTAAGGCAGTGTAGCATGAGATTCAAATCTAGAGAGTCCAGCTCAAGTTGATTTTTTTAATCATATCATGCAACTCAGCTTCTCAGAGAATCCTAATGGCAGAAAAATCAGAAGATGCTGAGAAATAAACAATAGTTTAGTCTTCACCCATCATGCCACTCAGAGAACAGAAGCATTCAAATCTTGCATTGTGTACTCCCAAGTTTTGGTCAGTGATGTGTTGGATGGTTCCCATGTGTTGAAGTTTGCACTGAGTCTTTAACAGGTATTGTAATTTCATTTGATCCTCAAAACAACCTGTATACTACAATGTTAGGCCAGTCTCTAATACATGTTTGTGGATGCATGTATTTGTGTGTGTGTGTGTGTGTGTGTGTGTGTATGTGAGGAAGTCTTCCAGACACATGGGATTTCAAAAAGACTTCTTTAATTTTTAAGTCTACATGAAATGATATAAACATGTGTTGAGTTTTTGCTGTCTTTCAACAACATACCTGCTTTCTCCTTCTCTATAAACCTCTCTCACCCAAACTGTTACTTAAGACAAGAAAACTTCTCTCCTGGTAAATGAGTAGAATTTTATGCATTGCTATCTTAGAGTCCCCTCTTCCATGCTGGTTAAGGGTGAGGAGGAATGAAGGCTAAAAAGGACTCAGAGACTCTTACCTATATGATCTGTATATCCGTATCTATATTTGTAATTATAACCACATCCCTGTCTATAACTTTATCTATATCACCTAATGCTAGTTGAAGCTTCCATTCCTCAGGACATCTAATGAGTAATAACAATTTGTTTTCTTAAACATTCATCATGGGCCAGAGTTGGAAATTCCCATGGTTGCTAACTCACGTGATCATTATATCCAAGGTAGATCCTCTTGTCATCCTTACCTTATAGATAATAAAACTGAGCAAGGAGAAGTTCAAGGATACTCAGTGTTACCTGATAGAGGTATGGTTTGAACGCAAGACACCTGGTAGTAGAGCTCATGAGTTTAACCATTGCTCTTCTTGATACTGTGGCCCTTCTTCCATCCCAAGATATTTCTGTGGCTTCTGCCAATGGGTCTGATGAAGGGGAAGGGTTGGGTAGAGGGATTGTGGTTTTCTTCTCCTGGGCTCTTTTTTTGCTTCCTCATACAAGCAAGTTCCTTTTTTGTTTCCTCATACAAGCAAGTTCCTTTTATTTTTCACCAAGTTATTTACATGGAAAACTCAACTTCTGACACAATTTCTACAGAGACTAACTGCTTAAAGTAGAGCTCATTGTCTTGGGGAGATGTCACACTGGGCAGTTCACATATCATATGAATATTACTTTGATATTTAGTATATGGCAGGAAGGAACTTGGGGTGAATTGTTGAGTAAAAGAGACTAATTGCCCTCATTGATGTTTGTCTTAGTGAAAGAAATGACAATAAACAATAGACTTATAATTCAGCAAATAATACAGAATATTAGAAAGTGCTACATGTTTGAAAAGAATAGCTGACATGTAAAAAATGAAATTAGTTTGTCCTTTAACTTCATACACAAAAATAAGCTCAAAATGCATTAAAGACCTAAATTTGAGACTTAACACTATAAAGCTCCTATAGAAAAATATAAGCAGAACACTCTTTGACATAGAACAATATCTTTTTTGATCTATCTCCCAGAATAATGGAAATAAAAACAACAAGAAACAAATGAGACCTACTTAAACTCAAAAGTTTTTGCATAATAAAGAAACAACAAACAAAATGAAGGACAGCCCACAAATTGAGAGAAAATATTTGTAAATGGTGTGACTGAAAATGGGCCAGTCACCAAAATTTACAAACAACTCATGACACTTAATAGAATCAAAGCAAAAAAACCACTCAAAAAATTAGCAGAAGATGTAAATAGACATCTCTCCAAAGAGGATATACAGTTGGCCAATAGGTACCTGAAAAGATGTCAACAAAATTATTAGAAAAATGCAAATCAAAACTAAAGTGAGATATCATTTCATACCGGTGAATGGCTTTCATCAAAAACCCACAAATAATAAATTCTGGAGCCAGTGTGGAGAGAAGGGAACCCTCCTACACTGTTGGTAGGAATGTAAATTGGTACCGCTACTATAGAGAACAGTATTCACTCAGTTGCTCAGTGATGTCTGGCTCTTTATGACTCTTGGACTGTAGCCCACCAGGCTCCTCTGTCCATGGAATTTTTCAGGCAAGAATACTGGAGTTGGTTGCCATTCCTTACTCAAGGGATCTTCCCGACCCAGAGATTGAACCCATGTCTCTTTGGTCTCTTGCATTGGCCTTTACCACTGCGCCACCTGGGAAGCCCCAGAGAACAGTATGGACGTTCCTCAGAAAACTAAAAATGGAGCTACCACCCTGCAATCCCAGTCCTGGTCATATATCCAGGCATGAGCTACCCTATGACCCTGCAATCCCAGTCCTGGGCATGATCTGAAAAGATACATGCACCCCAGTGTTCACTGCAGCACTGTTTGCAATAGCCAAGACATGGAAGCAAGCTAAACATCCATCAGCAGAGGAATGGATAAAGATGTGATATGTACATATGGTCGAATAGTCCTCAGCCATAAAAAGGATGAAATAATGCCATTTGGAACAACATGGATGGACCCAGAGACTATCATACTGAGTGAGGTAAGTCAGAGAAGGAGAAATATCATGATATCCCTTATATGTGGAATCTATAAAGACATGATACAAATGAACTACAAAACAGAAACACACTCACAGACTTCAAGAATGAGCTTATGGTTGTGGGAAGAAGAATGGGGGAAGGGATAGTTGTACAGTTTGGGATGGACACATACAGTCTGCTGTACTTAAAATGTAAAATCAACTGTATAGCACATGGAACTCTGCTCAATGCTATGGGGCAGCCTGTATGAGAGGGGAGGTTGGGGATGAATGAATATATGCATATGTATGGCTGAGTCCCTTCACTGAAACTATTACAGCATTGTTTGTTAATTGGCTGTACCCCAATACAAAATTAAAAATTAAAAAGGAAACAAAACAAAGATTAATTGGATAACTGAATTGAGAGAATTTGTTGGGTGGGATGTATTTTAAACCTGATAGTCTTGCATGGGCATCACAGAGATGGGGAAGTTTGAAAGAAATTTCTGGGGTAAGCATTGTGGTTATCTCGGGGAGGAGCCTTCCTGACAGGGAGCAGCATGTGCAGAGGCCCTGAGAGTAGAATCATCCTCCTGTGATGAAGGATTTGGGCTTTTGCCCTGAGTGAAACTATTGCCATTGTGGTTTTGAAGAGAGAAGTGACTTGGTCTGACATGAGTTTTAATTTATTCGAGCATTTGATGGACAATAGACTACACAGGGAGCTTCCCTGGCGGCTCAGCTGGTAAAGAATCCACCCGCAATGCAAGAGACCCTGGTTCAATTCCTGGGACGGGAGATCCCCTGGAGAAGGGATAGGCTACCCACTCCAGTATTCTTGCCTGGAGAATCGCCATGGACAGAGGAACCTGGTGAGCTACAGTCAATAGGGTCGCAAAGAACTGGACACAACTGAGCGACGAATCACAGCACAGAACAGCAGGGACAACGCAGGACATTGATAGAAGCAACTAGAGCATTTGAAGTCATAGCATTCATTCAAAAAAAGTAAAAATGACTTGCACTGAACAGTAGCTAGTAGAGATAAGAGAAAGAGGTCAGATACTAGATGCATACTAATGAGGAGGCAATAGGATTTTCTGATGCATAGGACTTGGGATGGGAGAGAAAAACTTCAAGGTTTTGATAACTGAACATCTGAAAGAAGAACTGTGGCTCAGCTGAAATATAGCGGGTGTGGGGGAAATTCACTTCAGTGTTAGATGTGTTAACTGTGAGATGTTTATTTCTGTCCAGAAAGTATGACAAGTTGATAGTTGGACATACAAGGTCAGAGTTCTGGAAAAATGCCTGGGTAATTGGAGAGTTATTGATATACAGTTGGCAGAATTTTTGCGATCTCCTGGCTCCTCTCACCCCTCTGATTCCTAGTCTCTTCTCCCTCTTCCTGTCCCTCCATTTCTCCCTCCAAAGTTCGTTCACGTTTCTTCCCATTTTTGTCTTAGCAGTGCAACTTCCACAACCTCACTTTTTCTCTCCAGACTTAACAATCTAAATCACCTGAAGCTATTGGCACATCATAAGACCTGGCCTGTAATAGGATGTCCCCTCCTTGGGAGGTATGATTGGTTAGAAATAGCGCTTAGTGCATGGGTTTATCGGCTCACACTCTGCAAAGTTGAACTACAAAGGGGTAGGGAAGAAATAGAAAAGAAGCCAGGGTTTGTTTTGAGGCCAAAGCAGCCTGCTCCTCTTATTTACATCCCTGGAATGAAACCCATGCTTCTTTAATAGAACATTTCAGATAAGAGGGATTGTGTTTGTATTTCTCTATATCTTCAGAAAGTGGATAGTCAATCAGGCAGTGAAATCAAGTGGATAGCTTGAACCTGTAGTGAAATAATTGGCCCAATGGTGACTCATGGCTATTCAACTCATAACTTGCTGTCCAATCATAATCAGTCACCCAGATTCTTTTTTTAAACGTTTTATTTTGTATTGGAATATTCTCAATTAAAAATACTATGATAGTTTCAGGTAGACAGTATAGGGACTTAACCATATGTACATTTGTATCCATTCTCACACTAATTCTCCTCCCATCCAGATTGCTACATAACATTGACCAGAGTTCCTTGTGCTCTACACTTGCATATACACAATGCAATACATTGCATTAACTCTATAGATTACTTCAGGTCAGTCAGTCAGTTCAGTCACTCAGTCATGTCCGACTCTTTCCAAGCTATGGATTGCAGCATGCGAAGCTTCCCTGTCCATCACCAACTCCCGGAGCATGCACAAACTCATATCCATTGAGTTGGTGACGCCATCCATTTTATCCTCTGTCATCCCCTTCTCCTCCTGCTTTCAATCTTTCCCAGCATCAGGGTCTTTCCAGTGAGTGAGTTCTTTCCATCAGGAGGCCAAAGTATTGGAGTTTCAGCTTCAGCATCAGTCCTTCCAGTGAATATTCAGGACTGATTTCCTTTAAGAATGACTGCTTGTATCTCCTTGCAGTCCAAGGGACTCTCAAGAGTCTTCTCCAACACCACAGCTCAAAAGCATCAAATGTTCGTCACTCAGCTTTCTTTATAGTCCAACTCTCACATCCATACATGACTACTGGAAAAACCATAGCTTTGACTAGATGGACCTTTGTTGGTAAAGTAATGTCTCTGCTTTTTAATATGCTGTCTAGGCTTGTCATAGCTTTTCTTCCAAGGAGCAAGCACCTTTTAATTTCATGGCTGCAATCACCATCTGCAATGATTTTGGAGCTCAAGAAGGTAAAGTTTACCACTGTTTCCATTGTTTCCCTATCTATTTGCCTAAAGTGATGGGAGCAGATGCCATGATCTTAGATTTTTGAATGTTGAGTTTTAAGTCAACTTTTTCACTCTTCTCTTTCACTTTCATCAAGAGGTTCTTTAGTTCTTCTTCGCTTCTTGCCATAAGGGTGGTGTCATCTGCGTATCTGAGGTTATTGATTTTTCTCCCAGCTATTTTGATTTCAGCTTGTGCTTCATCCAGCCTGGCATTTCGCATGATTTACTCTGCATATAAGTCAAATAAGCAGGGTGACAATATACAGCCTTGACGTGCTCCTTTCTCAATTTGGAACCAGTCTATTGTTCCATGTTCAGGTCTAACTGTTGCTTCTTGACCTGCACACAGATTTCTCAGAAGGCAAGTAAGGTGGTCTGGTATTCCCATCTCTTGAAGAATTTTCCACAGTTTGTTGTCATCCACACAGTCAAAAGGCTTGGCATAGTCAATAAAGCAGAAGTAGATGTTTTTCTGGAACTCTTTCTTTTTGATGATCCACCAGATGTTGGCAATTTGATCTCTGGTTCCTCTGCCTTTTCTAAATCCAACTTGAACATCTATAAGTTCACAATTCACATACCACTGAAGCCTGGCTTGGAGAATCTTGAGTATTACTTTACTAGCATGTGAGATGAGTGCAACTGTGCAATAGTTTGAACATTCTTTGGCATTGCCTTTCTTTGGGATTGGAATGAAAACTGACCTTTTCCAGTCCTGTGGCCACTGCTGAGTTTTCCAAATTTGCTGGCATATTGAGTGCAGCACTTTCACAGCATCATCTTTTACGATTTGAAATAGCTCAACTGGAATTCCATCACTTCCACTAGCTTTGTTTGTAGTGATGCTTCCTAAGGCCCACTTGACTTCACATTCCAGGATGTCTGGCTCTAGGTGAGTGATCACACCATCGTGCTTATCTGGGCCATGAAGATGTTTTTGTATAGTTCTTCTGTGTATTCTTGCCACCTCTTCTTAATATCTTCTGCTTCTGTTAGGTCCGTACCATTTCTGTCCTTTATTGAGCCCATTTTTCATGAAATGTTAACCTGGTATTTCTAATGTTCTTGAAGAGATCCCTAGTCTTTCCCATTCTATTGTTGTCCTCTATTTCTTTGCATTGATCTCTGAGGAAGGTTTTCTTATCTCTCCTTGATATTCTTTGGAACTCTGCATTCAGATGGGTATATCTTTCCTTTTCTCCTTTGCCTTTAGCTTTTCTTCTTTTCTCAACTATTTGTAAGGCCTCCTCAGACAACCATTTTGCCTTTTTGAATATCTTTTTCTTGGGGATGGTCTTGATCACTACTTCCTGTACAATGTCATGAACCTCCATCCATAATTCTTTGGGCACTCTGCCTATCAGATCTTATCCCTGGAATCTATTTGTCACTTCCACTGTATGATTGTAAGGGATTTGATTTAGGTCATACATGAATGGTCTAGTGGTTTTCCCTATTTTCTTTCCATTTAAGTCTGAATTTAAGCCACAGTCAGCTCCCGGTCTTGTTTTTGCTGACTATATAGAGCTTCTCCATCTTTGGCTGCAAAGAATATAATCAAACTGATTTCAGTATTGACCATCTGGTGATGTCCATGTGTAGAGTCTTTTCTTGTGTTGTTGGAAGAGGATGTTTGCTATAACCAGTGCATTCTCTTGGGAAAATTCTGTTAGCCTTTGCCCTCTTCATTTTGTACTCCAAGGCCAAATTTGCCTGTTACTCCAGGTACCTCTTGACTTCCTACTTTTGCATTCCAGTCCCCCATGATGAAAAGGACATCTTTTTGGGGTGTTAGTTCTAGAAAGTCTTGTATTCAAACCTTAGTGGTTTTGTATTCAGACCTTCAATGTTAGTGGTTGGGACATAGACTTGGATTATTATGATATTGAATGGCTTGCCTTGGAAATGAACAGAGATCATTCTGTCATTTTTAAGATTGCACCCAAGTACTGCATTTTGGACTCTTTTGCTTACTCTGAAGGCTATTTCTTCTAAGATATTCTTGCCCATAGTAGTAGATGACATGGTCATCTGAATTAGATTCACCTATTCCAGTCCATTTTAGTTCACTGATTCCTCAAATGCCAATGTTCTCTCTTGCCATCTCCTGTTTGACCACTTCCAATTTACCTTGATTCATGGACCTAACATGCCAGGTTCCTATGCAATATTGTTCTTTATAGCATCAGACTTTACTTCCATCACCTGCCATATCCACAAGTGGGCATTGTTTTTGCTTTGGCTCTGTCTCCTTTCTGCAGTTATTTCTCCACTCTTCTCCAGTAGCAATATTGGGCACCTACTGACTGGGGGAGTTCAGCTTCCAGTGTCATATCTTTTTGTCTTTTCATACTGTTCATGGAGTTCTTAAGGGATGAATACTGAAGTGGTTATTCCCTTCTCCAGTGGACCACGTTTTGCAAAAACTCTCCACCATGACGCATCCATTTTGGGTGGCCCTACATGGCATGGATCATAATTTCATTGAGTTAGACAAGGCTGTGGTTCATGTGATCAGTTTGATTAGTTTTCTGTGATTGTGGTTTTCATTCTGTCTGCCCTCTGAAGGATAAAGATAAGAGGTTTATGGAAGCTTCCTGATGAAAACTGACTGTGGGGGAAAACTGGGTCTTGTTCTGATGGGTGGGGCCATGCTCAGTAAATCTTTAATCCAATTTTCTGTTGTTGTGCTGGGCTGTGTTCCATCCC
Organism: Dama dama; assembly: GCF_033118175.1. Taxonomy (NCBI): domain Eukaryota; kingdom Metazoa; phylum Chordata; class Mammalia; order Artiodactyla; family Cervidae; genus Dama; species Dama dama. The sequence goes on from NC_083703.1 coordinate 53,756,958, forward strand.
TGTTATTTGACCTGAGACAAAACTATGGTGGGAGTAATGAAGATAATGGTGACCTCCTTCAAAAGACCTTTTGCAGACATTACTGTACTCAGTGCCCCTGACCCTGCAGCATGCCACTATCGACCCACTCCTCTGCCAGAAACTCTTCTACACTCACAGGCAAGTCTGGATCAGTCTCTTGTGGGGTCACTGATCCTTTCTCCTGGGTCCTGGGGCACACAAGGTTTTGTTTGTGCCTTCCAAGAGTCTGTTTCCCCAGTCCTGTGAAAGTTCTGTAATCAAATCCTGCTGGCCTCCAAAGTCAAATTCCCTGGGGATTCCCTGTCCCTTTGCCAGATCCCCAGGTTGGGAAATCTGTTGTGGGTCCTAGAACTTAACACTGTGTAATTTATTTGGCATAATTCTTCTGCAGTTTGTAGGTTGTCTGCTCAGTGGCTCTATGGTGGGGTTAAGGGTAGTATAGTCACTCTAACAATATTCATTCTTCCAATCTGAGAATGTGGTGTATTTTTCCTTATGTGAAGAACCAGAGATCAAATTGCTAGCATTCATTGGATCATGGTGAAAGCAAGGAAATTCCAGAAAAACATCTACTTCTGTTTCATTGACTAGGCTAAAGCCATTGATTGTGTGGATCACAACAAACTGTGGGAAATTCTCAAAGGGATGGGAATACCATAACACCTTAACTGTCCTCTGAGAAACCTGTATGTGTCTCCAGAAGCAAGAGTTAGAACCGAACATGGAACAACAGACTGGTTCCAAATTGGGAAAGGAGTACGTTAAGCCTGTATATTGTCACCCTGCTTATTTAACTTGTATGCAGAGTACACCATGTGAAATGCTGGGCTGGATGAATCACAAGCTGGAATCAAGATTGTTGGGAGAAATATCAACAACCTCAGATATGCAGAGAATAGCACTCTAATGGCAGAAAGTGAAGAGGAAATAAAGGGCCTCTTGATAAGGGTGAAAGAGGAGAGTGAAAAAGCTGACTTGAAACTCTAAATTCAAAAAACTAAGATCATGACATCTGGTCCCGTCACTTCATGGCAAACACAATGGGAGAAAAGTAGAAGCAGTGATAGATTTTATTTTCTTGGGCTCCAAAGTCACCATGGATGGTGACAGCAACCATGAAATTAAAATATGCTCCTTGGAAGAAAAGACAGCATATTAAAAACCAAAAGCATAAGTATAGTCAAAGCTGTGACTTTTCCAGTAGTCATGCACAGATGTGAGAGTTGGACCATAGAGAAGGCTGAGCACTGAAGAACTGATGCTTTGATGTGTGGTGCTGGAGAAGACTCTTGAGAGTCCTTTGGACTGCAAGGAGATCAAAGCAGTCAATCCTAAAGGAAATCAACTCTGAATATTCAATAAAATGACTGATGCTGAAGTTGAAACTCTAGTCCTAGATCCTGATGCTGGGAAAGATTGAAGGCAAAAGAAGGGGGCAGCAGAAGATGAGATAGTTAGCATCACCAACTCAATGGACATGAATTTGAGCAAACTCTGGGAGGTAGTGAAGGACAGGGGAGCTTGGCACCCTGCAGTCCATGGGTTTGCAAAGAACTGGACAGAAATTAGCAACTCAATGACATGTGCCTTCTTCGGTTTCTTTCAACAGCATCTTATAGTTTTCAGAGTACATGTCTTTTATCTACTTAGGAATGTTGATTTTTAGGTATTGTATTTTTTATGATGTGATGGTAAGTAGGATTGTTTCTTTCATTTTTCTTTCTGATCTTTTGTTGTTGTATAGAAATGTAACAGATTTCTATGTATTAGTTTTATATCCTGCAACTTTATCAAATTCATTGATGAGTTCTATTAGTTTTCTGGTGGCATCTTTTTGTTTGTTTGTTGTCTTTTCTTCACTTTAATGAAGAGAATTTATTACAGTGAGTTCATTAAAGAGTTATTGAAGGATAAAATGCAAACAAAACAAAGCAGTAATATGTCAATCATGAGTGAGGAAAGAAGCTAGTACACCAAGGGCCTGAGAAGTATAAAGGGAACAGCCAAGCATTTAGGGCAAAGAGAATTTTACTAACCAGTATTGAGTCAGATGAGTATTGAGTAAGATGAACAAAAGACAGAAAATAGAGCAGTGATCTCACCCCAAAAGCAAAGTATTCAAGTGTGGGTTTGGATCAGAAGCAATATTTTAATAGGCTAAGCTCTATAGTGAGGAAAAACTATATGTGAGGAGTCCTAGGTATTGACTCCTAGGTATTTTATACTTAGCTAATATGTAGCTATTATAAGTGAAGTTGCTAGCTTAATTTCTTTTTTGGATTCACTGTCACTAGTATGTAGGAAAAAAACCTGATTTTTGTGTGGTGACTTTGTATCTCAAAACTTTGCCAAATTTACTTATTAGATTTACCAGTTTTTAACGTTGGAATCTTTAGCATTGCTACATGGAAATCATGTCACACACAAACAAGATCATTTCACTTCTTTCCAATTTGAATACCTTTTATAGATATTACTTAATTAATTGCTTTTCTCTGAACTTCCTGTATTGTGTTGACTAGAAGTGGCAAAAGTGGGCATGTCTTGTTCCTGATTTTGGAAAAGCTTTCAGAATTACAACAATGATGAGGCTGTTAATGTGGGGTTTTATATACAACTTCATTTATTGGGCAATTTTCCATCTATTTCTAGTTTATTGATTTCTTATCACGAAAAATGTTAACTTTTGTTAAGTCCTTTTTCTGCATTAATTTTTTTTCTCTTTATTCTGTTAAAGTGGTAAAATACATGGTTTGATTTTCATATTGTTGTTTAGTTGCCAGGTCATGCCCGATTCTTTGTGACCCCATGGACTGCAGCACAACAGTGCATATATTTTCATGTGTTGAACCATTTTTATATTTCAGCAATATATCTCAGTTTGTCCGGGTGCATAATTCTTTTAATATGTTATTGAATTGGATTTTCTAACATTTTATTGAGGATTGCTGCATCAACAGTCATGTGAGTTATTGGTCTGTGTCCATTCTTCTATAGAGATTTAGATCACTTCTGTGTCTTGGCTATTGTGGATAGTGCTATGAACACTGGAGCACATATATCCTTTTGGATCATGTTTTTCTGCAGATTTATGCCCAGAAGTGGATCGTATGATAGCTCTATTTTTAGTTTTTCAAGAAACTTTCATACTATTCTCCACAGTGGCTGTACCAATTTACATTCCCACCAGCAGTGTAGGAGGGTTCCCTTCTCTCCACACCCTCTTCAGCATTTATTGTTCATGGATTTTTTGATGATAGCCATTCTAACTGGTATGAGGTGATATCTCATTGTAGTTTTGATTTGCATTTCTCTAACATTTAAGCAATGTTAAGCAGCTTTTTATGTGCTTTTTGGTCATCTGTGTGTCTTCCTTGGAGAAATATCTATTTAGGTTTTTTCCCCATTTTTTGTTTGGGATGTTTGTTTGTTTTGGTTACTTAGCTGCATGACCTGTCTGTAAATTTTGGATTCTAATCCTTTGTTGGTCACATTATGTGCAATTATTTTCTCCCAAAATATGGTTATCTTTTCATTTTGTTTATTGTTTCTTTGCTGCACAAAAGCTTTTGAAGGTGACTATGCCTCATTTGTTTATCTTTGTTTTTACTTCTTGGAGATGGATGGAAAAAGATATTGCTGCTTTTAATTCAAGGAATGTTTTGTCTTTGTTTTGCTGTGTTTTATTGTGTCTGGTATTAAATTTATGTCTTTAAACTAATTTATTTTTGTTTATGGTATTAGAAAATGTTCTAATTTCATTTTTTTTTTCACATGTAGCTATCCTATTTTCCCTGCACCATTTACTGAAGAGACTGTCTATCCTCCATTGTACAGTCTTAGTACATATATGCAATGGATCATTACTCATCCATTAAAAAGAATGAAATAATGCCATTTGAAGCAAAATGAGTGGCCCAAGAAATTGTCATACTGAGTGAAGTGAGTCAGAGAGAGAAAGGGAAATATAAGATAACACTAATATGTGGGAAAAAATATGAGACAAATGAACTTATTTACAAAACATAAACCTTGTGTTTCTTTCAGACTTAGAGAATAAATTCATGGTTATGAGGGCAGAAGGGTTTGGGAGAGGGATAGATAGGGAACCTGGGACTGACATATACAGACTGTTGTGTCTAAAACGGATAACTAATGAAGAACTAATGTATAGCACATGAAAGTCTGCCCAATATTATGTAGCAGCCTAAATGAGAAAAGAATTTGAAAAAGAGAGATATTGGTCTGTATTTTCTTGTTATGCCTTTATGTCACTGTGATATCTGGATCATGCCAATAGAACTCTGAAAGAATTGAGAAGTCCTCCCACCTCTTAAGACTTTTTGAAGAGGAATTCTGTTAGTTTTCTTTAAAAATTTGGAAGCATTCACTAGTGAAGACAAGTAATTTTGGGCCTTTCTTTGTTGGGAGGTTTTTTATTATTAATTGAATCTGATTGCTAGTTACAGGTCTACTCTAATTTTTAATTTCTTCATAATTCAGCTTCAGTATTATGTCCTTACAAGAATTTGTCCAATTTATCTATGTTATCCAATTTTTTTGGTGTTTAATCATTCATAGAACTGTTTTAAAATCCCTTTTATTTCTTTGACATTATTAGTATGTTTTTCATTTCTGATTTTAGTTATTTGGGTTGCCACTCTCTGTTTTTTTCCCTTAGGCAATCTAGCTAAATTTGCTTAATTCTATTGATCTTTTTGAAGAATCCCTCTTGGCTTTGTTTATTTTCTCTGCTATACTATTCACATTTTACTTTTCTCTTCAATAATCTCAGCTATTTTCTTTCATTTGCAAATTTTCAGTTTGGGGTTTACTTTTCTCTTCTTTCTCTAGTTTCTTGCAGTGTAAAGTTCTTCAATGTCTGCATGTTCAGCCATAAATTTCCCATTAGGGCTGCTTTCTGTGCATCTCATATGTATTCATAGTATGTGTTTATGTTTTCATTTGTCTCCAAGTGTTTTCTAATTTCCCTTGTGATGTTTCTTCCTTGACATGTTGATTTTTGAAGAGCATGTTGTTTGAGTTCTATGTACCTGTGACTATTTTATTTCCTCTTCTGTCATTGATCTAGTTTTACAGTTTGAAGAGCATTTCTTTCAGTTTCAATAAATTGCTTTGTCATTCTTCGTGTGTGACAATGACACATTTATAGATTTTTTGTTATGGCAACTGGTTTATGTAGCTGTAGACACAAAATAGCCCCCTGACATAGGAGGAACATCAAAATTGCTGAGTGCTAGGATGTGAAGCTCACCTCCTCCCACAAATACATCAAAAACACATCTACATGTGGAATGATTCTCACAGAATGTCTACTGAATGCTGGCAGAGGATCTCAGACATCTGAAAGGGCAATAAAATCTCTTTGTATCTGGGTGAGACGAAAGAAAAGAGAAGAAAAAAAGAAAGAAAGGAATCAGGATGGGACCTGTACACTTGGAGGGAGCTATGAAAGAGGAAAGGTTCCTGTAACCTGGGAAGTACCCCCAGTGGCAAGGAGATCAGCTGGGATATGGGGAAACTCAGAGCCTTGAAGGAGAGTGTAGCAACCAGTTTGCAGCAGCTGGAACATTGAGAGATATGCACAGATGGTCAGTGCAACTGCCCTACGCTTCCCAGCCTGTTTGTCTGCTGGTAAGGGCAGGGGCAGGGTTTGAAGCTCACCCCCACTTTGGAGCAGTTTTTTTGCCACTGTCATCCTGGACTCCAGGTGGAGTCATGAGCTGTTTCTACTCCCATCGAGTGCTCTGGGGGCACGCATGAGCCACCACTGCCATGAAGAACTCCAAACTGGGTATCAGACACCACATGGGCACACCCCCATAAGGGAATAATGGCCAGCTCATGCTGAAAAAGAGGTGACAGGCATATGTCCTAAAAACAGCCCTTGCACCAGAAATATTAAACCCACACAATCTACACGTAGATGCTCCCATGTATAAACAGCCCTCCAAGACCACAGGAGATAATTGTTTTTCCTAAACTTCCAGAATAAGAGAAATATAAGTAAAATGAAGAAGCAGAGGAACCATGCCCAGTTAAAAGATCAAGAAAATTCACCTAAGAAAATGAAATAGACCTCTTTCGTCTAATAGACAATAATTTCAAAAAGGAGATAATGAAAATGCTGAAGGAAATAAGACAGAACCCAAATAAACAAAACAAGAAATGAAAAAGGAGACATAAGACCAATATTACACAAGTATAAGAAAAAATAAGGAAATCTATGAACAGTTAAATTTGAACAAATTCAACAACCTAAAAGAAATGGAAGTTTCTAGAAAAATGCAGTCCACAAGCTGGGTGTTGTGGCCAAAGAGAGATAGACAGGTATACCTGTGTATGAAATAGAAACAGACTCATGGACATAGAGAATGGAGTTTCAGTTGTCAAGGTAGATGGGGTAGGAGTTAGGTAAGCTATTATACACGGAAAGGATAAAAAAACAAGATCCTACTGTACAGCACAGAGAAGTATATTCAGTATCACGTGATAAAAATAATGGAAGAGAATATATTTAAAATGTATGTGTATAACTGAGTCACTTTCTATACTGCAAAATTAACACAGCATTGTAAATAGATATACTTTAATTAAAGTAAGTTATAAGTCAAGTAAACAAAACACAGACCACCAAAGAGATCTATGTCCTAATACTCACCAGTGAATGTTTTACTTTACATGGCAAAAAAATTTTGTAAAAGTGATTAAGAATCTTGCTATGGGAAGAATATCCTTGATTATCAATGTAAGCCTAATATAATCTTATAAGAAGGAGGCAGGAAAGCCAAAGTTAGAGGACAAGTGAAATGGAAGCACAACTGGAGTCATAAGAAGATAGAAACCTTGAGAAGAAGAATGTAGACAGTCTCAAGAATCTGGAGAGGCAATGATCAGAGCCTCTATATGAAATGTAGCCCAACTGACTCCTTGGTTTTAGTTCAGTAATACTGCTTTTGGTCCCTTCATATCCAGAATCATAAGATAATAAAACTGTCATTTTTAGTCACTAAATTTTCTATAATCTATTATAGCTGCTTTAGTCATATAACATGACTGTGTCATTGGAAAAAATCCCAGGGAGTTGAAACAAAGCTTTACTTTCTTCATAAACTAAGTGTTCATTGTGTGTTGGGAGCTCTGAACATCACTGTCACTCAAGTATCAGGTTGTTGGAGCCAATTCTATCATGAGTATGTAGATTGCTGGGGAGGAGAGAAGCTGGCCCATAAAGGTACTTACCGTTTAATGAATCACAGACAAAATACACGTATCACTTCTCACAACTCAGTGATCTAAGAGGTCATGTGGTCCCACCTAATGCAAAGGACAGAAGTGCAGCACTCCCTGAGGACACACAGTGAACACCCAGGAATACTGGGTGGATCATGACACTTCCAGAGAGGGCTCAAGGCCTCAGTCCCAGTCTCTGCCACATCACTGACCTCTGTGCCTCAGCTCCTCATTTGTGTTAGTGTCTCACATTACAGACTCATTGTGCAAGCTACATGCAATGTACATGCCGTGTGCTGAGTTTAAGGCCCATTCAAGGTGCATTCAGACAATGAACGCTATTATTGATAAACACTTGAGAAAACCTACATGATCACATGAGGGTGAATAAATAACTACTTTGTATTTTCCTCCAGGAGCGGCAGGTGCAGGGGAGCTGCAGGTGATTCAGCCTGAGAAGTCAGTGTCAGTTGCAGCAGGAGAGACGGCCACTCTGAACTGCTCCGTGACCTCCCTGAGCCCCGTGGGGCCCATCGTGTGGTTCAGAGGAACTGGGCCAGGCCGGGAGTTAATCTACAGTCAAAAACAAGCCCCCTTCCCCAGAGTTACAAATGTTTCAGATGTCACAAAGAGAAACAACTTGGACTTTTCCATCCGCATCAGTTACATCACCCCAGCAGACACTGGTGTCTACTACTGTGTGAAGTTCCGGAAAGGAGAACATGGTGACGTGGAGTTTAAGTCTGGACCAGGCACTCATCTCACTGTGAGTGGTGAGTATGGCCTGGGTGTCCTTCATCCCCTGGTCTCTGACAAGTCAACAAGAATGCCCTTCACTCTTTGAACAAAAAAAGGAATCCGGTACAATAGTGACCAGGACATGATCTGATTTTACTCCCTTCTACAAATCAGAAGGGATTTGATTTGTGCTATTTGCTGATGGTTGTGCTATTTGCTCAAGGCCCCTCAGCCGGTCAACATGGGAAAAGTCTGGATCCCCCATCTACCTGGCTCCACAGTCCTTGTCTTTTCCATCACATTCAGTCCGTTGATTCCAGGGATAAGGGAAATGAAAGTCTCAGTGACTTGCTCCTTGACAGGCCAGGCCTCACTTCTTACCTCTGGAGAGTGCACCCTCAGTGTGGCTGAGTCTTCTCTTTATTCAGTACTTATTGAGCACCTACTGTGTGCCAGGCCCTGCTCTGGATGCTGTGGAAACAGCAGTGAACAAAGCAGACAAGGGCTCTTCTCCCTTGAAGCTTATGTCCTCTTCCCTTCTGAAGAGGAGAAATCCATCCAGGGCAGGGAGGAGAGATGTGTTTCTTTATTTTCTATTCAGACTATCACACTGAAAAGAGATTCTAAGAGACACAGTTTCAGTGTTTATTCTGATGGCCCCGATTGGAGACTATGCTGAGAGGTTGGGTGTTTCCAGAGGATCTGTTGAAAAAAATCCTTCTGTCATTCGCAGATTGACTCACATAGTCACTGAAGTCTCCCAGCATCTCAGAATGTCCCTTCTCAGGGAAGCAATTCTCCATGTGGGTGAGTAAGGAGCTGGAGCAGCCCTATTGAGGCAGAAAAAGTGTTTATTTAGATTTTTCTGACAAATACCCTGAATCCTGGACTCTCAGAACAGGATGGATCTCTAGACACCATCCTCCCAAACCCCCATGTACAGATGGTGGCCAAGGCCAGGAGATGACAGGGGTCCAGACCACAGTCACATAGACAATGAGAGGATCCATTAGGAACCCAAACTGATTCCAAGCCAGTCTCTTTCCTGCACCAGCACTGGAACTCCTTTCATGGAAGAGACTTGCACACACAAGATGCAGAATAAAAGTTCCTTGAGTTAACCATGAAACAGGCTCTTTTCATTGCTTTCCCCAAGGTTCAGAAGGCCCCTCACATTCAGACCCTGAGCCTGAGGTGCCTGGAAAACTCTTCCTGCTTTCAGCTGCATGATCCAAAAACTCTCATTCCATAACAGCACCTAGGGTTGCCCTGTTTTTCTTTTTTTTCTATGTGAGAGTATTTATTCTTTTTTTTTTTTTATTAGTTGGAGGCTAATTACTTTACAATATTGTAGTGGTTTTTGTCATACATTGACATGAATCAGCCATGGATTTACATGCACTCAGCATATGGCAACACCACCATTCATCTTACAGTCTCTTGTTGATGGACACTAAGTTGTTCCTAACCTTGGGCTACTGAAACAGTGCTGAAGGGATAACATTCCCATATGTCACTCTCCTCAGAGGAGAAATATCCACTGGAAATGGCATTGCTAGTTTAGACAGTATGAGGATTTTAATTTGTGTGACAGTATTGCCAAATTTCCCTTCTAGTCATGGTAGCAAATGAATCTCCCCAAACCTCTAGACATCAGCAGGGCAGGTGGCTTTATCATGATTTTGCAGATATTACTAAACTTCCCAGGTGGTGGGTCCCCTGCTCAGTCTCAATACAGCTAGTAAGTGGCTCCCCCACCTCTCAGATCTGCTGGCTTCCAGGGCTGTTCATCCCCTTCCTCAGGCTGCCTGCCAGATGATCCCCTGGATGAGAAAGGAGGGAGGGGAGGGGAGGAGCAGCCTGTCAGATAGTGAATCCTCCTTAGGCATTTGCTCATTATAAACAGTGTTCAGAAGGAAAGGTTGTCTGTTTTCCATTTTACAGATGAGGACCCTGAGGTTCATAGAGGGGACTTGATTTGTGAATAGCTAGAGGAGCCAAGATTGAACCCTAAACACTCACAGTGTCATAGCCCTGCTCTCTGCACACCCCACTGTGCTTGTCGACGTATGGAGAAAGCTCCAACCCCATCCTCTTAAAAGCTTGTTTTGTCCTCTCCTTTAGAAATAAACACTTTAAAAAGTCCTGTAAGGGAAGCAAGTCCAGTTTTACAACCCAGATGAGACAGACCATTCATTGTTGTGTGATGTGCTGAAACGTTCCTCAGTGACAGGGATCAACACTCTTAAAAACCGTGCTCGCTTCGGCAGCACATATACTAGCACTCTTAAAAGCATCAGGAGATTTTCTCCCCATTGTTGTGATGTTGCCCCTTCACTAGGCCTCCTGTGGAGCAGGTCTGGGAAGGGTGGTGTGGACAGAGTCCAGAGGGGCCAGTGTGACCCCAGCAGCACCGGGCATGCCCATTCCTGGTTCTGCAGACTGAGGATGAGGAGGGCGAGGTGTTTCCTAGAGGGAGTGGGGCCCCATGTGAGCAAGAGTTCCTAGTCTAGACTTATGTGTCAGGAGTCCATGTCTTCCCTTGTGGCTCAGGGTCCCCAGGCCTGGGCCCTCAGAGGCCTCTCCTCCCTGTAGTCTTTTGAAGTCAAGAATCTGAGGGAAAAGAGGAGGGTGGTGGTCAGTCTGGGGGCTCCTGAAGGTGGGCACTTGCTCTGCTAATGAACCTGAAGCACAGTTCAGGTTCACTTTCATGAAAAGTGAAAGTGAAAGTCGCTCAGTTGTGTCCAACTCTTTGCGACCCCATGGACTGTAACAGTCCCTGGAATTCTCCAGGCCAGAATGCTGGAGTGGGTAGCCTTCCCCCTCTCCAGGTGATCTTTTCAACCCAGGGATCAATCCCAGGTCTCCCGCATTTCAGGTGGATTCTTTACCACCGGAGCCACAAGGGAAACATGGAGGTGACAGGAAACACTGGGACACAGTGGGGAGTGAGAGGAGACGGTCTCTTCATTTCTCTCAGCATCAGTTTTCTCTTCGTACAATCGCGGTCCTCATGGTCTCCTTTCAGGAGAATTAGAAGTGTTTGAGGTGCTCTGTCTAAATCACCAGCACAGAGTAGGTTCTCCTAATTCAGGTGTTATTTCAAAGCTGAGACCTAGCTCCCTGAGTTTGTCCCCATTCCTCACCTGTAGAAAAAGGATAATCATACAACCTTTGCAGGGTGTCCTGAGGATACAATGACCTGTAACAGCACCACCCCTCAGAGGGCGATGGTGCTGTCCATCCCAGGAGGGCAGTGGGATCCTGGGAACGTCTCAGTTTCCCTATCTGTGAAATAGTTGTAATTACATTACCTTTCAAGAATCTGTGATGACGGGAGAGGGTCTAGAAAGCCCTGGACTCAGGGCACTGTGGTTGAGAGCCTGGGCCATACCCCTGCCTGGGCCCCCATCCCGGCTCTGCCATGTCCCAGCTCTGGGACCTCTGACAAGTCCTTCCCAACACTGCGTCAGTGTCCTCGTCCCTCAGTGACAGCCCCATCCTAACAGAGTAACTGCAGGGATTGAATGAGGGACGCATGTCAAGTGATTAGAGCAGAGCCTGGCATGTCTTCCACCAACATGAGCTCTGATGTGCCAAAGCCAGAGGATGTTCTATGGGCCACTTTCCCTCTAAGACTAAGTACAACTAGGGTTGGTGTGGGACTAGGTACCTTTCAACTTCAACCATTCATGGCATCACCTGGGAACTGGTGAAAAGATCCCCAGACCCTGGCTCTACCCTAGAAACTCTGATTTAAGTGCACAGACATGGTCTGGGCAGCTGAGTGTCTTAACTCCTGGGGAGGACGCTGGTGTCCAGCCAGGGCACAGGAGCCCAGAGCTACGTGTTCTCTGGGGCCACAGAGGGAGAGAGCTGCAGTTTTTCCCTAATAGACGTGGACCCCTCTGGTGCCTGGGTTGAAAGAACAGCTCTCACAGGGGTCGGTGCTTCAGAATAGACTGTGATATTGACAGATCTTAGGAGGCCCAAGAAAATCATCCCAAGTGGAGTGGTAGGAATAAATCCCACCTCCAACCAAGCTCTCCTGATCTGAGAGGGTATTCTTCCCCACTCAGGCCACCCTGTGCAGACATGAGCTTCATCACTGGGGAAACTTTCCCAACTTTAAACACAGGTGTCTAAACAGGTGCTAGAATCTCTACAAACACTCCCTGCTCAGCCAGGAGCCCTCCTGCCTCAAACACCAGAGAGGCTCTGATGAAATCTGTCCTCCTTCCTTTCAACTTGCTTACAGATTCTGTAATGATCTGATCCACAGGAAAAGTACCTGTGGTCTCTTGTGTGTTTTGAAAGCCAATTTCCCAAACTTACCTCTTGAGGGGATTGTGTATTTTATAGGGGTCAGATTCATAATTTGGTGTTCCTACTATTTCTTTTCATGTTGATTTTTGCAAGGCAGCTGTATGGAGCAAGACTTGAGACTCTCCTTGGTGCTTCTATTGTGCTTTTGTTTTGCTTTCTCTTGCCAAAAATGTAGTTTCAGAACTAGAACAATCAGATCGTAGGATAACAATCACAGGTGTTACTAATTAAGCATCTACTGTGTGTCAGGCTCTTTATGTTACATACATTCTCACTCATCTTACAGATGGTGCTTGTATCCACTTTGTCCAGAAACAGTGAGGCTCCAGGATAAAGAACAGCGACACTAAAATCAGTATGTCCTGTGCAGTGAGGTGAGCTCTGACCTCACCTGCTGGCTGCCCCAGGCCAGCTGCATCCTTCCTGAGCCTCATCCTATGTATACGGCCACTCTCAGTTCCCCACCTCAGGGTTGGTGGGAAGATTAGAGAGCCGAGGGTGGTCAAGAGTTCAGCCCATCTTTAAGCTCTGAACAACTCTGGACAAGTGGTATCTAATCACAGTACTTTAAGGGGCATCCATGATGCTGGTGTGTGTTGGATTTGACATATTAAGGTAACTCCTAACTATGTCCTCAAATGTTTGAGTTTTAGGAAGCAAGTTAAATGTTTAGAAATGAAAATATTTGTTACATTTGCTGTCTGACAACTTATACATGGGATGTTGTGTAATAATGAACAATTTAGAGACACCCTACAGCACCCATCAACAGAGAGAAACCACCCTCATATTTGGTTTGCTGATTTGTGTATCTACAGATTTAATAACAGCTAAAAAATTAACCAGACTTCCCTGGTTGCTCAGACAGTAAAGAATTTGCCTGTAATGCAGGAGACCGGGGTTCAATCCCTGGGTCAGGAAGATCCCCTGCAAAGGAAATGGCTACCTACTCCAGTATTCTGGCCTGGAGAATTCCATGGACAGAGGAGCCGGGCAGGCTACAGTCCATGGGGTCATAAAGAATCAACTGACACATAAAGAAACAGCTGAGCAGCTAACACACACACACACATATATAAGAAATTAACCACCACTGGTTTCTCAGCACTCAGTAATCTTTCTTTTCAACCCAGTACTAATCCAAGAGAAAAACCCAGACTCAGAAAAAATACCTTTTTGCACCATTCCTTTGAAATTCAGGGATTCATACATTGGTCCTACTGGAATATTCATGAAAAGAAAGACAATTGTGAAGGAAATTCATAAATTCCTGACAGGACAGTTCTGCATATAAATACATTCTGGGTTAAACAGAGGTCTGTGTTTCTTTAGTTTTGTGAAGCACCTGACATTTTTCTCCCAGAAAAAATGCTTCCAGTGCCTGATTTAACCCTCACTGCAACCGTGAATTTAAAAATAATATATTTGCAATTTCTTAACATTGTCACAAGCTTTTTGTAGTGATGATAATCAAAATTATGTCCTTCATTTATAAATGTTTCTTTTGTAGCCAAGCCCTCTCCGCCCATGGTATCCGGCCCTACAGGGAGAGCTACACCTGAGCAGACAGTGAGCTTCACCTGCACATCCCACGGCTTCTCCCCCAGAAACATCTCCCTAAAATGGTTCAAAAATGGCAATGCGCTCTCAGCCTCCCAGACCAGCGTGGACCCACAGAAAGACAACGCTTCCTACAGCATCAACAGCACAACCAAGGTGCTGCTGGCCCCAGGGGATATTCACTCCCAGGTCATCTGCGAGGTGGCCCACGTCACCCTGCAGGGGGGCCCTCCTCTCCGTGGGACTGCCAACTTGTCCGAGACCATCCGAGGTAGATGTCCCTTCTGTTAGCCCTAGCCCACACCTGCCCCCAAGACCCCAGCCTGCTCCTCCTCCTTGCCTTTTGCTTCAGGCCTTAAATTGCCTGAAATCTACTTCCTGACAGTCCTGTCCAATCTAGCCCTTCTAGAAAGGGCTCCTAGAAGAGTTGGTAACTCCATTTTAATGAAAGTGCCAGATGTACAACTGCCATGTGCCAAGCACTGTGATAAGTAGTTTTCTTTATCAATGAAAGTGAAAGTGAAGTCTCTCAGTCGGGTCCGACTCTTTGAGACCCCATGGACTGTAGGCTACCAGGCTCCTCCTTCCATGGAATTTTCCAGGCAAGAGTACTGGAGTGGGTTGCCATTTCCTTCTCCAGGGGATCTTCCCAACCCAGGGGTCAAACCCAGGGTCTCCCGCACTGCAACCAGATGCTTTACCATCTGAGTATCTCCAATTACTGAGCAACTATGCTAAGCCCAGGACCCTATGTGCTTGGTGATTTCATTTATTTTGCTGCAGTCTTCCATTCCAACTGCATGCCAGAGGCTGAGCTTGTTGATTTCACACATTATAAACCTAACAGGAGGTCCCTATCCTTGAGCAGTGTACTTTCACTGTGTTCAGTGACTTCATTCATATGCAAATAGACCCTCAGTGCTTGAGCACCTACTGCATGCCTGGCTCTGGGTGACTCCCTGGCTCTGCTGAGCTGTTATCCACCTCCTCCCCTATGACCTGTGTGTTCCATGAGGTCAGAACTTCTTCCTGTGCTGTTTCAGTTCCACCCACCCTGGAGATTACTGGATACCCCACATCGGGGAACCAGGTGAACGTCACCTGTCAGGTGAACAAGTTCTACCCCCAGCGCCTACAGCTGACCTGGCTGGAGAACAGAAACGTGTTCCGAACAGAACCGGCCTCGACCCTCGTAGAGAACAAGGATGGGACCTTTAACCATACAAGCTGGTTCCTGGTAAACTCCTCTGCCTACAGGGCGGCTGTGGTGCTCACCTGCCAGGTGGAGCATGACGGGCAGCCGGCGGTCTCCAAAAACCATACCCTGGAGGTCTCTGCTCCCCAGAAGGACCAGGACACAGGTCAAACCCCTGGTGAGGTCACCACTGCAACCGACCCAGCTGTTTGTCTTTTTTTTTTTTTTACTATTGAAGGTAGTAATTCATTCTTTTAAAAGAACAATCTAGAAGTCAATAATATAAAATAGAACTTTAAAGTGAGTTCCCACCTCCAAGAGTGACCACTGGTAAGAAAATATGTGTCACTTTTAGTCCAGATGACTGGGCTAAGATAATCAAGGTGAATCTGAGTCTCTGAGGACAGGGACCACCAGTCTATATAATAAATATGTGCTAATTAGAGACAGGTTCCCCGCTTAGCTGGGGCTTGTCCCAAGGACAGTCCCCCTTTCTATAAATAAAACATCTTGTAGGCTCTCATGTAACATCAAGAGAGGGTCAAGTCAGGTTTCAGGAACCGTTACTCCAGAAGACCTATCAGAGGCCCACATTTCTTCCGACATACTCTATGGTGTTGTCCTCATCTGCTGGGTCAATACTGGGTCACCGAGTGCCCATGTCCCTGCCTGCTGGAAGAATAAAGAGAGCAAGGGGAGAATAAACAACTTCCCTTAAACAATAGATACAGAACAGTTTCATAATAATGTCCACTTTAACTTAGTCCTGTGTGCACAACCAGTCAATGGCGTCCACAATAGTGTGGTTATCTGGTTAAGTATATTGACTTTCTACAAAAGTCATACAAGTGCACACTGATTATAATCAATTCTAATTGACTAACACCATTTCAAATGGAGCATAAATTCAAATTTTCCAAAATACTATTATTATTTTCTGTGCACCAAAATTATTTTTAATTTATTTGCAACTTCTTGGAAAAATTTTCCCATGAAACCATCTGGCCTTGAGAATCTTTTGAAAATTAATTTGAATCAAATATTTAAGAGTATTCAGATTATTCATTTCACATTGAATGAGCTGAGGTAGTGGGTTTTTGTTTTGTTTTTTTTTTTGAGGTATTTGTTCCATCATCTCTGAGTTGTCAAATGTCTTTCTGTACAGTTGTTCATGACATTTCTTTATTACCCTTTTGTCTGCAGTATCTGTAGTGACATCCTTGGTTTCATCCTAATACTGGAAATGTATCATTCCTCCTTTTTTACTTGTCAGTTGTACTGGAAAATTTTCAGTTATTGGTCTTTTAAAAAGAACACCCTCTTTCTTTCAGTGATTTTTCTCTATTGCTTCTCTGTTTCTAATTTCATTGGTTTTTCTTTATTTATTTTTCCTTCCTTCTACTTGCCTTGGGTTTATTTTGCTCCTCCTTTTCTCACTTCTTGAGGCAGGAATTTAGGTAATTGGTTTAGACTTTCTCTTTCTTCTAGTGCCACACCTGAGTCTCCTCTTGAAGTGTGGAGTTAGGAGAACGGACATGGATGACTGACTACTGCGTTCTTCCTCCAGATCCCAGATCCCTAGGCACTCTGCCTCCTCTCCCACCTCAGAGTCCTCCTATGCTTGTCTCTCGTGCTCTTTCTAGGGTTCAAGTTGTACTTAACAGGGAGCATAGGAGAGAAAAGCCCATGCCATTTTGTCTGCAGTGGCTTGGACATGCTTTTAGTCTTCAATCTCCTGATGGGCTCAACCAGGGCTGCCATAGGGGCCTGACTCAGCATGCCTGCTAGTGTGTTTTGGGGGCATCTAGGTTGTCAGGCTGAAGAGAAGTGTAAGATGCTGACGTGACTTTCCTCCTGGGACCCAGAACCTACCCTGGGCATCTGAGGGCTCAACCACTGCCATGCTGGGTCCAGTCAGCCTGGTGTGAGGATGGACATCTTATTGTTTGTTTTTACGGTATTGGTATTGGGGTGTTTTACAATATATTCCTACCCTAATGACTTCTCTTCCTGCAATATAGAAAAATCCAATACAGTAATGGAGTTTTTGGCTGGTTGGCTCATTGGTTTTGATAGAGGGAAAAAAGTTCTGAGTCCTCTAATTCTTTGGTTCTCTTTCATCTTTCAGGAACCAATGTCTGAAATCCCTTTTCCCTACCTTTTTCTTTTTCTCTTTACCACTCAATTGCCAAATAGCACTTCTTTTCTCTTTTTGCCTTTTCTACCCAGAGGGTATGCATTTTAAATCATGCCTGTCCATAGAGTCAAATCTGTCTTCCTTGAATTATGTTCCTATAGTCACTGTGAGTAATTAATATGTTTAGTGATTTAATACAAGATAAATATATTATCATATAGTTGTAGAGGTCAGACATTATAATGGGTGACTAGGCTGTGTTCCTTCTGAAGATTCTAGAGGAGAATCCGTTTCCTTGCCTTTCCCAGCTTCCAAGGGTGCCCACGCTCCTTGGTAGAGGGCCCCACGTTACTCTGACCTCTGCTTCTGATCACATCTGCTTCTCCAAATGACCTGCCTCCATCTTTCACTTATAAGAATCTTCATAACTACACTGGCTCCGCTTGGAAAATCTAATTTAATGTGCCCATCTCAAGATCCTTAACAAATCACCACTGCTAATCCTTCTTGACATGTAAGGTAACATATGCACAGAACCTGGGGATTTTGTGCCAATCCTTTAAAATCAAGCTCACCTTGAATCCCTTTCCTATAGTCTGTGCTCTTAGGAAATTTTCCCAACATTTTCAAAGTTTAGATATATTTAATATTAATGATGATAATTCCAAATTCTAGGCACCTGTTCTAGCTGCCTTGCCTGTTTCTCCTGCATTTTCCTGATGACTTGCCAAGGATGGAATCACAGTCTAATGAGAGATTGTGCATGAGGATTTGCTGAATTTTTCTTGTCTCACAGTTATTTTCAATCCTGGCATTTTCTCTTCAAATAATAGGACCCTTGCAGCCTGAGAAAAGAGAGAGGGAAAATGAGGGGATTCTGTACCCTAATTTCTGCCTTGAGCCTTAGCTCAGGTTGCAGGTCAAAGCCATAGCATGTTGATGGGCTTCAGCTTCAGATGGAGTAAGTGGAGGCCCCTGGGAATGGCTCCTGCGTGGTGTATCTAATCACTCCTCTTATCCCCTGATTTCCAGGTCCAGAGCTGTCTTCTCTTTGGGCAGTTGTCTTCCTAGTCCCCAAGGTGCTGCTGCTGCTCACTGTATCTGTCATCTTTGTCCACAGGAAGTGTTGAGCCTGCCTGTGAGTTATGGATGAGGGAGGGCAGGACAAAATCTAGAAGACACGCAGTCATTAGGGGGGCCACCCACAGGCCACACAGCGGCAGGGCTCACGTGGAGTTAAGAGAAGGAGGCACACCTCCCTCAGTACCCTCAGGAGTATCATGTTTCCCTCTAAGAGGTGCCCAGCTCCCAGGAGACGGTGAGGTCCTGGAGGAGGTGGACTGGATCATGGATTTCCAAGGGTTTCTCCTGGTGTTTCTGTGGAGGGGGTAGGCAGAGTGTGCTGAATGAGGAGCAGCTGAGTGCGTGGCTCCCGTGGAGACCATTTCTAGATCACTGAACTCAGGGGCTCCCTAGGGCAACAGGTATCCACACTTAAGGTAATATTGATTAGTCCCAGATCAGCTCCTCTGGTGGCTGTTCCAACTATGACTTCTGTGTGACAGAGTGGAAGGCCTGGGGAGGGAGCATGAGGACCTGGGAGGAGGCTAAGGGGTCAGAGTCAGGGGCTGTCCATCCTTTGAGGACTGGTAGCCCAGGAGGAGAATACCTGGGCATGTGGGAGGCATGCAGAGAACTTTTCCTGAATGATGGGCAGATAATTAAGTATGAAAATGTTTCCCACAGCTCCTTCCTTCCTCCCTGCTAGGTGCCACCGTCAGCCTCTACTGTCTCCTTCCCTCACTGAGGACACAGCCCACAAGAAGGACCCAGCTGAAAGCTTCCACAACTCTGCTCCAAAAGTCTTCTGTCCATGGAGATCTGCCTGCCCACATGTTCATGAAACCCCCAGAGCTGAATCTTCGTATGTGATCCTGAGCAGAGATCATGGGAAGTAGCTCTGGAGACTGATTCACAACATCTCCCTGGGACGTGAGAATTTAGTTCAGCTCAGTCGCTCAGTCGTGTCTGACTCTTTGCGACCCCATGAACCGCAGCACACCAGGCCTCCCTGTCCATCACCAACTCCCGGAGTCCACCCAAACCCATGTCCATTGAGTCGGTGATGCCATCCAACCATCTCATCCTCTGTCATCCCCTTCTTCTCCTGCCCTCAATCTTTCCCAGCATCAGGGTCTTTTCAAATGAGCCACCTCTTCGCATCAAGTGGCCAAAGTATTGGAGTTTCAGCTTCAACATCAGTCCTACCAGTGAACACCCAGGACTGATCTCCTTTAGGATGGACTAGGATCTCCTTGAATCCAACTAATACAGATCATCCATCACCTTGGACTGAGCCATGGACTATACACTAATACCCTGTGGAGAAGAGTTATTCTGTCTTCTGAATTCTTACCTTCACTTAATTCCCCACCATTGAAGTGCCTGTCTAGTTTTAAACCAAGTGCCATCTTGGTTTGAAGAAAAACTTTTCTCCTTCTCTATTTGTCTAGATAGCCTACTTCTCAAACCCAGAAATTAGTGTTTCGTCCTCTTTCGGCAATGGAAAGAGTAGTTTTCCATTGACTTGAATATTTCACAATCCTTATGAACTGCTCATGGGAAATATGCTGTGTACAGAAGCTTTGAATTCATCCTTAATTTCTCTTTCTTTTATGCTATTGTTGTTGTTCAATCATTCAATATATCTGACTCTTTCCAAACCCATGGACTGCAGCATGCCAGGTGTCCCTGTCCTTCACTGTCTCCCAGAGTTTGCTCAAACTCATGTCCACTGATTTGATGATGCCACCCAACTCATCCTCTGTCACCCGCTTCTCCTGCTCCCTTAAACTCTTCCAGCATCAGGGTCTTTTCCAATGAGTCAGCTCCCCCCATTGGGTAGTCAAAGTTTTGGAGCTTCAGCAACAGCACAGTGCTTCCAATTAATAATTAGGGTTGATTTAGGAATGACTGGTTTGATCTCTTTGCCGTCCAAGGGACTCTCAAGAGTCTTCTCCAGCACCACAGCTCAAAAGCATCAATTCTTCGGCGCTAAGCCTTCTTTATGGTCCAGCTCTCACATTGGTACATGGCTACTGGAAAAGCTATAGGTTTGACTAGTAGGATCTTTGTTGGAAAAGAGATGTCTCTGCTTCTTAATATGCTGTCTAGGGTGGTTATAGCTTATCTTTCAAGGAGCAAGAATCTTTTAATTTCCTGATTGCAGTCTCTGTCCACACTGAATTTGGAGCCCAAGGAAATAAAGTCTGTCACTGTTTCCATTTTTATCGCCATCTATTTGCCATGCAATGATGTGACCAGATGCCATGATCTTCGTTTTTTGAATGTTGAGTTTTAAGTCAGATCTTTCACCTTCCTCTTTCACTTTCATCAAGAGGCTCCTTAGTTCCTCTTCACTTTCTGCCATTAGGGTGGTGTCATCTGCATATCTGAGGTTGTTGATATTTATTCCAGCTGTCTTGTTCCAGCTAGTGCTTCATCCATTTCACATGATTTTTCTCTGCATATAAGTTAAATAAGCAAGGTGACAATATACAGCCTTGATGTACTCCTTTCCCAATTTGGAACCAGTCCATTGTTCCATGTCCGGTTCTAACTGTTGCTTTTTGACCTGCATACAGATTTCTCAGGAGGTTGGTAATATGGTCTGGTGTTTACATCTCACTAAGAATTTGCCACAGTTTATAACTCATATTCAATTCTGCCTTCAAAACAGTAAAGTCCAGTGGTGAGATAGTAAACCTTCAACAACTGATTCTTTTTTTTTTAAATTAATTAATTTATTTTAATTGGAGGCTTTACAATATTGTAGTGCTTTTTGCCACACATTGACATGAATCAGCCATGGGTGTACATGTGTTCCCTATCCTGAACCTCCCCTTCCACCTCCCTCCCCATCCCATCCCTCAGGGTCATCCCAGTGCTCCGGCCCTGAGCGCCTGTCTCATGCATCAAACCTGGACTGGTGGTCTATTTCACACATGGTAATATACATGTTTCAATGCTATTCTCTCAAATCATCCCACCCAACAACTGACTCTTAAAAAAAAAAACGGAAAGCTTGATTGGTAGTACATGCCAATTCTTTCTGTAACTACCCCCAATGTGGTCAATTTTAGGTTAGCATCAGTTTAACAACTTGCTTGCAAAATACCTCAGAATGAAAATATCAAGTCTCACGAGCCAGTCCAAGCCTCTTCCAACACACCACTGGACTCTTTCCATAATGTCCACATTCTCATCCCTACCACCACTCCCTCGTCTCAGCCACCATCATCTCTTCCTGTACCATTGCTATGATCTCTAACTGGCTTTCCTGTTTCAGGCACAGTGAATTTTGGGGAATGTCAGTCAAATCCTACCACTCCTCTGCTCCCCACCCCCACACATATGCACCTCTCTCTCTCTCTTCTTTCCAACCTCTGCTCAAATGTCACTTTATCCAAGGCACCTTTCATACACTACCCTGTATAAAATGTTAGTTCCTCTCTTACCCTGGCATTCCATGAGCTCTTAACCTGGTTAATTTGTTTCTTAAGTACTTATTGTCTTGATGGTCTGTACACAAGTTGGAAAAGAATTTCTAAACACAGAATATTTCAGAAAGGAGTGAGTTAACTAAGAATAAAGATCAGAGATAATGAGGACACTGGAAGCAAAGGGCCAACTTCCTATCAGACCACAGAGAGATAACTGTTAAACAGTGGGCCAGCTCAAGGGAGAGCCATGCTTTCCGTGGGTTAGTAGTCAACTTTTAACAGCTTCAGGAAAAATAAAATTCCTGCTGAAAGGGTGGCAGTAAGTGATTGGTTAGGATAGGTATTTTTACCTAATGTGGGGTCAGGGAGAAGGCCAGTTTAGATCAGGAGTGGGGATGGGAGTCATGGTAAAGGATGGAAAGAGGGTCAGTCGGTTCTGGAGATGACTTTTGTGCTGGGTTCCGCATCTGTGGCATTGGTACAAGGCCTCCCACCTGCAATACTGGTATATGGCTCCCTACATATTACCACCTGACATACCAAGCATATGCAGTCCTCACTTTGCATGGTAGAAAAGGACCATAACAATTACTGAATAAACTGGCAGTGAACTCAGTAATCAATAGGAAATATAATGTTCATTCTATGATGCTTTAAATTTGTTTTCAAAACATTATAAACTGTCAGCTCCTACTACTTGTACTTTGATAAATTAGAAACATTGAGAATTTAACTAATTTATCAATATTTCTTTGTAAAAACATATAAAAAATGCTTGCACTCTACTTACATTCTTCTTGTATAATTTACAACATTGTTGCTGCTGTTCAGTTGCTGTTTGTGTCCAACTCTTTCCTACCCGTGAACTGCAGCATGCCAGACTTTCCTGTCCTTCACTATCTCCTGGAGTTTGCTTAAATTCATGTCCACTGAGTTAGTGATGCCATCAAACCATCTCAGTCTTTGTCACCCCCTTCTCATCCTGCCTTCAATCTTTCCCAGCATCAGGGTTTTCAGCATCAGGGTCTCTTTCAATGAGTCGGTTCTTCCCATCAGGTGGCCAAAGTATTGGAGCTTTAGCTGCAGCATCAGTCTATCCAGTCAAGATTCAGGATTTATTTCCTTTAGGATTGACTGGTTTGATCTCCTTGGTGTCCAAGGGACTCTCAAGAGTCTTCTCCAACACCACAGTTTGAAAGCATCAATTCTTTGGGGCTCAGCCTTCTTAATGGTCCAACTCTCACATCCATACATGACTACTGGAAAAACCATAGCTTTGACTATACGGCCTTTGGAGGCAAAGTGATGTCTCTGCTTTTTAATACACTGTTTGGGTTTGTCATTGAAGGAATGTTACATGGCTCAAAATAGCCTGGAGTTAAAACTCCCCTCCAGGTTCTCCCCACCATGCCATGTAAAACAAAGAACTCTCTCACCCAAAGGAAAAAATAAAAAATGGACATTAAGGTTGATTATGCCCAGCTCCCAGCCAGTCCAGCCTCTGGCCGATCTCCAGAATTCCTTGCCCCAGTCATTTAAGAGATAACTATTCCGAACAACCTTGGAGAAGAACAGGCCCCCTTAAGACAGTAGTTTTCCACATATGTGCCTGTATATACTTACTCTTTTCTTGGATTAGTGCAGCAGCTCACTGATCTGACTGCTGCCCTTTCTCACCTCATTAAAGGTGATCTCTTCCTGTAAAGTGCCGGTCTTGTTCTTTTTCCGAACCTTGCCTTCTATAACTCCCTTACCCTACATTTTTTGGTGCTGAAACCCCAGGAGGTTGAGGTTCCTTGTCATTCTCCATGGCCAGCTCTTCAGAGTGTGAAAGCCTGCCGAGCTCACTTTCCTCCCGGGCTTTCAAGAACTCCTCAAGAGGACGCCCTGTGCCTTCGTGAGCAGTACAAGTCCTGTGGAAGGGCTTTACTGGTTTTCCACGTAACCCAAGGAATATTGGCCTCTCTTTCTCTTCCTCTTTTCTCTACACTTTCTTTTCCACAAGACCAACCAACTCCAGGACAGAGGCCTTTTGCCATTCAACCTCCCTCCACCCACCCAGTAGCCCAGGTAAGCTCGGACAGTACTCTAGGGCGCCATAGACTATCATCCTTTCCGGGTTCCCGGGGAACCCTCCGGCCAAAAGGCCCTTTAGGGAGGTACTTGGGGGATGCCCCTCCCTCCTTCAGAGTCTCTCTCTCTTTGCCCAGTCAAAAGATTAGGTGACGACCTTTTCTCTTGACCGGACAGTCGCTAGCCATTTGCTATGGGGTCAAGTCAATCTGTCCCACAGGACTCTCCCTTGGCCTGTGTAAAATGAAACCTCAAGCCTCTACTCATGACCAATCTCAAGGTTCATAAAGCTCTCACATTCATGTTAACTACGATAAGATTAGGGAAGTGACTCAAGAAAAAGAAGAAAATCCTGCCCTTTTTCTTTCACGGCTTACTGAGGCAGTCCAAAATTACACTAATCTAGATATTTTCACCCCCGCCGGACTTCTGTACCTGTACATGTCCAGTTCATAAGCCAGTCAGCCATTTAAAAAAAAAAAAAAAAAGAATTTACCAATCCTCAAAGTCTAAAACACTCAAGGGTGGATTTTAATAAGATGGGCATACCTCTTTAATGGAAAAATCCAAACCTCTGAAAAGAAAAAGACCAAAGTCTGAGTGTACATTTCTATGACTGGATAATAATTAGATGCTCAGTACACCAAAAACTTAACTAATGAAATTAAATGGGACAAGACATAATTGTTGCCGTCTGGGGAAAAAATTCAGGTAATTATACATTCTCCACCTAAACAAAAGGTCAGGCTGTCCTACACTGTGAAGCCGTCACATGCGCCATTAGCTTAAGCCAGAGGGGTTCTGCCTTCAGTGTTTTGATTCATTTCAAAAGCTACTCTGAGCACCTGGCACCTTCTTCTGCCACATCCTGTACACACTATGCAAGTAATGGACCCCAGGAGTGTACAAACCAATGGAGCAGGTGAGTCCTTTATGAGTAAAGATGCTAAATCTGAAACACATGGTTGGTCCTTTTATCATTTAGAATCTGCAGCTTCTGCCTCCTGTCAGGTGCCTGAAAAGCTACCAGAAGCAAAACTTGCCAACTGAAAGCATTCTTGGAGATGGGTTTAAGTGAAACTGGTCCTCCATCCCTGACATCAATAAAAGTGGAGGTGCTCCAGTATCTTTTGGGGTTGGTTTAGACTCTTGCTCATCCAGGTAGCTGGGTCGTTGAGCAGTGCACCTGGGACAGTGGGCATCACATCTCGTTTACATGTCTATTCTTTTTGTAGGTTTCCCTGTTTCAACAGCTTTGCTGTTGTTTAGTCACTAAGTCATATCAGACTCTGCAACCCCATGTAGCCCACCAGGCTTCTCTGTCCACGGAATTTCCCAGGCAAGAATACTGGAGTGGATTGCCATTTCCTTCTCCAGGGGATCTTCCCCACCCAGGGATTGAACCCACATCTCTTGCATTGGCTGGTGGATTCTTTACTGCTGAGCCACCAGGGAAACCAGTTTTAACAACATTATCTAGATAAAATTTACATACCATAAAATTCACGCATTCTAAGTGGGTCACTAAGTTTTAGTCATTTTGCTGAGTTGTGCAATGAGCTGTTTTTACTTCTAACACACTGACACCAGATACGTGGGTTTTCTCCCCACACCAGTCAGTTCTCCCACTTACTACACACCAATCAGTTCAGTCGCTCCGTCGTGTCAGGCTCTGCGACCTCATGGACAGGAGCCTGCTAGGTCTCCCTGTCCATCACCAACTCCCGGAGCTTACTCAAACTCAAGTCCATTGAGTTGGTGATACCATCCAACCATATCATCCTCTGTCGTCCCCTTCTCCTCCTGCCTTCAATCTTTCTCAGCATTAAGGTCTTTTCAAATGAGTCAGTTCTTAGCATCAGGTGGCCAAAGCATTGGAGTTTCAGCTTCAGCATCAGTCCTTCCAGTGACTATTCAGAACTGATTTCCTTTAGGATTGGCTGGTTTGATCTCCTTGCAGTCCAAGGGACTCTCAAGAGTCTTCTCCAACACCACAGTTCAATAGCATCAATCCTTCGGCGCTCAGCGCCAATAGGGTGTCCTACAAATCAATTCAATTTGTTGGAGTTTGGCGCCTCGCCCGCTCCGCTGGGCCGCAGCTGACCCGCCCTGGCTGCAAGCGCCGCGCTGGCCAGGCCGGCCCGGCCTCCCCGTACCCGCTAGGCCACCCCACCCTCTTCCCCACCCAGCGCGCCTCCCCGCCCCTCCTCCAGCCGCGTGCCCGCCAGCCCTCGCTCCCCAGCGGGCCTGCCTACTTGCAGTGAATGAACGGCTTCTCGGTGGGCGAGCTGTGCTGGCTCTTCTGCTGGCCAGCCTGCCCGAGTCCTGTCGCCGCCAAGCTGGCCTTCCTGCCGCCCGAGCCCACCTCCACAGTGCAGGTGTCGGAGCAGCGCGGCGCCGGAGCGCCCGCTCCGGCCTCTGCCGCTTCCACCCCCGCCGCGGCTCAGCAGTCCGAGGAAAGGGGCGCGGGGCCCGGAGCGTGCAGCCTGCAGCTGAGCAAGCGCGCCGACTGGCAGTACTCGCGGCGCTAGCTGGACGCGATCGAGGTCTTCTCGCGCACTGCGGGGAACAACCGGCTAGGTTGCATGTTCGTGCGCTGCGCGCCCTCCAGCCGCTACAAGCTGCTCTTCTCGCACGGCAACGCTTGGACCTGAGCCAGATGTGCAACTTCTACATCAGTCTGGGCTCGCTCATCAACTGCAACATCTTCTCCTACGACCCACTCCGGCTACGGCAACAGCTCCGGCAAGCCGCTCCAAGAACCTCTTCGCAGACATCGACGCCGCGTGGCAGGCGCTGCGCACCCGGAAAGATCTGCATCAATGAAATGCACAAAAAAGCTGTCTGCCTCCCAGCAACATCTTCTTGCTGTCTGTATCAGCCTGTGATGAGCTAGCTGCTGCAGACACGATCTCTTCCGGATGTGCTCTGGTATCGTACCATCATTGGAGCATGGATTGCCATGTACGGCAGAAGTCCCGAGAACATCATCTTGTATGGTCAGAGCATGGGGACGGCCCCCACGGTAGACCTGGCCTCCAGGTACGAGTGTGCTGCCGTGATTCTCCATTCGCCTCTGATGTTTGGGTGGCGTGTGTCTTTTCCCGACAGCAGGAAAACGTACTACTTTGACGCCTTCCCCAGCATTGACAAGATCTCCAAAGTCACCTCTCCCATGTTAGTTATTCACGGCCCAGAGGATGATGCCATTGACTTCTCCCACAGCCTGGCCATGTACGGGCTCTGTCCCCAGGCCATGGAGCCGCCTGGGGTCGAACGGGCCGGGCATAATGACATAGAGCTTTACGCACAATACCTAGGGAGAATAAAACTTCTCAGGAACTTCCCGACTCCTGAAGACGACGACTTGGTATTACCTCTGTGACTGTGAGCACGAGTCCTCCGTTTACGCACACTTTCCCTGGACGGCGGTCATGGTGTGGGCACCACAAGGAAGCACGCAGCTTTTCCACATCCTCATCAGATAGCAGAGGCTTTCTCGGTCTTTCGTATCCAGAGATCCTACCGATTCACACATCGTGTTAAATGGAATAGTTGTGACTTCCAGCTTCATTGCCTTGCAGGGTGGGAATGAGAGCTGAGTGGGGGAACCACTTTCTCATGCTGTAAAAAAGGATGCTCACACCCCTCTGTCCACCTTACCGGTCAGGTAGGATTCGTTTATGCAGGACTCAACCTCTCTCCACCCATGTTCTCAGTATTTGACCTGCAGCTCTCTTTCAGCCACAGGATTCATGCGTTCAGTCCATTTGTGAAGCTGTGATAGTTTAACTGGAAACCATTGTGATGAAAATTCCTTCTTTCATTTTTATTAACATGCCAATCTTCTCCCCCAAACAAATCAATTAAAGGGTAATTTACTGGAACTATGGTGATTGGCTTCATCAACTGGAACCCTATAAATATAACTGGAATATTCTTAAACAAAATGAAACTTTTTTTTAAGTCTGAATTTATTACAGTAGTCCACAGAGTTTTAATATTTTGATTGTCTGGCTGGTCTAACAAAGAACCTAGCTGACTTTCCTCTTTGTAGGCTTTTTTAAAGTACTGTACATATTTGCAATCACATTGTGCACAGATTCCCATCGAGTAATTTTCTTCTGTCAGGCCACAGCAATGAACTGCAGATTCTTTGCTTGTAAGTGATTAAATACATTATGTTAATATATTTTTATTGCTATGTTTTGCTATCAAAAATTTTTACATTTCCAAGACAAAAAAATGACAAGTTTATGCTTTGAAAATTTTATGTAATTAAAATTTCACAAAACTAATCTTTTTAGTTTAGGAGTTATTTGGGTTTTGACACTGGGGTTGCACCAATAGCATCAGAAATGTAAGATGCTTAATATTGTTACACTACTTCTGTTGGTTGCAGATTTGGGTTTGAGAGTTCTTCAGTTTTATTAAAAAACCACTTTTTCCCCCAAATTTAAAAGCCTTAAATGTACTGTAAGCCTCCGATTGTTGCACAGCTGGGTTGCGGTTGACTGCCAGTTTGTATAGTGTTGCCTGGATGCAACACAGTGGTTGGTCATGGAATAAAGGATGCATGGATCTGAAAAAACAACTTTTGTAGGAGTTTATGCAGACCCCACAGATGCCAGGGCTCAGTCCCACAGACAGTCCTCACGTTAGACGCCAGTCTCAAATCTCAGGTTGTCACCTGTACTTCTCACTGATGAGCTGTACACTGGGGCTTCCTGCAACATCCCCCTCCTCAGGTGTGATAACTCACTAGAGGGATTCAGAGAACGCAGGAAAATACTTACTATGACTGGTTTATGGTAAAGGGTACAACTCAGGAGCAATCGCGTGGGCATAGGGGCAAGGTATGCAGGGGGGCGCTGAGTTCCCATCCTCTCTCTGGGCATGTCACTCTCTCAACACCTTGGTGCTTTCACCAGTCTGGAAGCTCCCTGAGCCTTGTTGGGGTTTTATGGAGCATCCATTACGTAGTTCTGATTGAGTAAATCATTAGCCAGTGGTGATTAACTCACTGTTAGCTCCTCTGTCCTCTCTGGAGGTCAGCATAACCCATTAGTCTTGCTTACTAGCCTCCTTCCTGAAGCCATCTAGGGGCCCCCAACATGAGTCATTTGGCTACTAGCCTCCTTCCTGAAGCCATCTAGACCACTCATCACCCCAGAGACACCAAGGATTTTAGGAATCATGTCCCAGGAACCAGGGACAAAGACCAAATATTGATTTCTTACATCATATCCAATAACACCACAATCCAGTGTTAGGGTATTTCTGTCACCCCAATGAGATCTCTTTTGTCTTTTACAGTTAATCCTCATCCCTAGCTCCAGCTCCAGGTAACCATGGATCTACTTTCTGTTTCTATGAATTTGCCTTTTCTAGATATTTTTGTATTAATGGAGTAATAGAAAAATCTCATCTTTTGTGTCTGGTTCTTCGCTAGACATACTATTTTTGAGGTTCTCCATGTTATAAATGTAGTTCATCCCATTTTGTGGCTAATATTTCATTGTACAAATGTGCCACATGGTTGTTTATCCCTCTATCAGTTGATGGACATTTGGGTTTTTGCACTTTTTATTGTTGTTATTCAGTCACCCAGTCGTGTCCAACTCTTTGTGACCCTACAGACCCCTGTGGACTGCAGCAAGCCAGGCCTCTCTGTCCCTCACCATCTCCCAAAGTTTGCCCAAGTTCATGTCCATTGCATCGGTGATGCCATCCAGCCACCTCATCCTCTGATGCCCTCTTCTCCTTCTGCCCTTCATCTCTCTCAGCATCAGGGACGTATCCAATGAATCAGCTGTTCAAATCATGATCAAAATACTGGAGTTTCAGGTTCAGCATCAGTCCTTCCAAAGAGTATTCATAGTTGACTGAATCCAGAGATCAACTGGTTTGATCTCCTTGCTCTCCAAGGGACTCTCCAGCACCACAGTTTGAAGGCACCAATTCGTTGGCACTCTGCCTTCTTTATGGTCCAGCTTTCACAACCGTACATGACCACTGGGAAGACCATAGCCTTGACTATGTGGACCTTTGTCAGCAGAGTAATGTCACTGCTTTTTAACACACTGTCTAGGTTTGTTATCGCTTTCCTGCCAAGAGGCAAATGTCTTCTGATTTCATGACTACAGTCACTATCTGCAGTGATTTTAGAGCCCAAGAAGAGGAAATCTGTTACTACTTCTATTTTCCCCCTCTATTTGCCATGAAGTAATGGGACTGGATGACACGATATTAGTTTTTTTTAATATTTAGTTTTAAGCCAGCTCTTTCACTCTTCTCCTTCACCCTCATCAAGAGGCTCTTTAGCTCCTCTTCACTTTCTGCCATTAGAGTGATATCATACACATATCTGAGGTTGTTGATATTTCTCCTGCCTATCTTGATTCCAGCTTGTAACTCATTCAGCCCAGCATTTCTCATGATGTACTCAGCATATAGATTAAACAAACAGTATGACAACAGACAGCCCTGTTATACTCCTTTCTCAATCTTGAAGCAATCAGTTGTTCCATACGGGGTTCTAATTGTTTCTTTTCCATGTTTGGGCTACACCAAACAATGCTGCTAGAATAGTTGCATGAATAATATTTATTTTTAATAATAATAATCTGTACAGAGGAGAAAAGTTTCAAAATGAAAGTGATATTTAGGTCATGATTCTTATTTTAATTGTAGAATAATTATTTACAATATTGTGACAGTTTTTGCAATATATCAGCATGAATTGGCCACAGGTATATATGTGTCCCCCCCATCGTAAGCCCCCATCGTGAGTCCCCCTCTCCCTTCCCTCCCAACACTATCCCTCTGGGTGGTCCCTGAATGCCAACTTGGCTTGCTCTGCTTCATGTGTCAGTTCATACTACTGTTTTAAGTGTTAAGATGCTGTTTACATATATTTCTGTTTGATTCATAATACTCATCCACTCCGTTAGTTCTTAGGAGGGCCATGGCCCAGAAAATTCAAAGCTGCCCCCTCTTGGTATTGTGAAACCAAGGACAAGACTAGGGATGACAGACAAGCAATTCAGCAAATTAGCTTATATAAGCCCTGAATGTTAGAAGCAAACGATGAGAAAAAGCAGACTGTAGGTTGGCCTGATACAAAATGAAGTCTCTTTTCTGGCATGTATATTTGCGTTTTTGCATAGGGTCTTTTAAGGATATTTGAGAAGTTTAGAATGAATGTGCTAAGAGTCACCTGAAAATGTGTTGTTGTTGTTTAGTCACTAAGTCGTGTCAGACTCTTCTGTGACCCCATCGACTGTAGCCCACCAGGCTCCTCTGCCCATGGGATCTCCCAAGCAAGAATACTGGAGAAGGGCCATTTCCTTCTCTAGGGGACCTTCCTGACCCAGGGATTGAAACTGTGTCTCCTACATTGCAAGTGGATTCTTTACCACTGAGCCACCTGGGAATGGCAACCAACTCCTGTATTCCTGCCTGGAGAATCCCATAGACAGAAGAGACTAGTGGGCTATAGTCTATGGGGTCACAAAGAGTTGGACATGACTGAGTGACTAAGCAGGCAGGCATGTAGGCAGCTGGGAAGCCCAGAAATGTATTGAGTTACCTAGAAATTATCAAGTATATATATATTTAAAACATTTATTTGGTTGTGCTAGGTCATAGTTGTGGCATGCAGGATCTTTATTTGCAGCATGGGGACTCTTAGCTGCAACATGTGGGATCCAGTTCCTTGACCAGGCTTTGAACCCAAGATTCCTACAATGGGAGTGTGGAACCCCAGCCACTGGACAACCAGGAAAATCCCCGTCAAGTGTATCTTAAGGGAAGGACAAGAATCCAGGAAACTGGCAAGAATGAGTGGATTCTGCAAATCAAGCCTACAAAAGTACTGGGGACAGGGCTGGAGGGTGAGTGGGGAGTGGACAGTGCCTCATTTTGGAAACAGCACTCAGGTGTCTGGTGTGGGACCTTCTCCCACAATCTCACCCCCTACACAGCTGATGGCCCTGTCCCAGCTCCCAGGTGGGAGTTTCATCCAAGCCTGGGCACATGCAGTTGCCACAGCAATTAACTTAGAGATAGGGGTGGGCCTATGATTTAATTTAACTGATCTGAAGTTTTTCTCTTTTGGGTGGTGGGGCATGGATAGGGAGAGGATTGGGACAGAGAAGTTGGTTTTCTACTGGAGCCAGTGATAGAAGTCTGGTGCTATTGTGTCCACACTGTGGAAGGAAAAAAAAAAAAAAAACGCTGTCCAAGAAAGAAGTCAAAGGAGAGGAAATTACTCATGAGGCAGAGATTTCTGATGGCACCTCTTCAGTCCCCAGATGTAGGAGGACAAATATTAATAAACTCTTCCCTCTTTTTTTAAAAAAGCCAGTTAGAGATGGGTTTTTGTTGTCAGCAATTCAGTCTTGACTCTCCTCTTGCTTGGAATACATTGAGGTCATCAGAATTAGATTTAAAAACACGACTAACAAGCTGTCTCTTGTTCCTAAGAGAGGTGAAGCAGATTCTTACCTGTTCAATGTGAGGCTGCCAGGGTTAATACCATGACAGGCGGCCTGGACCTAAGTTTTAGCTTCCCCCAAAATGGTAAGATTCCCTACCCCCATCAGGTAACCTGGAGCCAGCCAATCAATATGCGCCCAGTAAGAACAAAGGGAGAGCTGAAAAGCCCGCAAACGCCCAGGTTTGAAAAAAAGCCCGCGAAAGTCTGTACCAATAGAACTGCTTTGCAAACATGTAACCAATCCGCTTAAGCCAGCTACTAACCGCTTTTGCATATCTTATAAATTTGTGTAACAAGCTTGAGCTCAGCGCTTTCTGACCCTGCACCACTGTGATGTTTGTGGCAGAAAGCCCTGGCTCGAGTCAGTAATAAACTTGCCTTTTTTTGCGAGTTGCATTGTCTTGGAAGCCTTCTCTCTTCCCGCTTGGGGATTCAGACATCGGGCATAACATTTGGGGGCTCATCCGGGATCCCTTGACCGGGAGAAGGGAACGCTTACAGGACAAAGGGGAAGGATAAATAATAACACCGGTGCTCAGGAAAGTCCAGAGTAAATCCAAGGCCCTGCTGGGAAGCAGGAAGGTATCTGATGCAGAAGGAAGGCTTTCTATAAAGGGGGGCCAGCCGGCGTAAGGCCGAGGCCAGCGGACGCGCTGGGAGGCAGCCGACTCCACGGGAAAGAAAGTTCCTCTCCCGACCCCGAGTCTGGTGAACAGCGGACGCCATTCGGTAAGGTGAATCTGCTACCGGGAGGCAAGAAAATTCAGGGGGCCCGAAAACCCAGCGCTGTGTCCTTGGCCGACGTTTGTTTGTCCGTGTGTTTGTCTTCGGCTCTCCGTGTTTTTGTGTGTGCCGGCATTGTCTCTAGTCTCGTTCTCTTCTGGTGCATCGTTTTTTCTCACTTCTGACTTATTCTCCTTCTCTTCTTCTCTGATCTGCCCTCAATTCCTTTTCTTTTCGGGAGTTTCAGTGAACAGGCGAACGGTTGTGGGGGCGATTGATGAGTCCTGGCCAGGGCTACACTCTGGTGGACTCTGAAGGCCCTACAATAAGTGAGCCTCAGTAACTAGAGCCCAACCGGGTGAAACTCTCCTTTAACATCCCTAACTGAGGACGTGGCCTAAAATTCTTCTTGTGGGCACGGGTCAGGCACTTAAAGGCCATTAGGGCGCCTGCCACTTGAAGACTCCCGTGAGAGGATAAGGGGGTCATGGAACGGGCTAGAAACCCCTAGGGTGCCCACCCCCAGCAAGAAAACTTCCATGCAACGACGCAGGCACATAAACAGTTCCAAAAGCATACCATAAGCCCAACCTCTTGGCCACCACCACTCCCGGTAGGATTTTTGGTGGTCGTTCTCAGTGACTTCCTCTCTCTCTTCCTTACCGTTTATTCTTTGACCATGGGTCAGGGAGAATCTACCCCACTTTCTCTCATGACTGACCACTTTTTGGATGTCAGGGCCAGGGCCCATAACTTGTCTTTGCTAGTCAAGAAAAGTAAATTAATAACTTTTTGTTCTGCAGAGTGACCCGCCTTTCAGGTTGGATGGCCTCCGGAAGGCACCTTTCAACCGTCCATCATACAGGCTGTGAAGGAGAAGATTATGGCTCCTGATCCCTGGGGCCATCCGAGTCAGGTCCCCTATGTCATGGTCTGGCAGGATCTAGTGGAAAATCCGCCTAAATGGTTAAAACCTTTTGTTCACAAACTTCCTAGTTCCTCCAATTCACAGGTCCTGGTGATGGAGACCCCCCCGGAGGAAACCAAAAAGAAACAGGACCCAAAACCAGTCCTTCAGGAATCATCTTATCCAAACCTGATAGATCTAGAAATGGAGATAAGGCCTCCGCCATATGTGCCCTCCTTGCAATCCCCTCTGAGGAGAGAAGCTCCCACAGGTGAACCGAGAGGATTAAGAGGGCCAACGGGAACCGACTGTGAGGGGGGACTGGCATTGGGGACCCGGGGGAAAACTAAGGGAGATAGGGGTAAGCAAGACCCTGAGGACCCAGAGTTACCTTCATCCACTGTTCAGGCGCTCCCCGTCCGAGTGGGACCAACTAACCCGGACGGAGAGTGAACCTATCAGTACTGGCCGTTTTCCACGAGTGACCTGTACAATTGGAAGACCCAAAACCCTCCTTTCTCAGAGAAACCCCAAGTCCTCATTGACCTCTTAGATTCCATTTTGTTCATCATAATCCCACCTGGGATGATTGTCAGCAGCTGTTGCAGGTGCTCTTCACCACGGAAGAACGGGAGCGAATCCTGGCAGAGGCGCGGAAACGGGTCCCGGGGGTCGACGGGAGGCCAACCGCCCAGCCTCATCTCGTGGACGAGGGGTTTCCTCTGTTGCGGCCTAACTGGGATTTTGAGCGGGTGGAAGGTAGGGAGCGTCTCCAAGTGTACCGCCAGACTCTAATGGCTGGCCTGCGGGCTGCAGCAAGAAAGCCGACAAATCTGGCAAAGGTAAATCTAGTAAGGCAAGAGCCCACTGAAAGCCCGGCAGCCTTCCTAGAGAGGCTGATGGAAGCTTTCAGGCAATATACACCTATGGACCCCCAGGCTGAGGAGTCACGCGCTGCAGTTCTGTTAGCGTTTGTAAATCAGGCAGCCCCAGATATTAGGAAGAAATTACAAAAGGTAGAGGGATTGGGAGAACAGACAATACAGGATTTACTGAAAGTAGCTGAAAAGGTATTTAATAATAGGGAGACCCCAGAAGAAAGGGAAGAGCGAATTCGACGGGAGGAAAGGGAATTAGCTGAGAAGATCAGGAAAGAAGATAGGGAACATAGGGCGAGGGAAAACCGGAAGAACCAGAGGGAGCTAGCCCAGATTCTTTTTGCGGGGATAAAGGCTGGAACAGAATTGAGGGAACCTCGAGACCCCCGGACGGGAGAAAAAGAAAAACCAAAAAGGCAGGCCCTAAAGAAGGATCAGTGCGCCTACTGCAAAGAACAGGGGCACTAGAAAAACGAGTGCCCTAAGAGGGACTCAAGGAGAGGAATGACCCAGAGAGAGAAAACCCCCCCTGGAACTCGAGTTCTATATGCGGGGGAAGACAGTGACTAGGGGAGTCGAGACTCGGCACCCCTCCCCGAGTCCTGGGTAACCATACATGTGGAGGGGAAACCCGTTGGCTTCATGGTAGATACTGGCGCCCAACACTCTGTTTTAAATAAAAAACTGGGACCAATGTCTAAGAAAACCAGCTTAGTGCAAGGAGCCACGGAGACAAAAAGATATTGTTGGACCACAGAACGGAAAGTAAATCTGGGGACCCACCAGGTGTCCCATTCGTTTTTGGTGATACCAGAATGCCCAGCCCCTCTATTTGGAAGAGACTTGTTGACTAAAGTTAATGCTCAGATCCATTTTGACCCTGGGGGAATGTCAGTCACGGATGGACTTGGACAACCGATACATGTCTTATCCCTAGCCTTAAGAGATGAATACAGACTTTTTGCGCCTAAGCCCTCAGAGACCATAGCACTAGATGTACAACCGTGGGTCCATAAATACCCATTGGCCTGGGCAGAAACAGCAGGAATGGGACTAGCCAAACAGAGACATCCAGTCGTCATCGAGCTAAAGGCCGAGGCAGTTCCTGTGAGGGTGAGACAGTGCCCTATGAGCCAAGAAGCTCGGCGGGGGATCACTCCCCACATTCGACGGCTCATGGAGGCCGGAATCCTCAGGCGATGCCAATCCCCTTGGAACACCCCCTTACTGCCGGTGAAGAAGCCAGGGGGGACAGATTACAGACCTGTCCAAGACCTGCGAGAAGTCAACAAACGGGTGAGTGACATACACCCCACTGTCCCTAACCCGTATACCCTCCTGAGCAGTTTACTGCCTGAGTACACTTGGTACACTGTGTTGGACTTGAAAGATGCCTTTTTCAGCCTACCCCTGGCGGCCCAGAGCCAGGAGATATTTGCCTTTGAGCGGACTGAGGGGGAGGGCCAACCGGTAGTACAATTAACTTGGACCCGCCTCCCACAGGGGTTCAAGAACTCCCCTACCTTGTTTAATGAGGCTCTGAGTGAGGACCTCTACGAATATCGGGCTTGCCACCCAGAGGTCATTCTGCTACAATATGTAGATGACCTTATGTTGGCTGGAACCACAGAGGAAGCATGCAGTCGTGCCACCAGGGACCTCTTACAGACCCTAGGCATCTTGGGGTATCGCGCTAGTGCAAAGAAGGCACAAATAGCCCGGCAAGAGGTCACCTATTTGGGGTATAAGATCAGACAGAGGCAAAGGTGGCTAACCCAGGCCATGAAAGAAACAATATTGCAGATACCAGAGCCCAAAAACCCCCGCCAGGTGAAAGAGTTTCTGGGGACTGTTGGATATTGCAGACTGTGGATTATGGGGTTTGCTGAGAAGGCCCGGCCCTTATATGAGGGAAGTAAAGAGACCCCAAACTGGACTTGGACTGAGCCAATGAAACAGGCTTTCCAGACACTCAGACGGGCCCTACTAGAAGCCCCAGCCCTTGCCCTGCCTAACCCAAATAAGCCATTCCAGCTGTTTGTAGATGAAAAGCAAGGAATAGGAAAGGGGGTCTTGACTCAACAATGGGGACCATGGAAGCAGCCGGTAGCATACCTTTCGAAGCGATTAGACCCGGTGGCCGCTGGGTGGCCCTTGCCTTCACATCATTGCAGCTACAGCCCTCCTCGTCCGCGATGTTGACAAGTTGACGTATGGACAGCAACTCTCGGTTTACACCCCCCACGCTGTGGAAGGGGTTTTAAAGCAGCCGCCGGGTAAGTGGATCTCCAATGCCCGCTTGACACACTACCAGGCCTTGCTGCTCGATGCCCCACGGGTGCGTTTTCAGACCCCTTGCTTCCTAAATCCGGCCACGCTCCTACCCAACCCAGAGAAGGACCGCCCTCTCCATGATTGCAGTGAGATACTGGCTGAGGCCCTGGCGGCACGAAAGACTTAACTGATGTACCCCTAAGCAACAGTGAGCTAGTATGGTTCACCGATGGGAGCAGCTATGTAAAAGATGGGCAAAGGAAGCCGCCATAGTTGACGATTCAGGGCAGACGATATGGGCTGAGACACTTCCCCCAAACACTTCTGCACAAAAAGCAGAATTGATTGCCCTAATACAGGCTCTAGAGCAAGCCAAAGGAAAGAGAGTCACCATTTTTACTGACAGCCGATATGCTTTCAGCACTGCCCATATTCAAGGTCCCATATACCAAGAAAGGGGATTTCGGGCAGCTGAGGGAAAAGAGGTCAAAAATCTGCCCGAGATTCGCAGGCTCCTGGAAGCTGTCCAACTACTCCGGGCAGTAGCTATAGTACATGTCCCTGGTCACCAGAAAGAAGACCCTAAGGCGCGGGGCAATCGTGCCGCTGATGCAGCCGCTCGAGAAGCGGCTAGCCGCGACTATGCTGCCCCCATATTAGCCGTGGGACTTCCACCTCCTGGTATGGGGACCTTGCCACCAGTTCCCGAATATTCCCTCCCTGATCTCGCCTGGATCAACAAGGATACCACCCTCCAGAAAGATGACCAAGATGGATGGTACCGAGACCAAAACAACAACCTGATATTGCCTGCCACCCTGGGTCGTCACCTGTGTGAACACCTGCACACAACTACACACTTGGGAGAAAAAAGACCCTAACACTTCTCCAGACGGCCTGCCTGAGGTTCCCTCGACAAAATGCAACTGTACGAGAGATAATTCAAGCCTGCGAAGCGTGCCAGCTGATGAGGGCAGAGAAGAAGTAGCACTCGGGAACGAGGTACCGAGGGGAAAAGCCAGGGCAACATTGAGAGATAGATTTCACTGAGGTAAGGCCAGGCAAGTACGGGTATCGCTATCTGTTGGTTCTGGTAGATACCTTCTCGGGGTGGGTGGAAGCCTTCCCCGCTAAGGGAGAGACAGCAATAGTGGTTGCTAAAAAGATCTTAGAGGAGATAGTGCCTAGGTATGGGCTGCCAGTGACTATGGGCTCTGATAACAGACCTGCCTTTGTGAGCCAGATTGTACAAGGGCTGGCCCAAGCTCTGGGGACGAAATGGAGGTTACATTGCGAATATAATCCCCAGAGCTCAGGACAGGTTGAGAGAATGAATCGGACCCTAAAAGAAACTTTGACATAGTTGGCAATAGAGACTGGCGGGGACTGGGTGACCCTCCTCCCCTTTGCACTCTTTCGGGCGCGTAACACCCCTTATAAGCTGAATCTTACTCCTTTTGAGATTCTGTATGGAAGACCCCCTCCTGCGTATCCTATTTTCGAAGGAAAATGCCTGCCACCCCCTACTTTGGGGCAATTCCAGCAAACTCTGATGGCATTAAGTAAGGTGAATAACCATATTTGGAAATTGATTCGAGAGATACACGAGGGCCAAAACAAGAGGGCCCTCCCCTCACATAATATTGGCCCAGGTGATTGGGTTTGGGTAAAATGACACCAATCTAAAGTATTAGAACCTAGATGGAAAGGCCCTTATGTTGTTCTTCTTACCACTCCTACCGCTGTCAAGGTCGACGGGATTGGACCCTGGGTTCACTGCAATCACGTGCGGCAAGCCACACCGGAAGAACAGGAAAAAGCGCGAGCAGAATGGAAGGTGAGTCCTCACCCGTCAAATCCTTTGAAACTGAAACTCGCCCGCCGGGAGGCCTCCTAATTCTCCTGCTGATGGCAGCTCTCATCGACCCAGGAGCGACCAGTCATAACCCCCATCAACCTGCTAAGATCACATGGAAATTCAACGACAGGCAAACTCATGAGCTGCTCAATGAGACCTCAGGAATCCACCCTCCAAACACCTGGTGGGCGGACCTGAACTTCGACCTCTCAAGCCTCTTCGCAAAGCAAGACGGTCTCTATGATAAGTACTATAGGGATGGGATAAAAAAACCATAGGTTGGGGTTCTGGGCTTGCCCGGGCTATGTAAGAAATAACTGGAAAACTTGTGGTGGCTTAGAAAGCTATTATTGCAGGAGCTGGAGTTGTGTGACCTCTTGTGATGGACCCCAGAGGTGGGATGTCGGAAACAGAGATCTAGTTAGCTTCACCTTCAAGGACCGTAGACACCAGGGGCCTCAGGTACGAGTACAATTTAACCAGGAACGGGCGAAAAAAGAAAACCGCTGGACCTCAGGACCGACTTGGGGTTTTCAGCTTCACGTAAATTGGCCCGGCCCCTACCCAGGCGAGCTTTTAATCATTAAACAGGTTATTGAGCCGGTGCAGGTACATAGTTTAGGTCCCAATCTGGTCAAAACATTACAGGGGCACAAGGCGACCCCCAAGCCAACCACCTTCAGACCAAGCTTGCCGGGAACATTTAACATCTCCTCTACCCCGAGCCTCAGAGGCAAACTGACGGAAACCCCTGGCCCTCTGGCTGTTACCATTAGCTCAGCAATTCAGGACCCCCTATGGGCCTTAGTGAATGCAGCCTTTACGGTCTTAAACCATACCAACCCTAATACGACCCAGTCCTGTTGGCTTTGTTATAATCTTCACCCACCCTTCTATGAGGCCATAGGCCTCAATGTCTCTTACCACTTATCTTCAGGCCAGAACCCACCCCAATGCCAATGGGAAG
Organism: Dama dama; assembly: GCF_033118175.1. Lineage (NCBI taxonomy): Eukaryota > Metazoa > Chordata > Mammalia > Artiodactyla > Cervidae > Dama > Dama dama. The sequence goes on from NC_083703.1 coordinate 53,796,871, forward strand.
AACGCAAGTTTGGCCTCACAATGAATGAAGTTTGGGGACAGGGACTCTGTTTGGGCACAGTGCCACGTGATAAAACTCCCCTCTGTGCCCGGACTATTAGTAACCTACGCTTACATGGCAAAAATTGGATTGTGCCAGAGGTTGGGGGTTGGTGGATTTGTTCACATACTGGGCTAACCCCATGTTTAAATGTGAAGGTTTTTAACCAGAGTCAAGAATTCTGTGTCCTGGTTGCTGTAATGCCAAAAATCTTATACCACTCTGAAGAGGTTATGTACTCACATTGGGACCGGGAATTGCTAAGGCAAAAGAGAGAGCCAATCAGTGCGATCACCGTAGCAGCCTTGTTCAGTCTTGGGCTGGCAGGAGCAGGGACAGGAATAGCTTCACTATCTCTGCAAGGCCAAGGGTTTTCCTCCCTACGAGCCGCCATAGATGAAGATAGAACTCGCATAGAAGAATGAATCAGCCACTTGGAGAAGTCTCTGACTTCCTTGTCTGAGGTGGTCTTGCAGAATAGGAGAGGATTAGACTTGATTTTTCTCCAACAGGGTGGGGTCTGCGCGGCTCTGGGAGAAGAATGTTGTTTCTATGCAGACCATACAGGAGTGGTAAGAGAATCTTTGGCAAAAGTGAGAGAAGGGCTGGCGCAACGAAAGAGGGAACGGGAGGCCCAACAGGGATGGTTTGAGTCTTGGTTTCAACGCTCCCCCTGGCTGACCACCTTAGTTTCCACCATCCTGGGCCCGCTTATAGTGCTATTATTAACACTTACATTTGGCCCTTGTATTTTAAACCGGCTAATGTCATTTATTAAAGAATGTCTAAATACCATTCAGATTATGGTATTGAGGCAGCAATATCAGATGGTAGCCCAGGATGAAGAGAAAGATTCCTCTACAGGAACAACAAGACAAGGGGGAATGTGAGGCTGCCAGGGTTAATACCATGACAGGCGGCCTGGACCTAAGTTTTAGCTTCCCCCGAAATGGTAAGATTCCCTACCCCCATCAGGTAACCTGGAGCCAGCCAATCAATATGCGCCCAGTAAGAACAAAGGGAGAGCTGAAAAGCCCGCAAACACCCAGGTTTGAAAAAAAGCCTGCGAAAGTCTGTACCAATAGAACTGCTTTGCAAACATGTAACCAATCCGCTTAAGCCAGCTACTAACCGCTTTTGCATATCTTATAATTTTGTGTAACAAGCTTGAGCTCAGCGCTTTCTGACCCTGCACCACTGTGATGTTTGTGGCAGAAAGCCCTGGCTCGAGTCAGTAATAAACTTGCCTTTTTTTGTGAGTTGCATTGTCTTGGAAGCCTTCTCTCTTCCCGCTTGGGGATTCGGACATCGGGCATAACATTCAAGTGTTTCTGGCTGAGTCTTTGAACACAGGGAGAGGTTTGTTTGTCTTTTCCCTGGATCTTTGCTTCCTTCTCTCTTCCTCTGCTGGGGAGCTGATCTGAGGTTGGGGTGGAAGTCCGAGCAATTTAAAATCTACTTGGTGAAGAGTTCCTTACCCCGTCATGGAAGCTGATAAGAACAAGATCCACTCCTGTGACACAGATGAGAAAACCAAGGCTCAGGATGGCGAGATGATTAGGTCAAGGAGACACACACTGAAAAGATCAACCTGCCCAGGGCTATCTGTTTCTTTCCCTGCAGTCTCCCACTTTGAAAGGAGATCCAGACCTTGCTTGTCCAGGGCAGTCTCCTCACCTGCTCCCTAGCCTTTCTGAGGACATGGCCTCCCCTGCCCCTGGCATACAGTACCTGGTCTACATTAAACACTGGACAGACACTTGTGATGACAGAAGAGACTGAGGAAGCAAGATGTGAAGAAGAAAAGGTAGACTTTGAAGCGAGTAAATATTTTATGTGCTGAGTGGGATACTTGAAGCCTAACATCTTTTTTAAAATTAATTTTATTTATTTATGGTGGGTTGTGCTGCATGACCTGCATCTAGCTGCCCATCACCCGCTGACCAAGGCACGTCTTTCCCTCTGGAAGAGGCTGCCCAGAAAACCCAGATTGTGTTAGCATCCTTGCATTCTCTAGTTATGGAATCAGACCAGAAGTGCTCAATCTGGGTTCATCTAAAGATCAAGGGGTCAAGGAGAGGGTGAGCGACACACAGCACTGGAAATGTTGATTTCGTTGTCTAGATTTCTGCTTCTTTTCATACCCTAATTAGAAACATTTCCGGGCAGTTCTGCTTGCCTTATCTTCAGTAGAGCAGGAAGGCAAACTGCAAGTTCCCTTGAATCATCTCCTCTAGTAGTTTTTGTTTTCATTTCTAGCTAACTCTTTTTGAACATCGCATCTTATATGTAAACCCAATATGTAAGTCAGATCACAGGAGAATCTGTCTCCCTGAGCTTGCAGCCCTTCTCTCTTCTCAGTCTCTGCCCCTCTCTTCTCCCCTTTCCCCACCTGCCTCCCAGTCTTGTTCCACCCCACCCCCATGGGCCTCTGTATTTGTCACGACGATATTGTTTACAAATGACAGGAGCTCCTAACAGAAAGTCCAGGCATAGGACTAACTTCAGGCATAGCTGGAGGCAGGTGCGCAAATGAGAACAGCCGGCATCCTGTCCCTTTCGTCTGCCTCCTGCTTTCTTTGATGGTGGCTTCATCCTCAGATACCACTCCTACAGTCCCATGCAACTTGGTACCCAGTTGTCCATGGGAAGGGGGACCACTCTTTCTCAGTAGTTCGAGTTCTGAGAGTCTCCCGGGGCTGCCTTGGGCCACATGGGGCTGCTGTTCCCCAGCTGTGGTGGACTCGTGGACCAGGCACCTCCCTGTGGCTGATAGTGAGTGGGGTCTAAGTCACCTGATTCGCAGTCCTGCGGCAGCAGTCACCTGGGACCTCCGTGGACAGGGGCAAAGCTGAAAACCTCCCATCGCGTCTGGTTCTGTCAGCTGCAGAGATGCCTGACTGAAGCCCAGAGACAGTGACAGACTTGCTCACGGCCACACCAGTCTAGAGACACGCCGGGTCCCAGGCACTCCTGAATTCCAGTTCAGTTTCCTCTGTTGACACCCCCAGTGTTTTCAGAGAGGGGAAAACCACTTTATTTCCTGATAAAGAGAGTTCTTCGAAGCACCTCTTGTGGCATCCATCCTAAGGGACCATCAGTGACTGCTCTTCTATTCCCTCTGATGATGCATGAAAGTGCCAACCCTTTAAAATCCAGCACATGTCACCACATGAACGGAACACACACAGGGAAGGATTCTTTCCTTCCTGCAATTAGAAACCAAGAAAGAATCTTCCTTTCTTCTTTGTTTCTCAGTATCTATTTTTTGGGTCAGACCTGTGCTCTATGTAACATTCAGGGAAATGAGCCAGTTATCCAGGTATTTCATGGGAAATGCAACTCTTTGGCTTGAGCAACTCACATCATTAGCTGCTTCCCACTTCCACTCAACTGCTGGCTCTGCGGCTAAAGAGGCTTTCTGTGTCACCTGATGAAAAGATGGCAAAAAGGAGAATATGTAAGGATTTTTCTGTATATTCATTATTAATACTTTCATTAGAAAGGACACAAAGTTCTCTATTGGGTCTGAGAGCTGCTGGAGTCCCTTCAAACCTGAAGAGCATCGCCACAGGCCACATGCTTCATCACACAATGGGTACCTGGGCAACCCATGATTGAGGAGCCTGACTGTGGGCTGAGTCCCAGCTCTGCTCCTCGAATTCTGAGTAGCTCGAATCTGGATGATTAATCTCCTCCATGATCCTATTAATAAGTTTCTTTTTCTACAGGACAAGATTTTAATAGTGCTTATTACCTCATAAGGTTTTCATGAGAATTCAGTGAGTTAATATACCTAAGTGCTTAGTCCAACGTCTGGCACATAATAATATCAGGTAATGCATTTTATTATTATTGTCACTTACTTATTTGACTCTCACTTAAGTGTTCTTATGTGAGAAAGGTTGAGTTCTTCATTTGAAGGGTTTGCTTGTTTTCTTCGTTTTGTCAACTGTTTCTTTCCAGTTCCTGGATTTATATTGTTCTGGGATGTTGTTGTTGTTGTTTACTTGCTAAGTCATGTCAGACTCTTTGGGACCCCAAACCCTATAGAAAGTCATCACAATTAAGCTCAAGAGTTCAACTTAAATAAGGACCACAGGTGATGATTTCTAGGGGTGCCATAAGTCAACACCTGCTGTGATTCTGCCTTGGAGATAGAGGATGAAAGTGAGTCCAACAAATGAATGAAGATCACAGTGTACTTTTATTTCCAAAAATTTAGCATTTTTTGAACCTGACTGTCCCCCTGCTTAAAATGCACAGTGGGTTTCCGCATGAAGGTCTGGGAAAGTGGTCATGGGGGAGACAGTGGCAGCATGCCATCCAGGGTCATTTACTCCAGAAAAGGTTGCACTCCCAGGGCTACCCACAGACTGTGGAAGGGTATAGCAAGTAAAACGATGAATTGTCTTCTTGGCTTTTATGACAGCTTGATGGGAGCTCTGTTATGAACATATCGACTCCTGGTTGTAGAAATAGTCCTTAAAGCCTCCCTCCATGGCAGCAATGACCCTCTGGGGTCACTCGGCCATGGTTCAATGATGCAGTTTTCAGGAGAGGTGCTAGGGTGTCCAGGTTGGACTTGGGGGTGTGAGTGGGCACCCTGAGTTTGAACCTCCACTTCTCCACTTGTAGCTGAGTTTCTGTAGACTCCTGAGTTTCAGATGCCTCATCTGTAAAACAAGGATGAGCCCAGTATTTGCCTCAAGAGGTTATGCAGAGACCAAGGAAGTGAGTGCCTGTAAAGAACTTAGCCCAGTTCCTGGCATGGGGTCAGCTCTGCATGCAGATGTGTATTTTTGGCTGCGCACTGTGCTCATGTATAAGTGCTCTGTGTCCCTGCCATTTAAAAGGAGGGCCCCAGGCCAGTAGCCATATCCTGTGGGAGCTTGTCAGAGTCAGAATTCGGAATCTGAGAGAAGGACATTAGCATATGTACACTATCAGATGGACAATAGCTAGTGGGAAGCTGCTGTGTCGCACAAGGGGCTCCGTTTGGTGCTGTGATGACCTGGAGGCGTGGGATGGTAGGGGATGGGAGGGAGGCTCAAAAGGGAGGATATAAATATGCTTATAGTGGACTCACATGGCTGTGCAGCAGAAACTAACACAACATCATACAGCAATTGTACTCCAATTAAAAATAAAGGATAAAAAAAAGAAATTCAGAATCTTAGGCTCCACTCCCAACCTGTTGAATTAGCTTTAGCACTTGAACAAGATCCAGGGTGATTCCAGCAGGCATTTCTGTTCAGAAGCACTGCTCTCAGTTAAAAGGTACACAGAAAGGGCAGCTGGGTCCGTTTTGATATGGAAACCTGTTGGCAGCATCATGTTGGTGCAAAAAGACATCAGCTCCAGGGCACAAAATATACAGTGACCCTGACTTAGCTGGCATTTTGGGGCAGTCACATAACCCCTCTGGAATGAGGTTTTTTCATCTGTGAGGTGACTCACCTATGTTGGAGACTTTAATGTGAAAAGTAATATAAAAGAGTGAAAAGTATGTTATTTTATCTTGTTTACATAGAAAAAAGACATCATAATCCCTATGGCTGTCAATACCCTTTTCAAAGAATTACATTCCCCATCTTCCATGTTAATTTGCTGAGTGGCAAAGACCTATTATTTGGTGTCTCGATTACAATAATGCAGAATGACAGTGGCCCAGGAATTTCAGCCTGGTAGGTTTGAAAACTAAATGGGAGAGTTTTGTAGCTTGGCAAAATAGCATTACCCTAGAAAAGACCAGCAGTGTGGTCAATGGGGATGTTTACACCATTGACAAAACAGTCATGGAATTGCAATGTCACAAACGACGGCCACAAGCAGAAGCCAGTAGGATGCTTCCAGGTGGTATGGTTCAATGTGACACATGTTTATCAGCCACAAAAGCCTTTAATTATTTTCAAACATCACAACCAAAGTGAGAAACAAATCATATTGTTCACATTAGCACAGATAAAATACAAAAACCCCAAAACATTACAGCACAAGAAAAATACACAGTTGTATACCAAAGACACAGCATAATGTAAGAATTCATGGGAAAGCGGAATGTGGGGACATCCAGAAAGTACAGTCCAAAGTCCCCTGGGGTGGAAGTGGGTCTGATGGATGCATGCAGCACACAGCTTTGGACAGGGTTCATCAGCAAAGCTTGCCCTGAGTTCACAGGAGTGAATCACTTTACTTGATACGGTATAGACCTTGATAACAGGGTCACCCAACAGTAACACCATGTTGAACAAAAGGAACTGTGAATTAGAAACCATCCTCCTTCATAGATCACAGCAAATAGAAAACCTGTGATAGAGACTCAGTTCTTATGAACAAAACACCTTCCAAGAAAACCACAGGCAGCTCAGAGTCTAACTCCCTGAAACTACAATCCAGCGGTTTCTTGAAACACATGTCCTCCCACCCACGATTCCCTCTCTTGTTTTAAAGACAGAAAAGGAATCATAGGAACAATTGCCTTTTTGAAATAGGGAAATGTATGCCATAAAATAGCAAGATATCAAAATACTTTGTACACAGGTATGTTCTGATTCTCCAAAGCACTTTACTTCTCTTTCATTAGAGTCTTGCAAGCTGCCCTGTGTTGAGTGCTTACAAACCCAACAACAACAAAAATAATATCAATAACACAAAAATAGAAGTGGATTCCATTCCCATGCTATTTTGGTGGGGGGGGTGGAGTCAAGAAGAGGGGCAAACAGCATAGTATTACTTCTCCCACAAAGAGGTTGCTGTTTTTAGGAAGTTGTTTTACTGTAAATAGAATAATAGATGAGAAACTCAGTCTCTTATGAGATGAGGGCAAAGCTATTTGAGCAGCTGGCGGCTAGGTGTTGGTAGCGGTAACAGGTTTGCTTGAGGGAGATTTCAGCCACCCTTACTGTTACTGCAAATCCTTCAGTCTGCCTGACCTGAAACATGAAGGAGTGAGTGGGAAGCATCACAGACCCTGGATGCGTGAAAATGAATTCAGACAACACCCGAGCAGCCCCTACAGGTCCTCCCCCACCAGTGACTATTCGAGAAATCAGAGTTTGTGACTTACCCATGGCTAAGCCGGTAAAGAATCCGCCTGCAATGCAGGAGACACAGGAGACATGGGTTCGATCCCTAGGTCAGGAAGACCCCTGGAGGAGGAAATGGCAACCCACTCCAGTATTCTTGCCTGGAAAATCCCATGGACAGAGAAGCCGGGTGGGCTATAGTCCACAGGGTCACAAAAGAGTCAGACAAGACTGAAGCGACTTAACACAACCACTCAGCACGTGGGCATCCTTTCAGAGAGCCTGTTATATCCATTTTTCCCTTTCAAAAGGCTCCCTGCAAGCTTAAAAACAAAAGACACGTAGGATCATGGCTAACACATTTTTTATGTATTTTAAGTAGTTTTCTCCCTTCCTGCTAAACACCTGGGCTGGCTGGAGGGTCGAAGGTGACCAGACTGAGTACCCTTCTCATGGCCCCACGTCTTATCCCACGTTCATGCTGTTGCAGCTACAGAGAATCTCCTTGAAGGTATTGCACAGCTCCAGGCTCCAGAAAGCATAGATCAGCAGGTTGATGATGGAGGTGCACATGATGAAGATCAGGTGGGTTTTGAAGTGGGTGGTGTAGCAGACACAGTGGGGTTGGTGGGGCAGGTTACGATGAGGACAGGGTGGAGAAAGAAGGGGGCCCAGAAGAAGATGGAGACCCCCAGCAGGCTGGTGATGGTGACTGCCCCCTTCACACACAAGTGCTGCTGGCCAATGGGACACCCCATCGGCGGGCAGCAGTGCAGCAATGTGCTCGATGTGAAGCAGGCCGAAGAGGAGCATGTGCACGTAGAGGGTGCCCAAGAGCAGCAGCGTGGCAAGGAACATGCTGACCAGGCACACGATGACCATCTTGCTCTCAGAGTAGATGATGAACATCACACTGCAGACCCTGCAGCCCAGCCAGATGGCCACAATCAAGACCAGCACCTTCCACATGGTCATGATGCTGTGGTAGCAAAGTATGTAGAAGATGGTGACGTACCTGTTGACTGCAATGGCCAGGAGGTTACAGATGGGAACACCAGGGAGATGCAGATCATGGAGTCAAAGACGTTGTCCATGGGCTAATCCAGCGATCAAACTTGTATCTCCTGCGTCTCCTCCATTGGCAGGCAAATTCTTTACCACTGAACTACCTGTCGTTGTTGTTCAGTCACTAAGTCGTGTCCAAATCCTTGCAACCCCATGGACTGCAGCATGCCAGGCTTCCCTGTCCTTCACCATCTCCTGGGGCTTGCTGAAACTCATGTCCATTGAGTCTGTGATGACATCCAACCATCTCATCCTCTGTTGCCCTTCTCTTCCTGCCCTCAGTCTTTCTCAGTATCAGGGTCTCTTCCAATGAGTTGGCTCCAGAGTACCACCTGGGAATTCCTATAAAGCAGGTAACAGATGCCTAATAGGACCCCAAAGATGCCGTGTTTCCTCTTTGACTTGCTAATTTTCTAGATGCCCTGGTGGTAATATACTGACTCAACTTCTTGGATCAAATATTCCTCAGGTCTAGGATTTGCTGTAATTAAACCTTGAGGAAATTGAAGCTCTTCCCTATGAGAAAAAGCTCATGAGATGAATGATTCACACTTTCCAATGAACCATGGCCTCCCTGTGACTTTTCTTGCTGCTTCTGCTAACTTTGCTATTCCCTCTTATGCACTGCTTCTTGTGTTTCCCAGTCTCCACTGATAGCTAACTTGTTCAAGAGCAGCAGGCAAGGCTCCTTGCAGCCCTGAGAGGCTTTCCAGCTGGGGAACTTCAAGAGGACTTGGCTGTTGAAGGAGCCAGTGAGTGACACCATGAACGAAGCTCCTTATACCCAGGGGTTGGGGAGGGAATGGAATGTGAGAAGTCACCATTAAATATTAAATAATTCTCAGAATGCAGGGACTAAAGTGATGAGCATGTTTTAATTCATCAAATACTTTCCTGACAATCATCTGAGTTCAAACAGACACACGATGGCAGAGACTGCTGGTTTGCCTTCCTCAGTATCTACTCTCCATCATGCCATAATAATAAAAAGATTACACATGGTGACCCAGAGCAAATATTCTGTTTTCAGTCCTCCTTGCAGCTAGGTATGTCCTGTGGCTAAATTCTGGCCAGTAGGATGGCAATGGAAGCTTTGTTTGGTAGCTTCCAATGACACTTCCTGAGGAGAGCTGATGAATGCCCTTTGTTTTTTACTTCCATCCTGCGTTCTGAGGGTAACTGTGATGGCTGGAGCTCCAGCCAACATCTTGGACCATGAGTACTAGTGCTACCGTTCAGGGATAGGAATCTGGAAAGAAATTAGATTCCTAAGGACTTATTGGCACAGAGCCACCTTACCTGGCCACCTCTGGACTTCTACCTGAGAGCAAGAACAGTTTTATTTGTTCAAAGCCATCATTAAACAGCCTCAATGTCACCTTGATACCAAGAGCAGAAACTGAAGCTATAGCTCTCGTCTTGATTTCTGTGCCCGAGAATGTGTTTTCACTCATGAAGTCTTCTGACTTTATGAAGTGGTTTTCAGAGGCTTAGGAATGTTGTCCATTGAAAGTTCCTGTGAGATGGCAGAAAATGGGGAGGTTTTATGCTCCACAGTAGATACTCAAAAGATATGTTAATTCAGTGAATGATGTAGGATGATGAAGCTCAACATTTATGAGCTGGAAATCTGCTAGGCTCAGGCAGGGCCAGAATCCGAAAAGAAGCTCTTGTTCTTCTCAATTTACTCAACAGTGACTTGAAGAAAAGAAGGATGAGTTGGCCAATGTGCCATGACTTGCTTTGGTGTTTGTCAAGTTTTCCTTGAAATAAACATCCCCATACATGTGCCTGCCTGCTTGAAGGATGTTTAATTTTTTCTCTTTGTAAATTTAATTATATTCATTGTAGAAAAACAATACAGAAAAGCTTAAGAAAGAAAGAAAATAAGTGATAGTACTGCTACCTTCCTTATGATATTCTCATTTTAGTCTTGATTTTATGAAAAACAAGATACGTTTGTGACTAGAATTTACCCTCCCTCCTTGAGTTTTTCTCCTGCTTTCCCTATATTAAAGCATGTACAGGGCCCTGATCTTCCGTAACTGGGGAGGGGCCCTGTGCCGGGGCAGGGAGGCTGGCTAAGTTGCCTACAAGACCCTTCCTTTGTTGTCTTTATTTCCACATTAGTGCTCATTGATGGAAGAAAAGAGGGACTTCTTCAGATTAGTGATGATTAACCTGGGGTTCCCAGAATGACCCCAGCCTGAGCTCTACCTGGGCTGTACCAGGCAGGTGTGGTAAGTCCTCTATTAGTCGCTCACTTGTTTTTGACTCTTTGTGACCCTAATAGACTGTAGCCCACCAGGCTCCCCTGTCCATGGGATTCTCCAGGCAAGAATAAGAATATTGGAATGGGTTGCTATTCCCTTCTCCAGGGAATCTTCCCCAACCAGGGATCAAACCCGCATCTCCTGCATTACAGGCAGATTCTTTACCATCCGAGCCATGGGGAAGCCCTAAGGCCCGAAACAGAATATGCACACAAATCACTTAAGGATCTGGTTGAAATGCAGACTCTAATCCTGTGGTACCCAAGTGATGCTCATGCTGCTGGTTCAGACCACACCTGGAGTGGTGGGCCCTACAGGGTGTCAAGGTTGCTTTCAAGAATTTTGGCATAAGTGTCACCCAGACTTGTAACCTTTTCTGGTCAGAAAGACCAGAGCAGCTGACCTGGCAGAAAAAGAAGGCCTTGGGAATGGGCATTTTGGGATAATGCTGTGCACACATGAGCAAAGACCATGGGGTTCTGGGTAAAAACCTTGACTAAACCCCAGATGGTAGGTGGAGGAAGGGCTGAGCCCAACCAAGGCCAAATTTCTTAAGATTTTTGCAGGACTAGGCTTAGAAGTAAAATTAAGTTGATTTATGAAAAATAAGACCTTCGAGAACTAACCCCCATAAAAGATGTCCTTTTCATTATTGGGGACTGGAATACAAAACTAGAACGTCAAGAAACACCTGGAGTAACAGGCAAATTTGGCCTTGGAGTAAAGAAGAAGCATGGCAAAGGCTAATAGACTTCTGCCAAGAGAAGGCACTGGTCATAGCAAACACCCTCTTCCAACAACACAAGAGAAGACTCTACACATGGACATCACCAGATGGCCAACACCGAAATCAGATTGATTATATTCTTTGCAGCAAAAGATGGAGAAGCTCTATACAGTCAGCAAAACAAGACTGGAAGCTGACTGTGGCTCAGGTCATGAATTCCTTATTGCCAAATTCAGACTTAAGTTGAAGAAAGTAGGGAAAACCACTAGGCCATTCAGGTATGACCTAAACCAAATCCCTTACGGTTATATAGTGGAAGTGAGAAATAGATTTAAGGGACTAGATCTGATAGACAGAGTGTCTGAAGAACTATGGACAGAGGTTCGTAACATTATACAGGAGGACAGGGATCAAGACCATTGCCAAGAAAAAGAAATGCAATAAAGCAAAATGGCTGTCTGAGGAGGCCTTACAAATAGCTGTGAAAAGAAGAGAAGCCAAAAGCAAAGGGGAAAAGGAAAGATATACCCATTTGAATGCAGAGTTCCAAAGAATAGCAAGGAGAGATAAGAAAGCCTTCCTCAGTAATCAGTGCAAAGAAAGAGAAGAAAACCATAGAATGGGAAAGACTAGAGAGATTTCTTAAGAAAATTAGAGATACCAAGGGAATATTTCATGCAAAGATGGATACAATAAAAGACAGAAATGGTATGGACCTAACAGAAGCAGAAGATACTAAGAAGAGGTGGCAAGAAAACACAGAAGAACTATACAAAAAAGATCTTCACGATGCAGATAATCACAATGATATGATCACTCACCTAGAGCCAGACATCCTGGAATGTGAAGTCAAGTGGCCCTTAAGAAGCATCACTACAAACAAAGCTAGTGGAGGTGATGGAATTCCAGTTGAGCTATTTCAAATGCTAAAAGATGATGCTGTGAAAGTGCTGCACTCAATATGCCATCAAATCTGGAAAACTCAGCAGTGGCCACAGGATTGGAAAAATCCGTTTTCATTGGAATCCCAAGGAAAGCAATGCCAAAGAATGCTCAAACTACTGCACAATTTCACTCATCTCACATGCTAGTAAAGTAATGCTCAAAATTCTCCAAGCCAGGCTTCAACAGTAAGTAAACCATGATGTTCAAGTTGGATTTAGAAAAGGCAGAGGAACCAGAGATCAAATTGCCAACAAGCACTGGATCAGCAAAAAAGCAGGAGACTTCCAGAAAAACATCTATTTCTGCTTTACTGACTATGCCAAAGTCTTTGACTGTGTGGATCACAACAAACTGTGGAAAATTCTTAAAGAGATGGGAATACCAGACCACCTGACCTGCTTCTTGAGAAATCTATATGCAGATCAGGAAGCAACAGTCAGAACTGGACATGGAACAATGGACTGGTTCCAAATAGAGAAAGGAGTATGTCAAGGCTGTATACTATCACCCGTTTATTTAATTTATATGCAGAGTACATCATGAGAAATGCTGAGCTAGATGAAGCACAAGCTGGAATCAAGACAGCTGGGAGAAATAGCAATAATCTCAGATATGCAGATGACACCACCCTTACGGCAGAAAGCAGAGAAAAACTAAGGAGCCTCTTGATGAAAGTGAAAGAGGAGAGTGAAAAAGTTGGTTTAAAACTCAACATTCGGAAAACTAAGATCATGGCATCCGGTCCCAACACTTCATGGCAAATAGATGGGAAAACAGTGGAAACAGTGACAGACTTAATTTTGGGGGGCTCCAAAATCACTGCAGATGGTGACTGCAGCCATGAAATTAAAAGACACTTACTCCCTGGAAGGAAAGTTATGACCAACCTAGACAGCATATTAAAAAGCAGAGACATTATTTTGCCAACAAAGGTCCATCTAGTCAAAGCTATGGTTTTCCTATAATCATGTATGGATATGAGTGAGTGAAGTGAAGTTGCTCAGTTGTGCCCGACTCTTTGCAACCCCATGGACTGTAGCCTACCAGGCTCCTCCATCCGTGGGATTCTCCAGGCAAGAATACTGGAGTGGGTTGCCATTTCCTTCTCCAGGGGATCTTCCCAACCCAGGGATTGAACCCAGGTCTCCCACACTGCAAGCAGACGCTTTACCGTCTGAGCCACCAGGGAAGCTCCAATGGATGTGAGAGTTGGACTATAAAGAAAGCTGAGTGCCGACGTATTGAAGCTTTTGAACTGTGGTGATGGAGAAGACTCTTGAGAGCCCCTTGGACTGCAAGGAGATCCAACCAGTCCATCCTAAAGGAAATCAATCCTGAATATTCATTGGAAGGACTGATGCTGAAGCTGAAGCTCCAATACTTTGGCCACGTGATGGGAAGAACTGACTCATTGGAAAAGACCCCAATGCTGGCAATGATTGAAGGCGGGAGGAGAAGGGGATGACAGAGGATGAGATGGTTGATGGTATCACTGACTCAGTGGACATGAGTTTGAGTAAACTCTGGGAGTTGGTGATGGACAGGAGGCCTGGCGTGCTGCAGTCCATGGGGTCACAAAGAGTTGGACACGACTGAGTGACTGAACTGAATTGATGAAAAATAAACAAGTGTTCACTTTTTTACAAACATGAATTTGGGGACTGAAACATTTCATACTCTATCATGATGTACATTAAATAAGTTTGCAGCATGCTGCATAAACATTTTAAAAATCTTGTTTTGCTTCTGATTATGATATAATGAGGGCTTCCCTGGTGGCTCAGCGGTAAAGAGTCTGCCTGCAATGCAGGAGTCTCAGGTTAGATCCCTGAGTTGGGAAGATCCCCTGGAGGAGGGCATGGCAACCCACTCCAGTACTCCTGCCTAGAGAATTCCATGGGTAGAGGAGCTTGGCAGGCTACAGTCCATGGGGTCACACAGAGTCAGACACTACCGAAGCAACTAAGCAGCAGCAGCATGATATAATGAACGTTTTCCCAACTCTGAAAATAACACACCTTTAACAATTCCATTCTAGGACAGTGAGGACCGGTCCACTGTGTTCAGCACTGTGTCCTCAATGCTCAGCACAGTGCCTGGCATGGGGTGGAGGCTCGTGAATTATTTGTTCATTCACTCAAGTGCAGACATGCCCTGATGGATGATCTCTCTGCGGTTGGCCACTTAGATTGTTTTCAGGTTTATAAATCATGTTCTCGTAGGCATTCTTGGTGGACACTTTTGTCCACACACTGGACTGGTTCCTCAGATATCAGCAGAAGTCAGTGAATTCACTGGTTAGTGAATATGCAGAACTGAAGGTGAATTTAGTTCATCTTTCAGTTTCTCATAAAACCCTTGCTTATCACTCTACAAAAACCCACATAATACAGACATAAACTTAATTTCGTATGATGTAGATTCTTCTTAAAATTTACTCCAAGGGTTAATCCACTGAAAGACTTGAATTACAGAGCTTAAGTTCGTATAAGTTTAGCCCAGTTTAATAAAAACTTAGATATCAAAGAAGAGAAAGGTGGGATTTTTTTCCCTCTATGACGTGGCGCCATCTAGTGGTTCGGTCAGAGAATGCAAGAACAAAAACGGGGGGATTAAAATGAATGGAGCTCATTTAACTTTCCTTCCCTTCTCCAATGAACCACCAAGCGGAGAAATAGCTCCAGAAGGAATGAAAAGCAAGCAGAAACAATGCCCAGCTGTGCATGTGTCTGGTGGTGAAAGTCTGATGCTGTAAAAAACAACAATGCATAGGAACCTGGAACATTAAATGGTCCATGAATCAAGGTAAATTGAAAGTGATCAAACAGGAGATGGCAGGAGTGAACATCAACATTTGAGGAATCAGTGAACTAAAATGGATAGGAATGGGTAAGTTTAATTCAGATGACCATTATGTCTACTACTGTGGGCAAGAATCCTTTAGAAGAAATGGAGTAGCCCTCATAGTCAACAAAAAGAGTCAAAAATGCAGTACTTGGGTGCAATCTCAAAAATGACAAAATGATCTCGGCTTGTTTCCAAGGCAAACCATTCAGTATCACAGCAATCGAAGTGTATGTGCCAATCACTAATGCCAAAGAAGCTGAAGTTGAACAGGAAGACCTACAAGACATTCTAGAACTAACACCAAAAAAAAAAAATGTCCTTTTCATCATAGGGGACTGGAATGCAAAAGTAGGTAGTCAAAAGATACCTGGAGTAACAGGCAAGTTTGGCCTTGAAATACAAAATGAGGCAGGACAAAGGCTAACAGTTTTTCTAAGAGAATGCACAATCATACCAAACACCCTCTTCCAACACAACAGATAACTCTAGACATGGATATCATCAGATGCTCAATACTAAAATCAGATTGATTATATTCTTTGCAGCCAAAGATGGAGAAGCTCTATACAGTCAACAGAAACAAGACCTGGAACTGACTGTGGTTCAGATCATGAACTCTTTATTGCCAAATTTAGACTTAAATAAAGAAAGTAGGGAAAACCACTAGGCCATTCAGGTATGACCTAAGTCAAATCCTTCATGATTATACAGTGGAAGTGAAAAATAGAGTCAAGGGATTAGATCTGATAGACACAGTGCTTGAAGAATTATGGACGGAGGTTTGTAACACTGTATAGGAGGCAGTGATCAAAACCATCCCCAAGAAAAAGAAATGCAAAAAGGCAAAAATGGTTGTCTGAGGAGCCCTTACAAATAGCTGAGAAAAGAGAAGCAAAAGGCAAAGGAGAAAAGGAAAGATATACTCATCTGAATGCAGAGTTCCAAAGAATAGCAAGGAGAGATAAGAAAGCCTTCCTCAGTGATCAGTGATCAGAAATAGAGGAAACCAACAGAAATAGAGGAAAGACTAGAGATATCATCAAGAAAATTAGAGATACCAAGGGAACATTTCATGCAAAGATGAGCACAATAAAGGACAGAAATGGTATGAAACTAACAGAGGCAGAAGATATTAAGAAGAGGTGGTTAGAATACACAGAAGAACTATACAAAAAAAGATCTTAATGACCCGGATAAGTACAACAGTATGATCATTTACCAAGAGCCAGACATTCTGGGGTGTGAAGTCAAGTTCAACACTATGAACAAAGCAAGTGGAGGTGATGGAATTCCAGCTGAGTTCATTCAAGTCCTAAAAGATGGTGCTGTTAAAGTGCTACACTCAATATGTTGACAAATTTGGAACCGCCAGCACTGGCTACAGGACTGGAAAAGGTCAATTTTCATTCCGATCCCCAAAAAGAGCAATGCCAAAGAATGTTCAAACTACCACACAATTGCCTTTATCTCACATGCTATCAAAGTAATCCTCAAAAATTCTCCAAGCCAGGCTACAGCAGTATGTAAACCATGAACTTCCAGATGTTCAAGCTGGATTTAGAAAAGGCAGAGGAACCAGAGATCAAACTGCCATCTTTGGATCATCAAAAAAGCAACAGAGTTCCAGAAAAACATCTGCTTCATTGACTATGCCAAAGCCTTTGACTGTGTGGATCACAACAAACTATGGAAAACTCTTAAAGAGATGGGACTACCAGGCCACCTTACCTGCCTCATAAGAAACCTGTATGCAGGTCAAGAAGCAAGGGTCAGAACTGGACATGTAACAACAGACTGGTTCCAAATTGGGAAAGCAGTACGTCAAGGCTGTATATTGTCACCCTGCTTATTTAACTTACATGCAGAGTGTATCATGGGAAATGCCAGGCTGGATGAAGCACAAGCTGGAATCAAGACTGTGGAGAGAAATATCAATAACCCCAGATATGCAGATGAGTCACTCTCGTTCATGGAGAGATGTTAACTAGTGTGTCTCATTTCTTCTACTTTTTAATTTTCTAGTATGACTGATTTTGATTCACTCAATTTCTATTACATATTCTGTATTCCATAAGAACTTTACCAATAAGTTTTTCAACACAGATATATTATTAAGAAAATCTATATCTAACTGATTTTACACTTAATTATGCCTTACAATACTCTGTGTTCTAGAGACCATGGTTTTAAAAACACTAGTTTAATTGACATTAAAAACCTAGACAACATTAAAAAGAAAAGACATCACTTTGTCAACAAAGGTCTGTACAGCCAAAGCCATGGTTTTTTCAGTAGTGACACAGATGTGAGAGTTGGATCATAAAGAAGGCTGAGCGCAGAACTGGTGCTTTCAAAAGTGTGGTGCTGGAAAAGACACCTCAGAGACCCTTGGACAGCAAACAGATCAAACCAGTCAATCCTAAGGGAAATCAACCCTGAACGCTCATTGGAAGGACTGATGCTGAAACTAAAGCTTCAATACTTTGGGCACCTGATGTGAAGAGCCGACTCACTGGAAAAGACCCTGATGCTGGGAAAGATGGAAGGCAGGAGGAGAAGGGGACAGCAGAGGATGAGATGGTTGGATAGCACTGCTAATTCAATGGACATAAACTCGGGCAAACTCCGGGAGATGGTGAGGCACAGGGAGACCTAGCATGCTGCGGTCCATGGGGTCACAGAGAGTTGGACCGGACGTAGCGACTGAACATCACCAACAGCAACAACTACTTTAATTACAATGAGACGGTCTTTCCTCAAGTTACCAATATCTTCAGAACTGATTTTTTAAGCCTTGGATAGACATCATAAACTTATATAAGAAATGATCGCCTTGTGGGTGACTAATTGTTTCCACGTGAAAATAGGATAAGTCTAGGACCACACTGGATCCAAAGAGCAGAGTGCCGTGAGGCAAGAATGAATACAACACAAAAATATTCGCTCTAAAAAATAGGAATTGTGAGGTCTAAATTTCTTAAGAGAAGTCAAAGAAACAAGCAAGAAATGTAAAAGTGAAACTTTAAACTCCGTGTCAACACAAGGGCCCTTTTATCATTTCACATCCAACCATGTCAATGGTTTAAAATGGTTGTTCTGAAGTGTGCCTTGAGAATCCCTGAAGTCCAGAGACCCACGGGGACAGGGGGTCCAAGAGGTCAAAACTATTTTCACAACACCTCTGAACGTTACTTCCATTGTCATTCTGTTCTGAGTGCAGTGAAGTTCTTCAGAGACAGGATAGGTGATATCAGAACTCTAATGACTCATGGAATTAGCCACTATGACCGTGTGTGCTTATATTTTTACATTTTGTAGTTTATTTTCCAGGAGTCTCCGGCAGAGGGGAGGGTCAGAGGTGGCCTGCTGCAGGGGCAGGGGCACTGAGTGCAGCCTCAGCAGGACCCAGGGGGTACCCTCAGGATGAAGGGCATCGGCGAGAGAGAGAGAGAGAAGACACGTGAGACCGGCCTTGATAGGGCCCAGTCTGCGAGGGAGAGAGAGAGAGAGAGAATGACCAGACGGGGGTGTAGAGAGTCTGGCAGAGTCTGGCAATGCTTTATTTTTTACCATAGCTTTTATACCCTAAGTTAGTACATTTCTAAGGGGAAGATAGTTTAACATTACGTCAGCTTGTCCTTCACGAAACCAGGGTGTTTTCTGCATACTTCTTTGTTTATGAGGGTCTTGTACATTTTCTTCTGGCCTGGGGGCCTATTAACATTTTATGCAAATCAGGTGAATGTAAACCTATTTTCTGTTTCTATGGTGACCTTAACTGAAAGGTAGCAGTCTCATAGGGCAACAGTACAGAGTAGAAGTATAACCTTGTTAATACAAAAATTAATCCTTCTGCAGAAGTTGTCAGTTGCATTTATCTAAGAAGTTTATGCCATACTGACTCTGCGACTTTGGTGAGGCAGCTTCTGCCTAGCACTCCTGGCTGACAATTAACAACCGTCTCATTGTTACCACACTAGGGCTAAGTCCTTATTTCTCTAGATCTTAAACTATATTAACAATGGTTTCTATAACACAACCTTAGCACATTAAAGGCAAAAATACAGCAAGCAAAAACACAGCAAGCAAATCACGACCCAATAACCACCTATAGAATAATTTTTCTTATGTTTTCTAATAGGACTCCTTTACCCCTTCAAAAGGCTCTATATCTATTAGGGCTTTTATATAATCAGGTTCTTTATGCTATTTTATGATTAGGATATTATAAGCAATCATGCATTTTAGTACCAAGTGCATAAATGCATTTGGCTAACAAACTACCAGCAAAGGAGTTTAAATTAAAACACTCCTTTCACCCTGAATAATCTCATAATATACCACCACCTGGGAAACTTACTGATTAAAATTCTAAATTGATTCTTATTTGGGAAGAGATCAGGGAAGGCCTTCCTGCCTGTGTCAGAGAAATTAGGGAGTAGTCCATTGAGGCAGGCATCAGAAAGACAGATATCATCTTTAAGGTGAGAGCCGGGGGCAGCTTTTCAAAATCCCTGAAAACCTGATCTGCCTTGCCCGTCAGGTTTTCTCCTTTACGGCCTTGTCATGGGTAGGGTCTCGAGTGTTGGCTCCCGGCACAGCAGTGCGGGCATGAGACCTTTCGAAGGAGGTCACCGTCATCCTCATTACCTCCACCATAGTTTGGCCTCAGGCCAAACAACAGGGAGGGAACACAGCCCATCAACAGAAAATTGGATTCAAGATTTATTGAGCATGGCCGCACCCATCAGAACAAGACCCAGTTTCCCCCTCAGTCAGTCTCTCCCATCAGGAAGCTTCCATAAGCCTCTTATCCTTCTCAATCAGAGGGCAGACAGTGAAAACCACAATCACAGAAAACTAACCAATCAGATCACATGGACCACAGCCTTGCCTTCAGTTCAGTCCCTCAGTTGTGTCCGACTCTTTGTGACCACATGAACTGCAGCACGCCAGGCCTCCCTGTCCATCACCAACTCCTGGAGTTTACCCAAACTCATGTCCATTGAGTCAGTGATGCCACCAGCCAACTCATCCTCTGTCATCCCCTTCTCCTCCAGCCCTCAATCTTTCCCAGCATCAGGGTCTTTTCAAATTAATCAGCACTTCACATCAGGTGGCCAAAGTACTGGAGTTTCAGCTTCAGCATCAGGCCTTCCATTGAGCACCCAGGACTGATCTCCTTTAGGATGGACTGGTTGGATCGCCTTGCAGTCCAAGAGACTGAAGAGTCTTCTCCAACATCACAGTACAAAAGCATCAATTCTTCAGTGCTCAGCTTTCTTTATGGTCCAACTCTAACATCCATACATGATTACTGGAAAACCACAGCCTTGACTAGACGGACTGATATTGGCAAAGTAATGTCTCTGCTTTTTAATATGCTGTCTAGGTGGGTCATAACTTTCCTTCCAAGGAGTAAGCATTTTTTAATTTCATGGCTACAATCACCATCTGCAATGATTTTGGAGCCCCCCAAAATAAAGTTAGCCACTGTTCCCACTGTTTCCCGATATATTTGCCATGAAGTGATGGGACCAGATGCCATGATCTTAGTTTTCTGAATGTTGAGCTTTAAGCCAACTTTTTCACTCTCCTCTTTCACTTTCATCAAGAGGCTCTTTAGTTCTTCTTCACTTTTTGCCATAAGGATGGTGTCATCTGCATATCTGAAGTTATTGATATTTTTCCCGGCAATCTTGATTTCAGCTTCTGCTTCTTCTAGCCCAGCTTCTCATGATGTACTCTGCATATAAGTTAAATAAGCAGGGTGACAATATATAGCCTTGATGTACTTTTTCGTCTAACTCAATGAAATTATGAGCCATGCTTTGAAGGGCCACCCAAGACAGACGGGTCATGGTGGAACGTTCTGACAAAACGTGGTCCACTGGAGAAGGGAATGGCAAACCACTTCAGTATTCTTGCCCTGAGAACCCCATGAACAGTATGAAAAGGCAAAAAGATAGGACACTGAAAGATGAACTACCCAGGTTGGTAGGTGCCCAATATGCTACTGGAGATTAGTGGAGACATAACTCCAGAAAGAATGAACAGATGGAGCCAAAGCAAATAAACACCTAGCTGTGGATGTGACTGGTGATGGAAGTCAGGTCCGAGGCTGTAAACAGCAATACTGCATAGGAACCTGGGATGTCAGGTCTGTGAATCAAGGCAGATTGGAAATGGTCAAAAAGGAGATAGCAAGAGTGAACTTCGACATTTTAGGAATCAGTGAACTAAAATGGACTGGTTTGTGGTTTAGCCCCTAAGCCATGTCTGACTCTTGTGACACCATGGACTGTAGCTCGCCAGGCTTCTCTGGCCATAGGATTTTCTGAGCAAGAATGCTGGTGTGGGTTGCCATTTCCTTCTCCAGGAGATCTTCCTGGCCCAGGCATTGAACCCAGGTCTCCTGCACTTCCGGCAGATTCTTTACCAACTGAACTATGAGGGAAGCCCCCAAATGGACTGGAATGGGTGAATTAACTCAGATGACCATTATATCTACTACTGTGAGAAAGAATCCCTTAGAAGAAATGGTGTAGCCATCACAGTCAACAAAAGTCCAAAATGCAGTACCTGCATGAAATCTCAAAAATGACAGAATGATCTCTGTTCGTTTCCAAGGTGAACCATTCAATATCACAGTAATCCAAGTCTATGCCCTGACCAGTAACGCCGAAGAAGCTGAAGTTGAACGGTTCTGTGAACACCTACAAGACCTTTTAGAACTAACACCCCAAAAAGATGTTATTTTCATTATAGGGGACTAGAATGCAAAACCAGGAAGTCATGAGATACCTGGAGTAACAGGCAAATTTGGCCTTGGAGTGCAAAATGAAGCAGAGCAAAGGCTAATAGACTTTTGCCAAAAAAAAAAACGCACTGGTCACAGCAAACACTCTCTTCCAACAACACGAGAGAAGACTCTACACACGGACATCACCAGATGGTCAACACCGAAATCAGACTGATTACATTCTTTGCAGCCAAAGATGGAGAAGCTCTATACAGTCAGCAAAAACAAGACCTGGAACTGACTGTGGCTCAGATCATGAACTCTTTCTTGCCAAATTCAAACTTAAATTGAAGAAAGTAGGGAAAACCACTAGACCATTCAGGTATGACCCAAATCAAATCCCTTACAATTATACAGTGGAAGTGAGAAATAGAGTCAAGGGATTAGATTTGCTAGACAGAGTGCCAGAAGAACTATGGATGGAGGTTCATGACACTGTACAGGAGGCAGTGATCAAGACCATTCCCAAGAAAAAGAAATGCAAAAAGGCAAAATGGTTGTCTGAGGAGCCCTTACAAATAGCTGTGAAAAGAAGAGAAGTGAAGGCAAAGGAGAAAAGGAAAGATATACCCATTTGAATGCAGAGTTTCAAAGAATAGCAAAGAGAGATTTAAAAAAAAAAAAAAGCCTTCCACAGTAACCAATGCAAAGACGTAAAGGAAAACAATAGAATGGGAAAGACTAGAGATCTCTTCAAGAAAATTAGAGATACCAGGGGAACATTTCATGCAAAGATGAGCACAATAAAGGACAGAAATGCTATGGACCTAACAGAAGCAGAAGATATTAAGAAGAGGGGGCAAGAATACACAGAAGAACTATAAAAGATCTTCACAACCCAGATAATAACAATGGTATAATCACTCACCCAGAGTCAGACATCCTGGAATGTGAAGTCAAGTGGGCCTTAGGAAGCACCACTATGAACAAAGCTAGTGGAGGTGATGGAATTCCAGCTGAGCTATTTCAAATCCTAAAACATGATGCGGTGAAAGTGGTGCACTCACTATGCCAGCAAATTTGGAAAACTCAGCAGTGGCCACAGGACTGGAAAAGGTCAGTTTTCATTCCAATCCCAAAGAAAGGCAATGCCACAGAATGTTCAAACTACCACACAATTGCACTCACTTCACATGCTAGCAAAGTGATGCTCAAAATTCTCCAAGCCAGGCTTCAACAGTACGTGAACAGTGAACTTCCAGATGTTCAAGCTGGATTTAGAAAAGACAGAGAAAGCAGAGACCAAATTGCCAACATCTGTTGGGTCATCAAAAAAGCAAGCAAGTTCAAGAAAAACATCTACTTCTGCTTTATTGACAGTCAAAGTCCAAAGCCTTTGACTGTGTGGATCACAACAAACTGGAAAATTCTTAAAGAGATGTGAATACCAGATCACCTGACCTGCCTCCTGAGAAATCTGTATGCAGGTCAAGAAGCAATAGTTAGAACTGGACATGGAACAACAGACTGGTTCCAAATTGGGAAAGGAGTACATCAAGGCTGTATATTGTCACTGTGCTTATTTAACATATATGAAGAGTACATTATCTGAAATTCTGGATTGGATGAAGCACAAGCTGGAACCAAGATTGCCAGGAGAAATATCAATAACCTCAGATATGCAAATGACACCACCCTTATGGCAGAAAGTGAAGAAGAACTAAAGAACCTCTTGATGAAAGTGAAAGAGGAGAGTGAAAAAGTTGGCTTAAAGCTCAACATTCAGAAAACTAAGATCATGGCATTTGGTCCCATCACTTCATGGCAAATAGATGGGGAAACCATGGAAACAGTGACAGACTATTTTGGGGGGCTCCAAAATCACTGTAGATGTTGACTGCAGCCATGAAATTAAAAGACGCTTGCTCCTTGGAAGAAAAGTTATGACCAACCTAGACATCATATTTAAAAACAGCACAAATAAACAAATGGGACCTAATGAAACTTAAAAGCTTTTGCACAACAAAGGAAACTATAAGTAAGGTGAAAAGACAGCCCTCAGATTGGGAGAAAGTAATAGCAAATGAAGCAACAGACAAAGGATTAATCTCAAAAATATACAAGCAACTCCTGCAGCTCAATTCCAGAAAAATAAATGACCCAATCAAAAAATGGGCCAAAGAACTAAACAGACATTTCTCCAAAGAAGACATACAGATGGCTAACAAACACATGAAAAGATGCTCAACATCACTCATCATCAGAGAAATGCAAATCAAAACCACAGTGAGGTACCATTACACACCAGTCAGGATGACTGCTATCCAAAAGTCTACAAGCAATAAATGCTGGGGAGGGTGTGGAGAAAAGGGAACCCTCTTACACTGTTGGTGGGAATGCAAACTAGTACAGCCGCTATGGAGAACAGTGTGGAGATTTCTTAAAAAACTGGAATTAGAACTGCCATATGACCCAGGAATCCCACTTCTGGGCATACACACTGAGGAAACCAGATCTGAAAGAGACACGTGCACCCCAATGTTCATCGCAGCACTATTTATAATAGCCAGGACATGGAAGCAACCTAGATGCCCATCAGCAGATGAATGACATGGAAGCAACCTAGATGCCCATCAGCAGATGAATGGATAAGAAAGCTATGGTACGTATACACAATGGAATATTACTCAGCCATTAAAAAGAATTCATTTGAATCAGTTCTAATGAGATGGATGAAACTGGAGCCCATTATACGGAGTGAAGTAAGTCAGAAAGATAAGGACCAATACAGTATACTAACGCATATATATGGAGTTTAGAAAGATGGTAACAATAACCCTATATGCAAAACAGAAAAAGAGACACAGATGTACAGAACAGAATTTTGGACTCTGTGGGAGAAGGCGAGGGTGGGATGTTTAGAGAGAACAGCATCAAAACATGTATACTATCTAGAGTGAAACAGATCACCAGCCCAGGCTGGATCCATGAGACAAGTGCTCGGGCCTGGTGCACTGGGAAGACCCAGAGGAATCGGGTGGAGAGGGAGGTGGGAGGGGGGATCGGGATGGGGAATACATGTAAATCCATGGCTGATTCATGTCAATGTATGGCAAAAACCACTACAATAATGTAAAGTAATTAGCCTCCAACTAATAAAAAATAAATGGAAAAATAAATAAATAAATAAATAAAAAATAAAAAGCAGAGGCTTTACTTTGCCAACAAAGGTCCATCCAGTCAAAGCTATGGTTTTTCCAGTAGTCATGTATGGATGTGAGAGTTGGACCGTGAAGAAAGCTGAGCATTGAAGAATTGATGCTTTTGTACTGTGATGTTGGAGAAGACTTTTGAGAGTCCCTTAGACTGCAAGGAGAGATCCAACCAGTCCATCCTAAAGGAAATCAGTCCTGAATATTCATTGGAAGGACTGACGCTGAAGCTGAAACTCCAATACTTTGGCTACCCGATGAGAAGTACTGACTCATCTGAAAAGACCCTGATGCTGGGAAAGATTGAAGGCGGGAGGAAAAGGGGACGACAGAGGATGAGATGGTTGGATGGCATTAACAACTCAATGGACATGAGTTTGAGCAAACTCTGGGAGTTGGGGATGGACAGGGAAGCCTGGCGTGCTGCTGTCCATGGGGTTGCAAGGAGTCAGACACGACTGAGTGACTGAACTAAACTGAACTGAGGTGTTGCCTCTGAGCCATCCCAAGAGAGCCTTCCACATTTCAGGGAATTGCCAAACAGCGAGTCACCAGGTTGCTCCCAGGAATCTTGTGTCTTTCTCTGCTGGGGTCACATGGTGCCTCAGCTGCATGCTTCTCAGGGATCACCTCTCACTGTCGGACTGGACTGTTGAATCTGTTGGCCATTTTTGTGCCTTTATTTGCAAGGAGAGATCACTGGGAAAAAAGGGTCGCCTTTCTGTCAGCCGGTGACTCTCCGTACCCCCATTCTATGGCAGGTAGGTTAAGAGTGGGTTCTGGTACATCCCGGGAGCCTCTCTCAGACTCACCCCTTGGCTACATTCTCAGAAACTGGAAAATTTAAATTCTGCAAAAGGCTTGGCCCCAACAGAAACGGGGAACAACAAAAAAACATGGCCTCTGAATGGCACAGTAGCTTCTGCCAAAGGCAGGGAAAGGACTCGGTCTCCTCCTGCTCAGTCCTTCACGACCCTCCGTCAGAGTCCGGGTTTGAGGGACTCAGGCCGCATGTGTCTTTCTGCTGCCTCTCTATCTCCTGTCCCCCTCTGTCTCTCTCCATCAGCGTCCCTAGATGACCTCTACTTAACCTTTCATATCCACATGATCTCTGGGAAAGGATTCTGAGGTTCCCTTTGGAACCTCATATTGTATATGATAATTCTAGTTATCATATTAAAGTGTTACATGTCAAAAAAATTAATAATAAAGTGTTACATGTCACAGCAATGACCAGGTTGCTTTGTCAATTGCAATGCAAAAGATTTTAAACATGCCTTCTATGGTTTCACTCTGATGTCTTTGGAAGAACACTGCTAGTTCTTCAAGATTTATGGAAAAAACTTTTCAAAGATTAACCAGATAAACAAATTTTGTTATTAACAGTAAACTGGTGCCAGACTGGAATTTGGTTTTCTGTCTCTGTTAAGAGAACAAAGGTTTCTTAGAATGCAGTTCTTGATGACAGATTGTGAATTTCTTTGCCTTTAAGTGAGATTTGTTTTTAAAATCATTTGTTAAGTGGCAAAGTAAATAAGTATTATTTCACAATGATCTATGAAGATTATGGTACCTGTAGAGAAAGGTCATCCTGCTTCTACAAAATTAACCCCTCACTGTCAAACTATTGCTATCCTGATGTCCTTGAAACATGGCAATAGTCTACTCCTAAATTGGGGGGTATAAACTGGGTAAGCAGTAGCTGTAAATCAAACAGTCAGGGCTATGGGAAATCCAATATGGCTGCTTGACTTTTGCTGGCTTCCTAATGAAGGACATTTTTCTTTGATGGGATAAAGCCTTCCCTGGCTGCAGGGTAAATGCCCTCACAGAGAAAAATGTTTATGTTTCACTGAACTTTGCATTCTAGTTTTGTTATTCACTTCCTTGTTGTTATGTTGTATTGTTAAGATTTTCATCAAGTTGCTACAAGGACACTATAACTTTGTTTCTAAAGTTTTTATCTGTAGTCAATCTCTGAAAGATCAAACATTCTGTGATGTACATCCAGGAAATTCACACCTGGCTATAATCATTTAACTAAGTCAGATGGACTGGGGTATACTGGGCTATACCCAATGAAAGTTCTTGACTTAAATTCTAGCTTGTGACCTAATTAATAACTGCTAGCTATATTAATTTCTACGTTGCCTATATCAGAAAATTGTTGTCTCTTCCATTACCAAGTATGTGACTGAGCCACTGATAAACTGATGATAATACATACTGCCATATGAGATCAATGATTGTAATAATATAACTCTTGATATGGGAAGAAGCAACAAGAAGGAATATTTTCCTGGACCAAGACAGGTATGGTCCAGAGACTTTTGCTATTCACAGGGCCTAGTCCAATAACAGCATGTTGAGTGACCTATCAATGGAATCTCTGCTAGACCTGGAAATGAGCCTTTCCAGCCCCATGGGACACAATGGCCATGAAATACCCCCAAAGCATAGTCAAATCTGTGGCTATGAAGGGGCCCTGGCAACTGAAAACTGGCACTTGAAGACTGCCTGTGCAAAGATTAAATCATGGCCACTACAACTGCCGAACTTCAACACCCCTTGAAAAGAACTCAGGGTGGCTCTCAGAAATGAGGCACTCAATCTGTGCTCTGGGAAAAATGGACAAAACAGGCCTTTAGATAGTCAGATGTGTTCAGGTAAAGATGTGTTCTTTTTTATGAGCCCAAACTCTTGCATCTTCTCATACCTACAGAAACACTAACATCATGTGCCAATGTCTGGTTCCAATTCTCCTGTCTAGACTTTCTCCTAGGCACCCCGACAGCTCTTCTCTACTTTTATGCATCTTTAGTCCTCTTGTTAAGTTTGTTTCTTTGAGAATGAAGCAAATGGATCTCCAAATGGTAACTCAAAAATATCAGCTGGCCAACAGCCAAGCGTTCACCTGCCCTGCTGTTGGACCACAGAAGCATAAAATCATACAGTCTTGCAAAGGTGGTTAAATTATCTAGATTTTGATAACTGCACCCTTGTACTGACAGACTGTGGCAAGACTACAGAAGGACCGCTGTATGGACCAACTTCTCAACTTTGAGAACTCTGTTTATTGGAACACTCCATCAATTACTGTGAACGGACTGTTTTCACTAAAACCTACAATATGTTCTATACTGTTACTTATAGAGTTAATAAGACTGGTTGTGTTATTTTGCCTCGTTCCAATGTTCTTCAGCCTAAACAATCCTGGGGTGGCCTGTTAGGGAACTGTACAAAAATAGTCTTGTTTAGGCTTCACAGACAAAGCAGAACAGCCTCTGACCTTGCTTCTAACCTGCCAGGACACTGCCCTGACTGGGAGTGACTGCCTGCTGTGAGCGCAAGACTTGCAGCACCACAGATAAGATAGGGGAGGAATCTTGAGATGGTTGAGCCCCTGGAGGGGGGCCTGGCCAACCAAGCCCCAGGCTTAGTCACATTCCAAGTTTTACAGGACAAAAACAAACAGCATTAAAGGGAAGCCAGGCTTGCAGTCTGGTCACAGATTGACGATGGTATCAGTTTGCCTTCACCCTGGGATTATAAACAGGAACCTCAAATAGCAAGAAGTCTCACCCACATAGTGGACTTGCTGCCTGGGACCCTTTCCGAATTGGGACTCCAAATGTGCTGTGACACAAATGGACTTCCCAGCAATGATTAAGGCTGGATGTTGGTCAAAAACCCAATTTGGTGATGTATTCTCTGCTCTATTTCTCTTTTCTTTTAATGTTAGTATGTTGAAAGTAAGCTAGATAATTCTCTAATAGATATATTATTTATTTGTATATAACAAGTGGCTTGTTTTGTTAACAAACCCTTTGAACCTGAGACGAAGGTGAAAACTTTCAGCAAAAGGGCAAGCAACAGACCTATCGAGTGAAGTATGTATTGTTTCCACTGCTTGTTTTCATCAGGTGAGCCCTTAGTGGGTTAAAGGGAGAACAGACAGTTTGCAAATTTAGCAGGAGCAGCACTGACTTCCAAAAGTTTGCAGTTTGCGGAGAACTCGTGCTGCAGAAGGCAGCAGAAGGCAGCTTGGTAGGTTAGAGGGTTCTGGAGTTGAAGACTATTTACAGCCTACCATGGTAGTTGGCACAGCGGAGAATTTGGGCTGAACGACAAACTTCAGAGGATCCTGTGACTGGGTGAAGAATAAGACACAAGAGTACTGACTGCTGGAGGAAAGAGGAGGTAGTCAGAGCTCAGCCTGGAGAGAAGTCTGTCTGCACATGAGATTTCATCCTTGGCCTTGCTAGGTAGTGTTTGCATCAGTTAGTGGGGCATAGAAATCAGCAGCGTGGTGTTAAGGTTTGTGGACACGGATCGGGTGGAACACCTCGCAGTGACTGTGTTTGAGAATGAACGAGGAACTGATGTGCAAGAGGTCTGCAGTAAATGTAAGGGAAATGGAAAGTCCTGAACTCAGGTTCCCAAGCCATTCATTTGTTCGTGCAACAGATATGCACTCAACAGTTATGAGCTGATAAATGGCTCTGGTATTTCGACTGTAAGCAGAATCAAGAGGTTTGCCCCCGTTGGCCCTCACAGTGTCACGCAGAAGGCAGATGTTAAATGCAGGCAAGCCAGGTCAGACTACCTGCCATGAAGGAAAACACCACATTTGGAGAGAGAATCATGTCTTAAAAATATTAGTAGATTGAGGAATGAGGGAAATTCTCTCCCAGGAAGAGGCATTTCAGCTGGATCCAGAAGAAGCAGGTTTTAGCGAAGAAGTGATTGTGGGCAGAGAGCATTCTAGTTGGAGGAAACAGCATGTGCAAAGGCCCTGAGTCATGAAAGAGGGTGGGATGCTCAGGGACCTGATCATTACCAAAGGCCAGTGTGGCTGAAACTTAGTGAGCAAGCAAAGGGTGACACCAGGTGAGATTTTTTAAGCATGTGGGGGAGGTGGTGGCACGTTTGTGTTCTAAGGATCACCCTGGCTGCTATGAATGCAGCACCCTGAAAGCATCCCTGTGTGGGGCTGGCCTACTGCATGCTGAGAGATACGAGTCATCTGCAGTCATAAATACTCCTTCATTCAACACATGCGTTCTGAGTTTATCCTGTGTGTAAGGTGCTGGGCAGCAAGCAATAAACACAGTCCTTTCCCTGATGGCCTTCAGGCAAGTGTGGAAGCCAAGTATAGATACACAATCACAGAAATGTCATAAAATGATAATACTGCAAAGGGAAAGTCCACAGTGCTGTGCGCGAGCAGGGGTCGCCCTGGTGACCTGGGGAAAGACGGCTCTGTGAGGCCCCCTGGAGGCTGCAATGCAAAGGATGCCTTGGAGGTGGCAAGGTGAAGAATGGTACTGGGATGTCCCAAGCAGAGGGGCCAGCAAGTGCAAAGGCTCTGGGACAGGCAGGACTGTTGAAGGTAGGAACAGAAGAAGATGGGACAGGGAGGAGGTGGGGCTGAGAAGAAGGGGAGACAGGTAGGACCATGAGGAAGGTGGGAGCAGAGGAGAAGGTAGGAACAGAAGAAGGAGGACAGATAGGCTGTGGGACCAGGCAGAAGGGGGGGTCACCTTAAGCACAGAGAGGAGTGGCCTGAGGAACCTGGAGAAGTAAGTTCCATGTAGTCCCCGTCTAGAAGGTCATGTTGAGGTTTTAGACTCTGATCTTTCTGGTTGGGAAGCAGTTAAAGGTTTTAACCAGGAGTGGCTGTACCCAAATGATGTGGTGAAAAGATTACTCCATTGACAGTGAGAATAGAATAGCTGGGCCAGAACTAAAGAGAGAAAAATGGGTAAGAGGCTGCTGCCTATTGCCCCGGTCTTAAGGGGTGAAGACAAAGATGGAGAGAAGGATACCATTTTGTGTAACATTTTGGATGGAACAGAGAGATTTTGGTAGTAGACTGGCTGTGGGTTATAAGGGGTGACTTCAAAGCTCTGCATGAGAAGCTGGAGAGATGGTGGTCCCTAAAATAGGACAGGAACTGGCAGGAGGAGCAGGTTTGCTGGGAAACCAACATGCTCCCCAGGAGCTCAAACACTGAGGCGCGGACACAGGGCGAGCACGCCAGGCTCTCACGGATCCTCTGTAAGGCAGGTGGGTGGTCCACTATAGAATTATGTATTTAATAAAAACACTTAAATTATCCATGACTGTAGAGTTGGGAAAGAAATGTCACTGGACCTAAAGATAAGATTCAGAGACCCTGTGAGCCATTTCCAGGCTCATCTCTCAGATCACACATCTACTGTGTCTGTATTTGCCAAAAAGGAACAAATTTTCTAGGGTTAGATAGAATGAATCCAAGTAACATTGCTTTAAAAAAAAGAAAAGTCACGGTGGCCCAGGGGTTAGGACTCTGCAGTTCCACTGCAAGGGGCAGAGGTGAGAAACTAAGCTGCCGTATGCCTTGCAGCGGAGCCCCCAAAAAAAGCCAAATAATATGAATTGTTTCTGTAGTAGTAATTCCCACCTTTGATTCTATGTGGATATGAAAATTTCCATTATCATGCAGGTGAGAATACGGCTATGTGTATTCATATACAATAATAGTTATTTAACTTCCATTTCCTACTCAGCACCAAGAATCTTAACAACCACTTTAGGGCTAACCATGAGAATTACATGAAGAAAGTCACAGTCTAGGTCCAGCACACAAGAGCTACCCAATAAAAGTTGTTTTCCCTTTGTTATAACACAAAAAATCCACACTGCAAAACCGAACAGAACGCAACGCTGGGTCCCAACATCAATGCCCACCTTTTCAGGACCTGCCTTCTAGACCTCAAGGTTCACACGCTGTCAACCAAAAGGAGAATGACTGAATCCAACGGAAGATCGGGCGTGCGTCCATCCCGAGTTGGGCTGCGTGAGAGCTGTCCTGCCGCTCAGCCTGAGCTTGGACCGAGGCCTGGACAGCGGTGGGCCTGAAGCCGGACCGAGGCCCGCAACCGCCCCAGCGCGAGGCTCCCTGGGGCACTGCGGCTGCAGGGCGGAGGCAAATGTCCCCTGGCGGCCACCGTAGCCCGGAGGCCAGCAGTGCGCTCCTATTGGTCGCCGTTTTGGCGCCAAAACGGGGCGGAGGCGGGTCGGCACTGCGCTCTGGGGAACAATAGGAGCAAAAGCCGTAGGGAACAGTGAGTGAGGCGGCCGTTTGGGTGAGAGCCGGTGGTCCAAAGGGCCCGGTGCCTGGGCCATGTTCTGCGAGAAGGCCATGGCGCTGGTCCGGGAGCTGCACCGCGCGGCCGAGGGAAGGCTGCCTGCTTTCAACGTGAGGGCGGGGTCCTCCCCAGGGCGCTTCTCTGGGGCTACACAACCCAGAGCGGGATAGGGGGTGTGCCTATGGTTCTCCTCCGTGGATATGGGAAGGTCGTGGGCAGGTCGGTTTTGGTGGCTTCCCGCGAGAGCGGGGATTGCCGCCACTCTCCTCGCTCCCCGCCGCCTCTCGCGGCCGCCACCGCCGCCGCCCGGCGTGCTCGTAGCTGCTGTGCGGCGCGAGCCGGGCAGTGGGCGTCTGGCCCCGGTGAGGCGCAGAGAGACCGGGAGACGCGGTGCTAGAGCTCAGGTGTGAGTTATACCGGGGAGGTGTGAACCGGGGTAGCCCGGCGTTAGGGCCGTGCCCTGAGGGCTGCGGTGAGTGTAGCCCAACCGGAGAGCCGGCCGTGCAAACACCCCTCCCCGCCGGGGAAGGGCGGGCTCCGGGGCCCGGAGGTTTGCTCGTCACTACAAGGCATTTCAGAGGAGCGACGGGATCACTCTGTGTTTTGATAGCTGTCGCAGCACTTTGAGGAATGGACCGGATAGAAGGAAGACTGGTTCTGAGTGGGTTATAAATAGACCACAGAAGCGATGGATGTGGTCCACAGCCCGGTCGGGGGGCCCTGAACACCGTGTCCTAGGAGGACAGGGGTGGAGGTGAGAGGAGTCGCCGGGGTGTGGAGAGACCGGCGTCTCTGGAGGCTTCAGTCAGGTAGCAGTGTAAACATCTGGCGGTCAGCCGGAAGAGCGTCTGGGTAAGGTGAGTTTTGAACATTCAAGAGCAGTTAGGCTGACACTTGGGTTATTTAACAGATGGGGAAACTGAGCGCCTGGAATTAAGGATCAAGTTAAAGGGCCTGTCTGAAGTTGCAGCGTGTTGGAAGTGGAGCCTCAACTTGAACAGTTTTCTTCGATTCCAGTCTGTTATTCTTGCAACTTCAGGCAGTTACCTTATCTAAAAAGTTAGGAGACCACAGCGGAGGTTCACTGGAGACACAGAACTCAGAGGAGTTGTTGTTGCTGTTGTTCAGTCCATAAGTCATGCCCCAGTATTTGTGACCCCACGGACAGCAGCAGGCCAGGCTTCCCTGTCCTTCACTGTCTCCCTGACTTTGCCCAAATTTATGTCCATTGGGTCAGTGATGTCATCCAACCGTTTCACCCTCTGCAGCCCCCTTCTCCTTCGTCCTACCCTCAGTTTTTCCCAGCATGAGGGTCTTTTCCAGTGAATCAGCTCTTTACATCAGGTGGCCAAAGTATTGGAGCTTCAGCATCAGCATTATTCCTTCCAAGGAATATTCAAGGTTGATTTCCTTGCTATCCAAGGGACTATCAAGAGTCTTCTCTAACACCGAAGTTCAAAAGCATCAGTTCTTTGGTGCTCAGCCTTCTTTATGATCCAGCTGTCATATCCATACATGACTACTGGAAAAACAGTAGCTTTGACAGTAGGACCCTTTGTCTGCAAAGTGGTATCTCTGCTTTTTAAATGCTCTCTAGGCTTGTGATAGCTTTTCTTCCAAGGAGTAAGGGTCTTTTAATTTCATGACTGCAGTCACCATCTGCAGTGATTTAGGAGCCCAAGAAAATAAATTCTGACCCTGATTCCATTTTTTCCCCATCTATTTGCCATGAAGTGATGGGACCAGATACCATGATCTTAGTTTTTTGAATGCTGACTTTTAAGCCAGATGTTTGAGAGGGATGGAGGCTTTCCAATATGGCCCCACTAGAGTGGGAAGACTAAGTTACATGGGAAGAAACGAGCCCAAAGGCACAGGCAGACACTGCCCAAGGGGCTGGCTTTTCAGACTGTTAGTCCAGCTGTCTTTTTCGCTTGGATTTTAAGTGTTGGTTTCTTAGAAGTGTAAAATCCTGGCTTTTCTGGGTCTTAGAGGGTCTAGGTGCACCTTTTCTTGCAGTAGTGCCTACCTTTAGGGGCTGACCCCTGGGACAGCTGAGCTGGGTTAGACTAAGAATTGATCTTGATCTGATTGACCCCTCACACCCTTGACCCACACATGCTTTCGAGAATCATTCCTCCCCAGCAGATGGTAGCTGGTTTAGAGCAGGGACTCTGCCTTGTTCATTACAGAATCCCTCATGGTTAGGTGCTGTGTTTGGCAAATTGGAATGATGCACTTTGGATATGCAGAACTGATAATCATTTGAGTCTTTAGGAAAATTATCTTGAGTTCCCAGGGGCTTACAGCTGGAGGTGGGAGCACAAAATGATGCACTTCCCAGTGTAAATTTTAAAAATTGAAGTCGTAAAACAATAAATAAAAATTTAAATCTAAAAATTTGGTTGTATCTTTACAAGTTTATTTCATTCTTGTCTTTTGTATACCTACTGATCTCCTAATTGTGCAAGAGTTTCAACTGTTCCTTAATATTTGTGATAAAAGGAATATTTAACTGAATTCTAGTTAATCAGACTTTTCCATATCTTTTTAACCAGTTGATGATAAAGGAAGTAGAAGTCATGCTTTCATGTTTCATTAGAAATGATTTCTTATATTCAAGCAGGATTAAGTAGTGTAATTTTGTAATTATACCAGTAGTGCTAAAACATTTTTGCTAATGTATGTACTGTAGCTCTAAAAGTAGATGGGTTGCTTATCACTGTTTTGTTTTGAGGTTTTGTGGGGTTTTTTTTTTTTTTTTGGTCATTGTTATAGCATTATTGGGTTCTTTTTTTTTTTAATTTTAATTGAAATATAGTTTATTTACAGTGTTTCAGGTGTAGGGGTTGCTTTTTGACAGACACTGTATAACATTTATAAATTCTATAAATATAATGTTTTTATCCCTCCAAGGGAAGTTTTTTAGAAATTTGCCCAATGAGATAGCAGAAAAACTCCTTTGACCTTTCTGTTTTCTATCCTGGCAGTGCATAGGTGGGTTTTTGTTTTTGTTTTTGTTTTTGGTAGTAACCCTTTAAAAATCCTTTTCCAATAAATAATAAGTTATTTATATGCTTCTGTCATGTGTTATTACTTCTGTAGACTATTGGTTTTTTGTCATTAGTTTTATTGAGGTATAATTTATATACAACACAGTAAACATTTTAATAGATCTTTGAGTTTTGACAAATGTATACAGTCCTTGTAACCAGCAACCTAACCAAGATATCTGCTATCCCAAGGATTACCTTTTCTCTTTTGTGGCACTGGCTACCTCCCATCTGCAGCCCTAGGCAACCAAGGATTTTCTTTCCCCTACAGATTATATTTGTCTTTTTTATTGTATTTCTGGAGTCAGCATGCCAGGAATTGCAAACTTTTCTGAATGGGGCCAGTTAGAAGCATACAGTATGTACTCCTTTCTGTCTGACTTCTCAACACAATGTATTTAAGATTATCCTTAATTAGAATGTTAATTGTGTATTTTGTTGGCAATTCATTCCCTTTTTTTTTAATTGTGGTAAACAATACATAACTTAAACTTTGCCATTTCTAACCACTTTTGTGTGTACACTTCAGTGGCATTAATTATATTCCCATTGTTGTGCAACCATCACCCCTATTTCCAAAGCTTTTTCATAACCCCAAGTAAACTCTATAGCCGTTAAGCTGTAACTCCCCACTCCTCTTCCCCCTCAGCCTGGTAACCTCTAATCTACTTTGTTTCTATGAGTGCCTATTCTAGACATTTCAGATAAGTGGAATCATACAATATTTGTCCTTTTCTGTCTGGCTTATTTCACTAAGCAGTGTTTTCAAAGTTCATGTTGTTGTGTGTATCAGCACTTCTTTTTTTGACTGAGTAATATTCCATTAAATGGACATACCATTTTGGCTTATCTGTTCATCAGTTGGACATTTGGATTGTTTCCACTTTTTGGCTGTTATGAGTAATCCTACTCTGCATATTTGTGCATAAGTTTTTGTATGAACTTAGGTTTTCAGTATTCTTGAGTGTATTCCTAGAAGTGGAATTGCTGGATAATATGGTAATTCTAAATTTAACTTATTGTGGACCCACACGGCTGTTTTCTATAGGGCTGTACCATTTTGCATTCCTACCTGCATTGTACAAGGGTTCCAGTTTCTCCCCATCCTCTCCAACACTTGTTATTATAGCCGTCTTAGTAGGTGTGGAAGGACTATTGGTTTTTCATAAGGTACATAAGCATAGAGTATTGCTACAAACTTGGTGGGGGAATTAATGAGTGTAATTTTATACATTCCAGGAAGATGGCCAGAGGCAAGTTCTGGAGGAGATGAAAGCTTTATATGAGCAAAACCAATCTGATGTGTAAGTTGGTAAGCTTCATATTTTAAAACAATTTAAGAAGTACAATGTTGAAGTCAGATCATCTTAATATTAGTTTTTAGATATGATTTGGTTTTCTTTATTCTCTCTGACCCTGATCATGCCCTGGCTATACAGAAGTAGAATGATTTGTGTTCATGATTGTTATGTCTATAGGGACCGAGTAGCACTTGGCCCATGGTAAGTGTTTGATAAATACTTATTGTTTGACTGGTAGTGAAAGAAAAAAAAAAACGACTCCATTTTAGATAGCACCGCCATTTTGAGTGAAAACCCCCTCCCGAGAAGAAGAAAAAAAAAAACTTTTTCAAACCAACCAATCAGAAGAAGACAAGTTGCCCTCCACCCCTAGGCAATCTAAGAAGGGCGGGAAAGTCCCTCACCCCACCAATCAGTAGTTAACAAGACTTCCCGCTTCCCCTGCTGCACAGTATGAATTAACCAATCCCTTAAGCTTCCCTTCCCACTTCCTCTGCTATACAGTATAAAAAAGATTAGCTGCTTTCACTCGGGGCTCCTTCGCCATTGTGTGAAGAGAGTCCCTGCTCGAGCTTGTAATAAAGTTCCTCACTGCTTTTGCATCGATCCACGGCTCCGGTGGTGTTTGGTGGGATTCCGTGATCCGGGTACAACATTTTGGGGGCTCGTCTGGAATCCCCTGAGCCCTCCAGGACCCGCGCTTGGGAGGACGAACAGCCAGTAAGCAGTAGCAGCAGCTGCATCTGTATCTGTAGGGGGGCCCCAATCTGTAGCTGGATTTAGACCTAGGTGGACGCGCCGATACGGTCTCCAGCAGGGAGCAGGAAGAGACGTCTTCCTGTGTATATATATATATATATATATATATATATATATATATATATATATACACACACACCTCTGATATACATCTGATATACTCTGTGCTTTTTGTTCTCAGAATTGCGCGCGCTGTTATTTGTCTGGTGTGTTGTCTTGTTTGTTCATTGTGTGACTGACTGACGATGAGACAGACCCAATCTGGATGCTCTCCGCTTACCTTAATAACTGACCATTTCAAAGAAGCTAGAGCTCGAGCTCATAATCTGAGTGTAGAAATTAAAAAATCTCAGATGGTTATCTTTTGCAGTAACGTAGGCTGGCCTCCTGAAGGGACTTTCGACTTAAGGACTGTCCGGAGAGTTCGAGAAATCATCCTCAGACCTCGGAGCGGACATCCAGATCAGGTCCCATATATCCTGGTTTGGGAAGATTTAATAGTCAGCCCAACCCCTTTGGATCCAACCCTTTTTACCTCCACAGGCAGCAGCAGCCACGGAGATCCTAGTGGCTGAAGAAAAGAAAAAGCCTCCGGCTGCCCCCTTTGCCCCTGTTTTACAGGAAGATTCGACTCTTGATCTCCTTATCACACCTCCACCATATTCTCTCCCTCCTCCTATTCAGCCCGAACCCCCACTCCCCCAACCTTCCCCAGAAGCGCTGGGGGAGGACCTGCAATGAACACCTGAAATCGTAAGGCCGCCTCCCCTGGGGCGGGGGGGGGTGGGCCTGCCGACTCTACTTCGGCAGCTATTCTTCCTCTCAGGGCTCTGGGTCCCCCTGATGCTGATGGAAATCAGCCCATTCAATATTGGCCCTTTTCTACTAGTGATTTATACAATTGTAGGACCCAGAATGCCCCATTTTCAGGGAGACCTAAAGAGCTTATTAATTTGTTAGAAACTGTTCTGTTCACTCATCAACCTACATGGGACGATTGTCAGCAGCTACTCCAGGTATTATTCACCACAGAAGAAAGAAAGGATCCAGCTAGAGGCGCGGAAACTGGTTCCAGGAGATAATAGGCAACCCACGGCTAACCCTGCGACGATTAACTCTTCCTTCCCTTTATCTAGGCCACAGTGGGACTCTAACACGGCAGAAGGTAAGGAGCGGCTCCGGGTCTACCGCCAGACTCTGTTGGGGGGTCTCAAAGCGGCCGCTCGCAGGCCCACTAATTTGGCTAAGGTAGGTAATGTACAGCAAGGGAGAGAAGAGAGTCCTGCGGCGTTCCTGGAGAGACTGATGGACGCATTCCGTCAGTACACTCCCATGGACCCTGAGGCGGAAGATACTAGGTCAGCCTTAATGATGCATTGTATTAATCAGTCAGCCCCAGATATAAGGAAGAAGTTACAGAAGATAGATAGATTAGGTGAAAAATCTATTCAAGGTCTGATAGCAGTAGCAGAAAAAGTTTATAATAACCAAGAGACACTTGAAGAGAAGCAGACTAGAGCCGCCGACCGACAGACCCGAAATATGGCTCGCATTCTCCTGGCAGCCACCAGCGCCCAGCCTAATGAACGAGAAAAGAGATTGAGACAATTGGCAGAAGGTAAGCCGAAACCCAACCCCTAGGAAAAACCAAAGTTAGGACGGAACCAGTGTGCATATTGTAAGAAAGAAGGACATTGGGTTAAAGATTGCCTTAAAAAGTTAAAACAAGGAACCAACGTTTTGGCTCTGGGGGACCTGAGCGACTAGGGGAGACGGGGCCTGGAACCCCTTCCCAATCCCAGGGTAACCTTAAAAGTGGAGGGGACCCCAGTTGAGTTTTTAGTGGACGCTGGGGCCGAACATTCTGTCCTGCTTGACCCACGGGGAAAACTCTCTTCAAAGACTTCATGGGTGCAAGGGGCCACTGGTATGAAAAAATATTCATGGACTACCCGAAGAAACCTAGATCTGAGCACGGGCCGGGTATCCCACTCTTTCATGGTCATACCAGACTGCCCCTACCCACTGCTTGGGCGAGACTTGCTAACCAAAATAGGACCCCAGATCCATTTCTCACCTGAGGGGGTAGATGTTACAGACCCTGGCCGGGAGGCCAGTACAAGTTCTAACCATGCAAATAGAAGATGAGTACAGATTACACCAAGGCTCCCCCGAAGTAGCCCCTGAGGCTGATATGCAACAGTGGCTTAATGAATACCCACAAGCCTGGGCAGAAACCGGAGGTCCAGGCTTAGCCAAACATCGGCCCCCAATTTATATTGAACTCAAACCAGGAGCAGAGGCCGTCAGAGTCAAGCAATATCAGATGCCACAAGAGGCACAAAAAGGTATTCGCCCTCACATTTGCAGGCTGTTGGCTCAGGGCATCCTACGCCCATGCCAATCCAACTGGAATACCCCCCTTCTCCCAGTCAGAAAGCCGGGGTCCAGTGACTACAGGCCAGTGCAGGATTTGAGACAAGTTAACCAACGGGTGATGGACATCCACCCCACAGTACCAAACCCCTATACTCTTTTGAGCTCCTTGAACCCCAATCACCAGTGGTATATGGTACTGGACTTAAAAGATGCTTTTTTTAGCCTCCCCCTGGCACCCAAAAGCCAGAATATTTTCACCTTCGAATGGTCAGATCCAGAGGAAGGGATTCACGGGCAACTAACTTGGACGAGACTACCACAAGGATTCAAGAACTCACCCACAATCTTCGACGAAGCATTACATGAGGACCTGGGTGAGTACCGTATCCACCACCCACGGGTTACCTTGCTACAGTATGTAGACGACCTTTTGTTGGCCACAGAATCCCAACAAACCTGTCTGGAGGCAACCAGAGACTTGCTGTATACTTTAGGTAAGCTGGGATATCGGGCCTCCGCAAAGAAAGTACAAATTGGTAGACAAGAGGTTCATTACCTGGGATACATATTAAAAGAAGGACAGCGGTGGCTGTCCAAAGCTAGAAAAGAGACGGTGTTAAAGATCCCTAAGGCCCAGAGTCAATGCGGAATTAGAGAATTTCTGGGGTCCGCTGGATTCTGTAGATTATGGATCCCAGGTTTTGCTGAAATGGCAAGACCACTATACCAGGCAACAAAAGAGACTATACCATTTGCCTGTACAGAGGAAATGGATAAAGCCTTCCAGGACATTAAGGCAGCCCTCCTGTCAGCCCCTGCCCTAGGTCTGCCTGACGTCACTAAGCCTTTCCTTCTCTATGTAGATGAGAGCAGAGGGGTAGCCAAAGGGGTGTTCCTCCAGAAACTGGGACCTTGGAAAAGACCAGTGGCATATCTTTCAAAAAGACTGGACCCAGTGGCTAATGGATGGCCTCCCTGCTTGCGTATGGTGGCTGCTGTGGCCTTATTAGTAAAAGACGCTGGCAAATTAACCCTGGGACAAGAACTGCAAATAACAACCCCTCATGCCATAGAGGGCATATTGAGACAACCTCCAAATCGATGGATCAGTAACGCTAGACTGACCCATTACCAGGGACTACTACTAAACCCTACCAAGATCATTTTTCAGCCGCCAACTACCTTGAACCCAGCCTCACTCCTGCTGGATCCAGACCTGGACGCTCCACTACATGACTGTGCTGACATCCTGGCTCAGGTATGTAGGGTCTGAGCTGATCTGAAAGACGTCCCCCTTCCGGATACTGAACTGACTTGGTACACAGATGGGAGCAGCTTCGTACAGAATGGACAAAGGTATGCGGGTGCGGCTGTGACCACGGAGACAGAAGTCATATGGGCTGCCCCTTTGGCCCATGGGACATCGGCCCAAAAAGCCGAACTTATAGCATTGACTGAAGCACTCAAAAGAGGTAGAGAAAAAAACCTGACCGTTTATACTGACAGCAGATACGCCTTTGCCACAGCA
Organism: Dama dama; assembly: GCF_033118175.1. Classification (NCBI taxonomy): domain Eukaryota; kingdom Metazoa; phylum Chordata; class Mammalia; order Artiodactyla; family Cervidae; genus Dama; species Dama dama. Next base: position 53,837,902 of record NC_083703.1, read on the forward strand.
CACATTCATGGGGCCATCTATAGAGAGAGAGGGCTCCTGACGGCTGAAGGAAAAACTATAAAAAATAAAGAGACAATTCTTGAGCTTCTACAGGCCCTCTAGCCGCCCAAGAAACTGGCCATAGTCCACTGCCCAGGCCACCAAAGAGGCGACTCCCCTGTGGCAAGGGGCAATCGACTGGCTGATCTTTCGGCCAAGGAGGCTGCTCTAGCATCTGTTACCCCAGTTTTGGCAGCTTGACTCCCTGACCCAGGGACCATGACTCTACCCGATAACCTCGAATACAGTGAAACAGATATAAAATGGATTAACTCCTTACCTATGACTCAATTTAAAAATGGCTGGTGGAAAGACGCTAAGTCAGCGCCTATCCTACCTGAAAAACTGGGGACAGAACTGCTCTGGAAAATTCACAATGCAACCCATTTAGGGGCGAAAAAAATGCAAGATCTCGTTAGAACTGCAAAGATTGTCATCAAAGACTACCAGGCGAAAATAGAAAAAATTGCCTCAGACTGTGAGGCTTGCCTGCTAACTAACCCAACAAAGACTTCAGGAGCAACCAAAGGAGCCAGAGAAAGGGGAACACGCCCTGGAGCCTACTGGGAAGTAGACTTTACTGAGGTAAAACCGGGACAATACGCATATAGATACCTGCTGGTCTTCATTGATACTTTTTCTGGATGGGTAGAGGCCTACCCAACAAAAAAGGAGACAGCCCAGGTAGTAACAAAAGAACTTAAGAAGAGATCCTGCCGCGTTTCGGATTCCCTACACAGGTAGGTTCCAATAACGGTCCCGCCTTTGTCTCCAAGGTAAGTCAGGGACTGGCGGCGGTTCAGGGGACAAATTGGAAATTACATTGTGCCTATCGACCCCAGAGTTCAGGGCAAGTAGAAAGAATGAACAGAACTTTAAAAGAGACCTTGACCAAATTAACCCTAGAGACTGGCGGGGACTGGGTGGCGCTCCTCCCCTTTGCCTTGTTCCGGGTACGGAAGTCACATTATATGTTGGGGCTAACCCCCTTTGAAATTATGTTCGGGAGGCCTCCCCCTATTGTACCTAGTTTAAAGACTGATTTAATAGCCGACTTACCTGTTGATGCTCTGTTTTCCTCTCTCCAACTCCTCCAACGGGTGCACAAAGACATTTGGAAACGGCTAGAAGCCCTATACCTCACCAAGCCACTGCCTGAACCGCATTGTTTCCATCCAGGAGATTGGGTCTATGTTCGAAGACACCACTCAGGCACCCTCGAACCACGCTGGAAAGGACCCTACTCCGTCATTTTGGTCACACCAACGGCCCTCAAAGTAGACGGTATATCAACGTGGGTCCACTTCTCACATGTGAGGCCTGCTGATCCTTTCACCGACATCCACGAGGTTCTGCCACAGTGGAGAGTCTCCAAGCATCCGGACAATCCACTCAAGTTAAAACTTCAGAAACGCCCCAAAGAAGTATCTCCCTCTTAAGGTACTTTGTGCTCTGGGCAGCCATCCAAGGGCTTACCTCAGCCAATCCCCATCAACCGGTTAACATGACTTGGATGGTCTACAATCCTGAGACCGGAGAAATACTTAATTCGAGTTCCAACGTAGCCCCCAAAGGGACATGGTGGCCTGTACTGACCTTTGATTTGTGCGTCCTGGCAGCCGACAATTATGGCTTCCGTGGTCCCAGTCAACTGAGTGACTTCATCGGGAGCCCTCAGTTTGGGACTCTAGGCCTTTTTGACTGGGCCTTCCAGGGAGACACACCATGCACAATACCAACACCCATATATGTCTGCCCGGGGGGAGGAAGGGATCAGAACCAAATTGCAAAATGTGGGGGAGTTGATTCTTTTTATTGTGCCGCTTGGGGATGTGAAACTACAGGAACGGTCCATTGGCTCACCAATCCCGACAAAGACCTCATTCAGGTAAAATTACCCCAAGATTCCCCACCATGTAAGACGCTGTCGTCTAAACCTGGACAGTGTTTTCCGTTACAGATTAAGTTCACTGATGAGGGAAAAAAGTTTACCAGGTGGGACGTAGGCAGAGCCTGGGGCCTACGTCTTTATCAGACTGGATTCGATAATGGAGTCCGGTTTGAGCTCAGATTAAAGCTGGGACCACTCTTTGGCCCCCAAGGTAGCTTTGGGACCAAACCAGGTGATAGCCCCAAAACCTTCCCAGATGACAACCCCAAAACCTCCCTCCCAGAACCAAAGTCAGGATACTGGACCTACTCCACACACTCCCCCCAAATCTCCCCCCATAGTTGACATGTCCCCACCTACAGACCCCCTTATAAAAATGATCTCAGCTTACCTTACCCTTAATGCCTCTCATCCAGACTTAAATGGTTGCTGGCTCTGCTGTAATATCAGGCCTCCTTATTATGAGGCAGTTGCCTTTTCTTCAGGATTCAATATGACTGCCGATATCTCAGCCTGTAGATGGCAGCAACAACCTGGTACGGGCCACCTGACAGTAAGCTCCATTACGGGTATAGGCACCTGCATAGGAGCTATCCCTGAGACTTATCAACACCTATGTAATCACACAGTTCCTATGACTAACCTCACTAATTCCACTCACCAGTGGATCATTCCACCAGACTAACTCCGTGTGCCCATCAGGCAGCACTAAAAACCTCCCAAGATTTCTGTGTCCTAGTCCATCTAATCCCCCGGCTAAACTAGTATTCAGAAGAAGAACTGCAACCAAGGTTAGAGACACCAGGTCAGTATAGGGTAAAAAGAGAACCCGTCACTGCCCTAACTAACTGTCCTGTTGGGATTGGGGGCTATAGGAACTGGAAGTGGAATTGCAGCCTTAATGCTCCAAGATAAACAGTATAACCAGCTAAGGGCTGCAATAGATAAAGATATTGAACAGCTTGAAAAATCATTTCCCACCTCCAAGAATCCTTAAGTTCTCTGGCTGAGGTAGTGTTACAAAATAGAAGGGGTTTAGATCTGCTGTTCTTACAACAAGGAGGACTACGTGCAGCCCTAGGAGAAGAATGCTGTTTTTAATTTGACCATTCAGGAGTAGTACAGAAATCTCTTCAAAAAGTTAGAGAAGGCCTAAGCAGGCGAAAACAAGAAAGAGAAAATGAACAATCATGGTTTGAGTCTTGGTTTAATACTTCCCCTTGGTTGACTACCCTGATTTCTTTATTAGTACCCCTCATTCTACTGTTATTAATCTTAACTATAGGTCTCTGCATATTAAATAGAATTATGTCCTATGTAAAAGATAGATTCAATGCTGTTCACCTGATGTTACTCAGATCTCAGTATTCGACTGTCCCCACAGACGATATAGAAGACCCATGATTGGGCCTTCCATAGGAACAAAGAGGGGGGTAAACGTGAAAGAAAAAAAATTCAAAACGACTCCATTTTAGATAGCACCGCCATTTTGAGTGAAAACCCCCTCCCGAGAAGAAGAAAACAAAAACTTTTTCAAACCAACCAATCAGAAGAAGACAAGTTGCCCTCCACCCCTAGGCAATCTAAGAAGGGTGGGAAAGTCTCTCACCCCACCAATCAGTAGTTAACAAGACTTCCCGCTTCCCCTGCTGCACAGTATGAATTAACCAATCCCTTAAGCTTCCCTTCCCGCTTCCTCTGCTATACAGTATAAAAAAGATTCGCCGGTTTCACTCGGGGCTCCTTCACCATTGTGTGAAGAGAGTCCCTGCTCGAGCTTGTAATAAAGTTCCTCACTGCTTTTGCATAGATCCGCGGCTCCGGTGGTGTTTGGTGGGATTCCGCGATCCGGGTACAACAGTATGACTTAAAAGGATTCAGGGTGGATCCGAAAGAGGTGAGACGGGAACAAGGAACAGACGTAACAAGTGAAGTGTATTGTTTCCATCAGGTGAGGACTTAGTGGTTTAAAGGGAGAACAGGCAGTTTGCAAATTGAGCAGGAATAGCAGTGACTTTCAAAAGCTTAAGTGAAGTTCACTGGGAACTTGTGCTGCAGAACGATACAGCTTGGTAAGTTAGAGGGTTCTGGAGTTGCAGAATATTTAGAGCCAAGCATGGTAGTTGGCACAATGGAGGATCTGGGGTGAACAACAGACTTCAGAGGATCCTGTGACTGGGTGAAGAATAAGACGCAAGAGTACTGACTGCTGGAGGAAAAATGAGTTATTGAGAACTCAACCAGGAGAGAAGTCTGTCTGCACATGAGATTTCATCCTTGGCCTTGTTAGGTAGTGTTTTTATCAGTTCGTTGGACATAGAAATCAGTAGCATGTTGTTAGGGTTTGTGGAGCACACAGAACACTTTGCAGTGACTGTGTTTGAGGATAGATACCGATGAACGAGGAACTGATGTGCAAGAGGTCTGCAGTAAATCTAAGGGAAATGGAAAGTCCTGAACTCAGGTTCCCAAGTCATTCATTTGTTCATGCAACAGGCATGCACTAGACACGAGCTGAAAAAGGGCTCTGGTGTTTCAATTGTAAACAGCAGAATCAAGAGGTTTGCCCCCGTGGCCCTCAGTGTCAGGCAGAAGACAGATGTTCAATGCAGGTAAACCAGGTCGGACTACGTACTGTGAAGGGAAACACAGCACTCGGAGAGAGAGTAATACACTGAAAATATGAGTAGATTGAGAAATCCTGGAAATTGTCTCTGAGGAAGAGACACTTCAGCTGGAGCCTGAATAAGTAGGTTTTAGCAAGGAAGTAATTGTGGGCACAGAGCATTTCTAATTGGTGGAAACAGCATGTGCAAAGGCCCTGAGGCATAAAAGAGGGCGGGATGCTCAGGGACCTGATCATTACCAAAGGCCAGTGTGGCTGAAACTTAGTGAGCAGGCAAAGGGCAACAACCAGATGAGATTTTTAAGCATGTGAGGGAGGTGGTGGCATGTTTGTGTTCTCACGGCTGCCATCTGGATAGTGGATGGTGGGACTGAGAGGGAATATGGTGGTCATGCAGGTGACAGGAAGGGTGCGCCAGACTAGGGGAAAAGAGAGCAGTTTACAGACCTATTTAGGAGGTAACTGAACAGGCCCTGGTCCAGTAAAGGAATGATTTTCCTGTATTCATACCATTGGGAAATTCAGGATCCAAAATTCTGTGCCCTATCCTCCTAGTTTGGTTCTGGGCAGGACAGTCACTATTACCAGTTTCTGGTTAAAATTCTTTGTCAGAAGAAATCTATTCCTATTTAATTGCTCACACGGAAATGTGAATTTTTTAAGGAAGTTCTTGGGTATTTTAATCAAGTACTTTGATGTTAAGTTGGGTGTGTTTTATTTGTGCTATTTCATTATAATCAAGAGCACATTGTAAACAATGTGGACAGTAAGTCTAACATTTGTAGAGTGGCAGAAGTGTCTGGAAGAGATCTAGAAGACGTGGTACATCTACGTACATGGTACAGATCTAGAAGACATGGGAAATATATTTTGCCTTTATTTTCAGGGCCTATAGCAGGCACAAACATTTTGTATTTCTCTGTTGCCTTTTAAAACTCCATAGTAGATACTGATTAGTTCTATACATATGGTTTTGTTTTGTTTTCCTCTTTTTTTTTCAATTGTGGTTAAGATACACACCAGTGATAGCTCAGTGGTAAAGAGTCTGCCTGCCAGTGCGGGAGATGTGCATTAATCCCTGGGTCGGGAAAGATGTCCTAGAGAAGGAAATGGCAACCCACCCCGGTTTTCTTGCCTGGAAAATTCCATGGACAGAGGAGCCTGGCAGGCTACAGTCCATGGCGTCAGAAAGACGGACACTACTGAGTGACTGAGCACACATACTGTTGAGTGTATTCAAAACATTCATAATGTCATATCGCCATCACCACCACCACCTTCTCCAGAACTCTTCATTTTACAAAACTGAAACACCATACCCAATAAACAATTGTACATGTGATTGGAAAAGGTGATACTTGTCTAATATCTAAGGAGACATATATTTTATAGGGTAAAACCAAAATTTTCTCCCTCTTTGTGTGTAGGACTGTAAAGTGCAAACATAGTTGAAAATGAAGAACTATTTCTTGGATGAGTTGGAGGAGCATTTGACTTTAGAGTCCTTAGCTCAGTTTATGAGAATGAGGATTTGGAAGTATTGATACCATAGAAAGAGGACTCCATAGGATGAGAACATGAGGTGAGGCCATAATCTTATGCCCCATGATATTTGATCTCTTGTCCCAGCATGAAAAAGGGATTCTTTTTAGTGAGGCAAAAGGTTGTCATTTGGAGACAATGGATATTAACCAGTGTGCAAAACACAGTGTGCCACATGGCTAAACAAAGCAATGGGAGTGTGATCCTAGGCAAATTAGTTAGGTGTTTTTAAATTTTTTTTTGAAAGAATTTAAGTTTGTCCACACAGCTTGCAGGATCTTAGTTCCCTGACCAGAGATTGAACCTGTGCCCTCGGCAATGAAAGTGCAGTGTCTTAACCACTGGACCACCAGGGAATTCCCTGGCTCTTTTCTATTTTATTCTATTAGCAAAAGCTCCGATGTGGAGGCAGGTACTATTTAGGTAGGTTAACTACTAACATAAATGGCTAAAAACAAGTATGGAGTCAGTTGTTAGCTGACTTTGAAAATTTAACCCGTACTCAATAGACATTCCTTTCCTGAAATGTTTTGCCAGGAATGAAGCAAAGTCAAGTGGACGAGGTGACCTGATACCAACCATCAAGTTTCGACACTGTTCTTTGCTGAGAAACCGGCGCTGCGCTGTAGGCTACCTGTGAGCATCTCTGTGTCTGCGGGGGGGCGGGGAGCGGCGGGGGGTTCCCATCCCAGTGGGTGTCAGGAATTCTTCGAGTTGTCTCTCTTTCATGAGCATTCTGAAGTTTCTCTTTTTTTCACTTAAACATTTTTTATTATGGAAAATGACAGTATTCTTAAAGCTAGGGAATAATATTATAACCCCCCGTGGAGCCATCATATAGGTCAAACAGTTCTTAACATTTTGCCATAATTGCTTCATCTTTTTTTATGCTAAACATTAGACATTTTACCACTGAATAGTTTCGTATGCTTCTTTAAGAAATAAGGGCCTTTGGGGCCTTTTCTCACGTGACCACTGTATAGTTCTCATACCTGGAGCTGTGAACATACCTTCACAGCATCCATCCAGTCTGTTCCTATTTTCCATGTTGTCCCAAAGGTGTCGTCTTACAGTTGTTTGTTTGCCTCTGGAATCAAATCAAAGTCCATATGTTACCTTCTGGTGGTTGAGTCTTAAGTCTCTCCTGATCGAGACAACTTCTGATCCAATACCATATTAATGTTCTAGGTACAACCGGCTGCTTCGGATTAGAGCACTCAGGTGGGAATATGGCAGTGTCTTGCCAAGTGCTTTACGATTTCACATGTCTGCTGAAGAAGTAAGTTAGCACTCTTGTTCAAATCTGTAAATTCAGAAACTGGCTGAGCTTCTGGCATTGTTTGTGGTGGTGGTGGTGGTTTAGTCGCTAAGTCATGTCCGACTCTTGCAATCCCATGGACTGTAGCCCGCCAGCCTCCTCTGTCTGTGAGGATTCTCTAGGCAAGAATACTGGAGTGGGTTGCCAGTTCCTTCTCCAGGGGGCCTTCCCAACCAGGGATTGAACCCGGGTCTCCTGCATTGCAGGCAGATTGTTTACCAACTGAGCTATGAGGGAAGCCCCCTGGCATTGTTTTGTAATAGTATTTATAGTACTTGTCTTTTTGTTTTAACATTTGCTTTTCAGTAGTTTTTTGTCTGTTTGAGAATGGTAGGAGTAATTCTAAATGCTGTATGGAAAACTACTATTACTTAACAAAATAAAGGGTCCCGTTATGTTAGCTGCTAGTGATGCATCAGTAGGATTCAAAACTGACATTATTATTTGGAAGTTCTTCATAAAATATGTGTGTGTACATACTTTGCTTGGGGCTTCCCAGGTGGCGCTTGTGGTAAAGAACTTGCCTGCCAGTGCAGGAGACATAAGTGATGTGAGTTCGATCCTTGGGTCTGGAAGATCCCCTGGAGGAGGGCTTGGCAACCCAATCCAGTATTTTTGCCTGGATGATCCCATGGACGGGGTGCCTTGGCAGGCTACAGTCCATAGGGTTGCAGAGAATTGGACACGACTGAAGAGACTCAGCACGCACACACATACTTTGCTTATCTTTGTGAATGTGTGATGAATTCCTGATTTATCCAGTCACTGAGGCACAGTATTTAAGGACACAGGATTGAAGGCAAGCAAACTCGTGTAGAAACCTTGGCTCTGCTTCTGAGAAATCCTAGGCAGGCAACTTCATCCCTCCATGTGCCTAAATCCCCTCATTTACAAAGTGAAGGTCATAGCACCTGCTGCAGTGACTTCGGACACCAACTACCTAGTTAGACCAAACTTCATAGGTTAAGACTGCCCTCACTTCAGACACCAGCCATAGATTGGGGGTTCCCAGGGCCACTCTCCCTTCTGAGCAACTGGCTACAAATTCAGAGGTTTCCACTCTCCCCTCAGGTTTGAGGCTTTTAGCCTCTTGATATCATTGCAGAGAGGAGAGGGGAGCTAGAAGGAGGGCTCCGTCACCTGTGATTCAGTCCGTCACGGTTTGATCAATCAGTGTAGCCTGTGTCATGACACTCCGGAGTTGTGTGAGCTTCCCTGGTTGACACGACCCATGTGCATTGTTCCACATCAGTGTGCCGGGAGGGTGGTGTGTCCTGATCCCTCAGGGAGAGGAAATCAAAGCTTCACATTTGGGACCCTCCCAGACCTCACCCTGGCTGTCTCTTCCTTTGGCTGGTTCTAATTTGTATTCCTTTCACTACAGTACAACAGTGAATGTCAGGACAGTGCTTTCCTGGGTCCTGTGAGTCATTCTGGCAGAGTATTAAACCTGGGGGAGGGGTGTACGTGTGTATGTATGCACGCACACACTTTACTAGTGAAGGATATGAAGATGTTTCTCTGTACAGTCTTCGGAGTTACCTTGTTTTATCTTTCACAAAGATCTACAGTACTGGAATAGATTTTTGTGAATAATGTACGAGCCAAGTTTCATGTCCGTGTGGGGGCTTTATTTTGTCTTAGTCTATTTGTCCTTGTACCGATTTCATACTGCTTAAATGACTGTAATTTTGTAATACTTCTTAAGTTTTCCCATTTTGTTCTTCTTTTTTCAAGTGTGTTAACTATTTTTGGCTTTTTGCATTTCCATGCAAATTTCAGACTCCTTTGTCAAGTTCGATTTTTTTCAACAATTGGAGTTTTGATCGAGAATGACTTGGATCTATAGATCAGTTAACATTATTATAATATTGAATTGTTCAGTCCTTGAAAGTGGTATATCATTCTGCATTTTTAGGTACCAATATGCAGAATGACCAATACCTACTGTTCTAGGTACCAGTGCCTGGTTCATAATAGGCAATCAATAATATTTGTAGTTTGAATGAGTGGTAATTGTAAAGATGCATGTGGGCATGTGTGCTGTTTTTGAAAGGCATAGTGTATAGTTTCTGCAAGTTTATTTTCTTACAGCTTTGTCAAATGGCCATCTTTATGTTTCCAGATGGACTGGTTCAATCGTTATAAAAAGTCCCTTGCTACCTACATGAGGTCATTGGGAGGAGACGAAGGTTTGGACATCACACAGGATATGAAACCTCCAAAAAGCCTATATATAGAAGTAAGTATACCTTTAAAAAAAATGAGTGTTTCTTTGATGCACAAAGTGTGCTGACTTTTGTCCAAGGGAGTGGGTATATGACTATATACTAGTGTATATAGACATACCTTGGTGACACCATAGGTTTGGTTTCTGACTCACAATGAAGCGAATATTCACTCAAACATGTCACACAAATCTTTTGGTTTCCCAGTGCATGTAAAAGTTACGCTTACACTAGTCTGTTGAGTATGTGTTAGCATTATATACATATTTTATTGCTAAAAAATCCTGCCATCTGACAATGCAGGGTTGACTCAAATCTTCAGTTTGTAAAAAAAAAAAAAAAAAAATCAATATGAGAAGCACAATAAAGCAAAAAACAAATGAGAGGAAACATAAACCCAAGCCAAAACTTTTACCTGTAGGTGGTGGTGCGAATAGGATTGAACAGCTAAAAATTTTTGGCTGTACCTGTTTTTTAAAAGTTTTAACTTTAGAACCATGTAAGTATTTTACATATTGTTAAAACAAAGTGAAATCAAAGTGAAAATCCAACGCAAAACTCTCTTTGGCAGCTCCTTCAGTTTCCTTGCTGTTGGTGCTGACCTACACATACATTCAGAGATTTGCCATTTTTCCTCCTCCCCGTCAGTGGACAATGGAACTAGTGGCCACTGGAACCACTAGTGTGCCTCAGTAAGGAACACCAAGCCTAACACACAGAGAAGAAGCCCACAGAGCCCGATACTTCCCTTAGGTACACGTACAGCCCCCAGCTACTTGATGGTTACTTCATAATAAAAAATAATTTAGATATTATAAAACATCAGTTTTTCTTTTCAGGTGTGGTGTCTAAAAGACTACGGAGAATTTGAAGTTGAGGATGGTACTTCAGTGCTATTAAAAAAAAATAGCCAGGTATTTACTGTCTTAGGATACTTTAAATTTTGTAAGAGTGCTGAATGATGGAGATGTTGGAGTCAGTAGCTAAATAAATATCACCTTGCCATGATCATTTGTGTCATAGGCATTAAGTTTATCATAAAATATCCTTTTATCCTTTTTCTAAAGACTTGAAGCAAATGTTGCATATAATAAGAAAGGCTGATATGGTTGACCCTTAAACATCATGTAGAGATTATGGGTGCAGTAGACTGCCTGCTCCCCACAGGCTCTAGGTGCACGGGCTTCCATTGTGGCAGCACGCGGGTTTGGTAGTTGTGGCGTGTGGGCTCTGTGGCATGTGGATCCTCGGGTTTGTGGACAGAAGCCTTCCTCTTGATGAGACTTTTGTCTCTCAGTATCACTCTATAAAACTGGGATAACTTAAAAGCATCAGCTACTGTCGTGGACATTAAGAGGCTTCTAACATGTCTGAGCACATCAGAAATAAGTTTTCTATAAAATCTGTATTATAGATCACCCACATAATGTGAAATATTAATAGGGAAACATTTTCCTACCACACAGTCCTTTATTCTTGACTCTACAGGGCATGTTTCTCATTGCCCAGAAATGAGAACAAGTGTCTTTAGTAGACATTAGAATAACTGTTCAATGAACAACTCCATCGTTTTTTTCCTTTTTTTTTACATTTCATAGTTGTAAGACTTAATTCAGTTAAGTCAGACATCAGTCCTTGGCCCGTGGGTCTTCATGACTGGTGGGCAGGAGTTTCTTTGGTCGTGGGTCCCACGCGAGGCCTTGAGTTTGTGAAGGACTGTCAGGTGCACAGTGCTGCTGAAGTGGCTTCCACTTCCTTGAGTACTTGTCGCGCTCTCTCCTTCAGTTCACCTTCTAGAGTTCTCTGCGCTGCACTTCCTAATGCAGTTTTTCATTTTTACTCAAATATCTATGTCTGTCTAGTCTTTGAGATTCCTTTAGTCACCTGTGAGCTTGAAAAGTCTTCCTGCCTCACTGCCTGCACCTCCCCACTCCAGAATTTGGTAAATGTTCCCTTCTGTGTTAAGCCTTGCTGTTTGGGAGGGAATGAGACCAGGAGATGCCGTTCCACCTCAGAATGAGAGCAGTGTGCTCTCTGGAGACATGGAGGATGAGCCTTAGCTGGGCACCACCTTCCTCACACACAGCACATGGCCAGCATCCATGGGTTGCAAAGACTTTTCATCCTTGAAAAACATGGGAGACGAGTTGCACTCTTAGTAGAGGAATGACTGTTCAGACATAGATCCTCGAAGAGGTTTAGTGGAGAAGACACTCCTTCCATTTGCCTTCTTGGTGAACTGTTGCCACATCCCTTGTGATGTGTGGCCCAGATCACCTACCTGGCTTTCCTGTGCATAAACCTAAAAATGCAAACACTGAGGAAAATACCTACTAGAATTCAGAAGTCTTTAGTTTAAATTTAACTTAAGAAAGTATGAATTTGTTTATAAAATTCAGATTTTAGTACAGCTCTAAGTAACATCAATTTCAATTGATGAAAATAGCAAATATACTTAAGCTTAGCTTTTAACTACTTCACTGGTGCAGTTTGAAATATTCAGCGTGCATTGCTGCTTTTTGATGACACATGTAACTTAAAATAACGCTCTTCATTCCTCTCTCTTCCTCCCCCCTCCCCTCAGCACTTTTTACCTCGGTGGAAGTGCGAGCAGCTGATTAGACAAGGCATTCTGGAGCACGTGCTGTCATGACCCCTGGCCGGATGGCTGCTAAGACTCCCTCCTGGTGTGAGACTGCACCCAACCAAGGTCACTTCTCCACCTCCCCAAGGCCCACTGCTTTTTGGTTCTAAAATTGAGACATTCTTTAACCAGGAATGCTTGGTGGAGGAGTATGGTTTGTTTTTTTCTTTTCATTTGAATGTTAGTTTCTCTTTTATTTCATTTCTGAATATAATTCCATTACCTTGCATGGTAAACATATTTGTGAATCTATGTTGTATGTTTGTACTTTGAAGTATTGGTTCTCAAAAGAGAATTTGCACTCTGGCCGTACAGAGACTCCACAGACATCCACCTGCTGTCCACAGCTCTACAGCGAAGTCTACGATCAGGGTTCTAGCAGATGCTGTGCCTAAAGAGAATGCTTCCTGGCTCATATACTGCCATCTTCTCATTCTGTCTTCACAACATGCGAGAGGTTTGATTTTCTGTTGTCCAGGATTCTACCCTCTGTGTAGTAAGTTGTATCTGTAATCATAACATTTCTACAATTCCCAAAATACTATCATGTGTTTTAGCTTCATGAAAGTAAACATTCGTTACATGTTCATCTCCTTTAAACATTGAGGGAGAGTTTCGCCTGGATGTACAGGGAGGTCTTATGTCCTTGGGCCTCTTGTATTGTTGCTGGAAGTGTGCCTGTGCAAGCCAGGGAGCTGGATTTCTGAAGTTTGTGTTTCCAAATCACATGGGCAGGTGGAGCCGGTGGTCTTTAGAGCACACAATGGATTTTGCCCATTTCCAGCAGTGGTGGCTGGTCTTGCTTGTGCCTGTCTGCGAGCTTGTGTCGCAGGATATCCATTTTGGAAAGGGAAGTTGAGATTAGGGCTAGGAAAGGAATTTTGTGCAGTTTCCCCCCAAGAGTCACGTTGACCAAGAAGTCACATGAAGAGCTGATCAGCTAAGTGGAGGGCAATTTCTACTGCCCAATAAAATGATAGGCGGAGAGGCACCACGTGGTCCTACCTGTTGGTCGGTGGCCTTTCTCCACGAGTCCCCTCCATGACCAGCCCAGTAATCTCAGAGACATTCAAGTTTAAAATACAGATAAACCCCGTACCTGGCACTCTCTGCAGTATATTTCTTAAACGGGAATATTTCTGGCCAAAATTCTACTCAAGTAGTCAAGCTATGAGAGCCTCCACCTAGGGTGTGGATCTGCATATTTTCACAACACATGTATTAATACTTAGTCACCAAGTAGCCCTTGGCAGATTCTTTTCCAGGCTGTGTGGTTCATAGGATCTGTTTCCCAACCAGAGATTGAACCTGTGCCCTGGGCGTTGAAAGCACAGAACCCTAAAATAATTCCTTCCATAGATTCATAGCCAGATCGGATTTTCATCTGAATCTCTGCCAATGAACAATAAGGAAAGTTTCCCTAGTGAGTGGGGTGGATGATGTGTTAACTGTAGCTCAGCGGTCACTGCCCTGCATCCTGTTCTTCCAAGCACGTGGAGCCACGTGCAGGTGAGCCCAGAGGCCGTGTGAGTCAGCTGTGAGGAGGAGCCTGCGGCAGAGGCCGCGGCCCTGTTGCCAGCCCAGCATCATTTCTGTATATAAACCATAGATGTACTTTTCTGATTCATTCCCAAAATAAAATAATTATGTTTCTTATTTGAAGTAAATGTATACTGGTTGAAAAATTAAAGTGTTGTAGGTTTTATTGATTTATGTTGACTGGTCCTATAGAGTTGTGGCTAGAATTTTAAAATGCATGTTTTTTTATTTAAGAGTAATAAGTGCACAATTAAAAAGATAAAAGAAAACATACAATGTAGAAAATGAAAGTAAGTTCCTATTTTACCTACTGAATGCCACCATCCAGTGTGCCCATTGTTAACTGATTACGGATATAAAGTACATTCCCATTTCAGGTGTTTTTCCAATGAAATACTTCCCAGTTTTTATTCCTCATGTGAATGGAATCTTCTTTTCTGTTATATTTTCTAACAGGTTTTGGATAATAAATATTAAAAATATTTAACATTTATTAATATTATTAGTAATTAATATTAATATTTAATTGTATTATACATTAATTAATATCAATTAATTAATATTAAATATTAAAAAGCAGTAAATTATGATGACTTGGCCACTTTCCTATATAAAGTCATTTCTTTTTCACATTGATTTTGTCATCTGGAACTTTCAGAAAAATGTTGACTACTGCTGGTAATAGCTGGCAGCTTATCCTTTTCCTAACTTGACCTGAATGACACAGTCTTCTTCATCACTCCACCCCATACTTCTCCAGGAAAAACTCACAAGACTTGTGTCCTTCCTCAGTGCAACCTGAAACTTCAAAATACATTTAAAACCATAGTAAAAAAAAAAAATAGTAAAACGGTGGTAATTAACAAACATGATTTTTTCCAAGTGCACTTTTGGAACTTGAGTGATGATCATATATGGTTTCTCACTTAACTCCCTAAAGTTATGGATTACATATATGTAACTGTTGCACCATTTTACAGTCCATTTGTAATTCTTCTTGGCCATGGTGTGTTAACCATTCATTGAACTGCAAGATTTGATTTGCTGTTATTTTATTGTGAAATTTTGCAACTTTGAGTGGTGCTGTTTTATAGTGCTTAGCAAGAGGGGATGGATGTGTATGTATTCACACATGTGTCTGCTTTGTCGGTGTTTTCAGCCATTGTTCCTGTGAAATAGCTATCCAAACACAATGGCTTTAAACCACACCACTCTTGACTTTCACAGTTCTGCAGGTTTGCTGGGCTCAGCTGGGAGGTTCTGCAGCTCTTGCTTGGGGTCCCTGATGCAGTTGCGTTCCTCTGGTGACCTGACTCGTATGGCTTGGCCTCTGTTCTCCGTGTGGGCCTCTTGCGAGGTTCTATCCAGTGAGCTGATTGGGCTTCTTACCTGGCAGCTTGGGACCCTGCAAGGTTAAGAAGGTGGATGTGTGTGCTGCTAGTTTTCTGAACGACTAGGCCTGGTAGTGAACTAGCACCATTTTCTGCCAAATTCAGTCAACTAATACAGCCCCAGGTGCTCAGAGTCAATGAAGAGGCCACATGAAGCATGTAAAGGCAGGACAGCAAGAGGCCCCACAGTCAGATGGGGTGTCAGGGTTCTGGTGTCAGTTTTCAGTGGTGCACGTTCCTTTATCTATTTTTCACAGAAATGTACCTTTTAAAATAGCACTAATACCTAAATAACTATCTCAGTATGAATCTTCTTTGGAGAGATACTTGATGAATTTTTTCTTTTCTTTAGTTTGAAGTCAAACTTTTCTACTTTTCTTAAGTAAATTTCAGTCAGTCTTTTTTCCTAAGCTTTTTTAATCTATATTTGGAAATGTATCACGGAATTTTTTTTTCTTTTCACTACATATGATTATCCCTAATATGTGTCTGTCTTTCCTTTTTGGTCTTAGTCCTATAACCAGAAGAAGTGTCTATAATGATACTGTATTAATGCTTTAGGATGTAGTGGAGGGAGATGCTAATTTCACATGGTCTATTGCTTTTCACAATTGATGGTATTTTAGGATGAGTTGAATTCATTCTGTTTTGTAACTTTACAAAAACGATGTTTTCATATAGTACAAAATGCAGTAACAAAGAAGGTAGCCATCTACAAAGTCAAAGACAGAGGCCTCAGGAAGAACAAACCTGCTAATAAGTTTGATCTTGGATTTCTAGCCTCCAGAATTGTAAGAAAATAAATTTATTTTGATTCAGTCACCCTTGTAATATTCTGTTTTGGCAGCCCCTGCAAACTAATATAGGGCGTTTAGTATCTTTTTTTTTTTTTAATGTATTTCCCTAATAGAGAGACACTTGAACAGTTTCCATCCTTTTGCTGTTATAGACAGAGCTATATAGGTAACCTTGTACATACATCATTTTACACATACACAGCTTGGTGTGTAGGATAATTATAAATTTGATGGGATTTGTCATTTTTATAGGAATTATAATTTGTACTACACCAGAAATTATGAGAGTCACTCCCCCTCACCTTCTTTGCCAACAGTATGTTATTTCCAGTTGGGGCTGTTACAGAAAAGATGCCAGGAACGTTGATGTACAAGTCTGTTATGGATGCGTATTTCTTTTCCTTTGGGCAGATAACTAGGAGTAAAATGGCTAGGTCTTCATGTAGGTGTGATTTTAACTTTTGAAGAAACTTCCAAACTCCTCCAAGGTGGTTGTGGATTTGCATTCACACCAGCAGTGTATGAGTTCGAGTTCTTCTACATCCCCTCCAATACTTGGTATGATTAGCCTTTTAAATTTTACCCATTCTAATCAGAGTGTAGTGCTGTCTCACTGAGATTTTAATTTGTATTAAAATCAAAGTAAAGAGATGGGAATACCAGACCACCTGACCTGCCTCCTGAGAAATCTGTATGCAGGTCAGGAAGCAACAGTTAGAACTGGACATGGAACAACGGGGACTGGTTCTAAATCGGGAAAGAAGTACATCAAGACTATATATTGTCACCCTGCTTATATAACTTACATGCAGAGTACATCATGAGAAACACTAGTCTGCAAGAAGCACAAGCTGGAATCAAGATTGCTGGGAGATACATCAATAACCTCAGTTATGCAGATGACACCACCCTTATGGCAGAAAGCGAAGAACTACTAAAGAACCTCTTGATGAAAGTGAAAGAGGAGAGTGAAAAAGTTGGCTTAAAAGTCAACGTTCAGAAAACTAAGATCATGGCATCCAGTCCCAACACTTCATGGCAAATAGATGGGGAAACCATGGAAACAGTGACAGACTATTTTCTTGGGCTCCAGAATCACTGAAGATGGTGACTGCAGCCATGAAATTAAAAGATGCTTGCTCCTTGGAAGAAAAGCTATGACCAACCTAGACAGCATATTAAAAAGCAGAGACATTACTTTGCTGACAAAGGTCCGTCTAGTCAAAGCTATGGTTTCTCCAGTAATGTACGGATGTGAGAGTTGGACTATAAATAAAGCTGAGCGCCAAAAGATTGATGCTTTTGAACTGTGGTATTGGAGAAGACTCTTGAGAGTCCCTTGGACTGCAAGGAGATCCAACCAGGCCATCCTAAAGGAAATCAGTCCTGACTATTCATTGGAAAGACTGATGCTGAAGCTGAAACTCCAATACTTTGGCCACCTGATGCAAAGAACTGACTCATTTGAAGAGACCCTGATGCTGGGAAAGAATGAAGGTGGGAGGAGAAGGGGATGACAGAGGATGAGATGGTTGGATGGCATCACCATCTTAAGGATATGAGTTTGAGTAAGCTCCGGGAGTTGGTGATGGACAGGGAGGCCTGGCGTGCTGCAGTCCATGGGGTCGCAAAGAGTCAGACATGACTGAGCAACTCAACTGAATACTAATGCTGTTGAGTATCTTTGCATGTAATTATTTTGAATCTGTGTATCTTTTGCTGGTGAGTTTGTCTAAATCGTTGCCCATTTGTTAAGCAACTAGGTTGCTGTCTCATTGAGTTTGGGGAATTCTTTATGTGTTCTGGATATAAGTCCTTTATGAGCCATGTGTTTTGCAAAATACTCTCCCACCTTGTGGCTTGGCTTGACGTCTTACAAATTTATTCATTTGTATTTTTTTCTGCTTTTGGAGTCATATGTAAGAAATTTTTTTTCCAGCCAACGGTCTCAAAACTTTTCTTACTTTATGTAGAAGTGTTACACTTTTAGGTTCTACACTTAAGTCTATGATCCATTTTGACTCAATTTTTTACATGGTGTAAGGTGTGGGTCCAAGGTCACAGCAAGGGTTGAAGGGGATAATATGGATATTCAACTCCTCCAGTACCTTTTTCCTCATAAAGCACTAATGAATGGTTTGCTGTGCCAAGCACACTCTTCACAAAATACCCCATGGGGCTGGGCTGCACCCGAAGCATGGAGTTCACCCACCCCTGTTCCTTTCCTTGACCTCGAAAGTAATCATAGTTTCCTTCTGTCTGCTTCCTTTGGATTTATTTTGCTCTTCTTTTTCTAGTTATTCAAGGTGAAAGTTGAGGTCACTGGTTGGAATAGTTGTAGAAATAGTATTATCTGATTTGCTCCAAATTTCTGCTTTTTCTTATTTGTCTTGGCTGTGCTAAGTCCTTTGCTTTTCATATGAAATTTAGGATCAGCTTGTCAATTTCTACCAAAAACAGACCTGCTAGTATTTTTTATTGGAACTACACTGAATCTGTGTATCAATTTGGGGAGAATTCACATCCTAACAATATTGAACTTTTCAGCCCACAAACAGCCCAGTGATTTTTGTCTTCCTTTTCTCTCAGTAATACTTTAGTTTTCAGTATACAAGCCTATCATATGTCTTGCCAGCATTTCATAGTTTTGATGCTGTTGTAAATGGCATTGTAAATTTCAAATTCTAATAGTTTATAAATAAAAATACAATTGATATCTAACTTATGTCCTGGATCCTTGCTAAACTCACTTATTCTCATAGCTCTTTTGTAAATTATACCTAGTCTTCTACACCATGGTCCTGTTTTCTGGAATTAAAAGTTTTACTCCTCCCATTCTAATTTGTATGCCTTTTATTTCTTGCCCAATTGCCCTGCTTAGAACCTTCTGGAGAGTATTGAATCAAAGTGGTCTGAACAGAAGTCCCTATCTTGCTCCTGATCTTAGTTGGCAAGCACTCAGTCTTTTACCATTAAGTATAATTTAGTTCTGAGTTTTTTTGTAGATGCCCATTATCTGGTTAGGAAAGTTCACTTCTATTCCTGGTTCTCTTGAGATTTTTTTTTTAATCAGGAATGGATGTTGGAATTTGTCTTTTCATTTTCTGTATCTGTTGAGATGATCATACAGTTTGTGTCTTTTCGTTTATTAGGGCCAGTAAACTTTATCATGGACTGCAGTCCACGTAGTCTGTTTCAGCTCTCAGTGCTCAGCTGTAGCACACAAGCAGGCCATGGGGCTGGCTTTCACCCGGAGCATGGAGCTTGCCAACCCCTGTTCTGTTCCTTAACTTCGACAGTAATGTCCAGTATTGCTTTTCTTCTGCTTACTCTAGGTTTAATTTGCTCTTTTTCTGTGGTGGAAGCTGAAGTCACTGATCTGAGACCTCTGTTTTATAATCCAGTTACGTAGTGCTGTTCATTTCCCCCAAGTACTGCTTTCTAGCCCCACAAATTTTAATGTTTCATTTTCAGTCAATTCTAAATCTTTGATTGCTTGTACATCAGTTCCCAAATATCTGGGACTTTTCAGATGTCATTTTGGCCTTGAATTCTAATTTAGAAGAACCTACTTTTAAAAAAGAATTTTTTTTGTTAATTTGATTGGAGTATAGCTGATTTACAATGCTGTGTTAGTTTCAAATGTACAGCAAAATGATATAGTTATACATATATCCATTCTTTTTCAGATTCTTTTCCCATATAGATTATTACAGAATATTGAGTTCCTTGTGCTATACAGTAGTTCCTTGTTGGCTATTTATTTTATGTGTCTTAGTGTATGTATGTTAATCCCAGGCTCCTAATTATCCCTCCCCAACCACATTTCCCCTTTGGTAGTCCTAAATTTGTTTTTTAAATCTGTGAGTCTATTTCTGTTTTGTAGACAATTCATTTGTTTCATTTTTTAGATGAGATTCTATGTATGAATGATATCAATAATGGTATTTGTCTTTCTCGGACTTAGTATGATAATCTCTAGGTCCATCGTGTTGCTGCAAATGGCGTTATTTGTTCTTTATTGTGGCTGAGTATATTCCATTGTATATATGTATCATATCTTCACTCATTCCTCTGTTGACAGATGTTTAGGTTGTTGCCATGTCTCGTCTGTTGTAAATGGTGCTGCGGAGAATGTCTGAGGCCCTTAGCTGTGCACCGGAAACTATCACAGTGTTGCTAACAGGCTACACTCCAATATAAAACAGGTTAAAACAAAATCGACTACAAAGGGAAAAAAGCCAATAAGCTAGTTGCAGAGTAGGTCTCCTTCCCCACCAAGTGTCATGTGATGCAGTAACACCCCTTCTCTACATGCTCAGTGAAAACTCCTGGACAAAATCAGCCTAAATATTTTGTTTTCAGTGCTTAAGTAGGATGCTGGGAAGAAGAGCTGTGTAAGGAAAACAAAGGAACTAGTTAAAATTTCCTTCAGGTAATGAGATAGGCAAAATATAGCTAAAAATAACGTGTCTAAGCATAAGTCTTGAGGAATAGAGCTCTCTTTATTAATCCAACTTTTAATTAGACTAATCTTCCTCCTTTGGTTTCAAATTGTCCTCATGCTCTTAAGACGCTGTCTATGACCTTCATGTGTAGACAATTTTAACTTTTAAAAGCAGCTGGACGAAATAAATATGGATCTGTGAAAAACAGGATATATAGAATAAATATGTCAAGCTTTCCTACCATTTACCAACTTATTGTTCTTTTTAAAAAAATGGCACAATTGGCACCAGAACACTGAAAAAGCAAGGAGATGATGTTCCTGAATCTGGAACTTCAAGCTTCTCATCCTTTGTTAACTCCTCTGAAGGTCGTTAACAAGACTGTTCTTTTAAT
Organism: Dama dama; assembly: GCF_033118175.1. Classification (NCBI taxonomy): domain Eukaryota; kingdom Metazoa; phylum Chordata; class Mammalia; order Artiodactyla; family Cervidae; genus Dama; species Dama dama. The sequence goes on from NC_083703.1 coordinate 53,858,759, forward strand.
CCCTGGCCATGTTTTGCCACTCTGCATCTTTACTGTAGGTTTATGGATGTTCATAACGTCCTTGCTTAACAACTATCATCGGAAGTGATTTCTGTTCACATCAAATGTCCTGTTTACTCCCCATCAATCAGGGCCCAGGCCATGTGCCAGCCCCTCCCAGAGCTGTCCTCTCCCTACCACACTAGCTCACGTCCATGCAGCTCCTAAATTCCTGCAACTCTCTGTTTGGCATCACTGAAAATTCAAAACTTACCCCTTGACATTGTTATTTATATATATGTATATTATATGTAAACATATATATTATATGTAAACAAAGATACAGAGGGTAAGAGATATGTAAAATATAATATATTAAAAACTATAGAGTCCCATGAAATGAAGAAGCCCGCTGAATTAACTCCAGATAATTTGGTGTATTTTTTCTTGTCCTCTACTTGTACAATATTCATCTGACATTCAATTACTATTATTAGAACTGCAAGAAATAGAGGAATAGGATCTTACCTCCTGGAGTTCCCATGTCAGTACTTTCATCCACATTCCCTGGTCTCTTGTTCCCTGGAGCTCTCCTTTCTCTTTCATCTCCAACGTTTTTATTCTTCTTATAGGTTTTTCTACAATCTTTTCACTTTACCGTTTTTTTAAAGTACGTTTCGTTCTTTCTTGTGTAATCTTTCTCAGAAGCGCGAGGGCGCGCACACGTTCCCAGCCAGCTCTGTTAGGTGCTGTTTTACTGGGCTGTGTCTGTTTGACTTACATTTTCATTTTCCATAATATTACCACATGCCAGGAGAGGCAACCATTTTCCTGCCTGCTTCTCATTTTGACCCACATCACAATAAAATGAAACAAAAGAAAGGGTCACGGACAGACCATATGAATGGTTTGTTTAAGATGCTGGCCTTTTCTAGAACCACTTTGAACAAATTGTTTCCTGCTGTCAAAATAACTATACTACCCAAAGCAATCTGCAGATTGAATGCATCACCTTAACAATGGTGTTTTTCACAGGACTAGAACAAAAACTTTACAGTGTGTATGGGAATAAAAGACCCCAAATAGCCAAACAATCTTGAGAAAGAAAAGCAAGAGCTGACAGAATCAGGTTCCCTGACTTCAGACTATACTACAAGCTAAAGTAATCAAGACACTGGTACTGGTACTGGAAGAAAAACAGAAATATATTGCATATATCAATGGAACAAAATAACAAAATCCAGAGAGAAACAGATGCACCTATGGTCAAGTAATCTAGGACAAAGGAGTTAAGACTATAGATGGAGAAAAGACATCCTCTTCAATAAGTGGTGCTGATAAAACTGGACAGCTCCATGCATAATAATAAAAAATAGAACACTCCCTAACACCATACAAAAAATAAACTCTAAATGGATTAAAGACCTAAATATAAGGACAGACCCTACAAAACTCTTAAAGAACACAGGCAGAACACTCTCTGACATAAATCACAGCAGTATCTTTTTGAGCCAGCTCTTAAGAGTAATGTAATAAAAACAAAAAAAAGCAAATGGGATCTAATTAAACTTCTGCACAGCACAGGTATTCATAAACAAGGCAGAAGAAAACCCACAGAATAGGGACAATATTGGGAAATGATACAACTGACAAGGGATTAATCTCCAAAATATTCAAACAACTTAAGGAGCTCAATATCAAAATAGAAACAACCCAATCAAAAACTGAGTGTAAGAGCTAAATAGACTTTTCTCTAAAGAATACCTACAGATGACCAAAAAGCACATGAAAGGATGCTCCACGTCACTAATTATTAGAGAAATGTAGAAATACTACATTGAGGCATTATTTCACACGAATCAGAATCAGTTCAGTTCAGTTCAGTCGCTCAGTCGTGTCCGAATCTTTGCGAATTAGAATAGCCACCATCAAAAAGTCTACAAACAATAAATGCTGGAGAGACTGTGGAGCAAAGGGAACCGTCCTACACTGTTGATGGGGATGTAAGTAGGGACAGCCACTGTTGAGAACAGTATGGAGGTTTCTTAAAAAACTAAGTACAGAGTTGCCATATGAGTCAGCAGTCCCACTCCTGGGCATATATCTGGAGAAAAATGTAATTCAAAAAGATACATGCGCCTCAATGTTCCAAATTGGGAAAGGAGTAGTCAAGGCTGTATATTGTCACTCTGCTTATTGAACTTACATGCCAGGCTGCAGGAAGCACAAGCAGAAATCAAGATTGCAGTGAGAAATATCAATAACCTCAGATATGCAGATGACACCACCCTTATGGCAGAAAGCGAAGAGGCTCTTTAGAGCCTCTTGATAAAAGGGAAAGAGGAAAGTAAAAGGCTGGCTTGAAACTCAACATTGAAAAAACTAAGATCATGGCATCCAGTCCCATCACTTCATGGCAGATAGATGGGGAAACAATGGAAACAGTGACAGACTTTATTTTTGGGGGCTCCAAAATCACTGCAGATGGTGACTGCAGCCATGAAATTAAAAGATGCTCCTTGGAAGAAAAATTATGACCAACCTAGATAGCATATTAAAAAGCAGAGACATTACTTTGCCAACAAAGGTCTGTCTAGTCAAAGCTATAGTTTTTCCAGTGGTCATGTATGGATGTGAGAGTTGGACCATAAAGAAAGCTGATCACTGAAGAAGTGATGCTTTTGAACTGTGGTGTTGGAGAAGACTCTTGAGAGTCCCTTGGACTGCAAGGAGATCCAACCAGGCCATCCTAAAGGAAATCAGTCCTGAATATTCATTGGAAGGACTGATGCTGAAGCTGAAACTCCAATACTTTGACCACCTGATGCGAAGAACTTCCTCATTTGAAGAGACCCTGATGCTGGGAAAGATTGAAGATGGGAGGAGAAGGGATGACAGAGGATGAGATGGTTGGATGGCATCACTGACTCAATGGACATGAGTTTAGGTAAACTCCAGAAGTTGGTGATGGACAGGGAAGCCTGGTGTGTTGCAGTCCATGAGGTCGCAAAGAGTCGGACACAACTGACTGACTGAACTGAACTGAATTTATTAACTAATAGAAGCAATAGTGTTCATATTAGTAACAAGAAATTTTTCTGCTTGCATAAAACTTATATCAGAATGTGTAAGCCCACTGATAGTTAACAGTAAAATAAACCTAAACCAATACCTATTTATTTATTAAAACAATTGTTATCAGCATGTTACTGAAAGAGTACATTAGGTCTGGCTGCTCGCTGCTCTAAAGCCAATAAACAGGCCAGGTTGGCAGAAAGGAAAAGTGTGCTTTATTTTAGATGCTGGCAACTTCAAGAAGCGGAATGGTGGATGTCTGTCCCAAGGCCATTCCCACCACTGACACGCAAGGGGTGAGAGCTTTTATAGATACAGGGTGGGTAGGGGGGTGGGAATGGGGGAGATGGGCTACATGCAGAAACAGCAGTCAGCGCTGACGGTCATCTTGAAATTGGTCATCAGGGTCTGACCAGTGTCATCTTGCTTTAAATACAGTTAATATTCAGTTCCAGGGTCAGTTTGTTCCCATTTCTTTGTGGCCAGTTCTCTGAACTGTGGCAGCTCATGTCCTGGGTATAGTCCGGCCATCATCTAGTTAACTTCTCCACCTGGTGTTTTGGTATCTATAAGACAGTTCACAGGATGTGGCTCAGAATATTATCTACAGACCTAGAGAAAGAACTAAAGGTCCTTGACGATGTTTAATGACAGCATTATTATTGTTTAGTCTCCTTTGACTGTTTTCCTTCATGTCAGCATTTCTCATTTCTCTGATTAAACTTACTTTTTGACTGAAACTTTCCGCAGACAAAAGGCAGGCGGAGGACATGGTGGGGGAGGGGGCCTAGGACGACAGGGTCCTGCTCTGTTTCAAGCACAGACATACATTCAAGGAAAGATTAAAACAAGTGAATGAACTAGGCAAGCACAAATCCTGCCTGTTTACCAAGAACACTGCCTCTCATAGTTCTGGCATCAGAGGCACGGCCTGTCTGGTGACATCTCTCTAACTGTCATGGGATCCTGTCTTCAGACATGTAGCATGGCCATGTGTTCTCGGAATAAGGACTTGCAAGAATGGCTACGCATGGGTTTTACCAAATATTTTATTTTTAATTAAAAATTTTTGTTTTTTATATTTGTAATTAATTTATCCTAATATTTGGCTGGGGCCGGTCTAGCACAAGGGATATTTTAGGTGTGGCATGTGGGATCTAGTTCTCTGATCAGGGAATGAACCTGGGTCCCCTGCATTGTAAGTGCAGACGATTTGCCACTGGACCCCCAGGGAAGTCCCTACCATGTCCTTTAATCACTGTTGACCTTCCTGGGAAGAGGCTGGAATAAAACAAGAGGAGAAGATCCTACAAAGCATTGATTAATTCATTAATCAAAAAAATATTCAAATTTTAAGCCAAAGCATAGCATGGCCTCTGTCTGCCTCCTGTCTATAGAAAACCTTTAGACTCCCAGGCTTCTCTGAGTTCCAAAGAGTACATTTAACAAGAGAAGTGAGAACATGCAAAAAGAAAAAGGCTGTCAAAGAAGACAAAACAGTAACTTAGCAATTAAACAAAGTCAAGGACTTATGTTCCTCAAGGGCTGTAGATAATATTCCTGTATGTATAATCAACAATCCCCAAGGATTATCCTCTTCCTTTCTCCCTTCCTTCCTTTCCCAATATACATGGGAATCTGTACCTCTAACCTATACATGGAAATTTGTATCTCTAGGAGAGAATCCACAGAAATTATCTCCTACCTTCCCTCTTTGTATACACAGAAAACTATATCTGAGATACATAATCCACCAGGACCTGATTCTCACCACTCGGTTTGACCTTTTGTGGCAAAAAATCCGAAAAAGAGTAGACATATCTCATAGATATGTTACACCTGAATCAGGCGGCTATATACGGCAACAGTCAGAACACTGCAAACCAACTATCCTGCAACGTAACGTCGGCGTGATGTTAACGAGAAGGAAAAAGAAGCAGTGCCTCCTTTATTCCTCCCGACTTCCCTGTCAGGCTTAGGTTCACTGCTGGACTAGGGTGAGTTTGACACAACCTGACAGGGTGCCCTTCATTGAACCTTTTTTCAACAAATACTGTCTGCTGTGTTCTGGCTCAGACCAGATTCCCCAGCAGGATCCAGGCCTCCAGGGCAACTTGGGAGCAAATATTACGAACCCTGCACATGCCCTGGTGCTGAGCATTCCAGCTCAAGCCTTCTATCTGGAGTGCATCCTCCTAGGCACCTGAGCACACTCAGCAGGGTTCTGTGGACCCAGTAGGAATTAGTCCGGGTGTGTGTGTGTGTGTGTGTGTGTGTGTGTGTGTGTGTGTGTGTGTGTGTGTGTGTGTGTGTGTGTGTGTGTGATGCGTTATGGGGGAAAAATAGTGAACACAAGTCCTTAGGTGTTTGCTCAGGTACAATTCACTCTAATCCACAGCCCAGGATGCTGACTTTCCCGGGAACCAGAGATGAGCTTTAAAAAGTGCAGTCGCCTGTAAACATTTCCTGTAACTACAACTGGATCAGAGAGGCTGACCAGCACCTCTAATTCACAAGGCCTGGGGTTTCTGTTAATGACAGCTGCCCTCAGGAAAACTCCCAGGGTAAGGGGTTGCAGAAATAAATTCCAAACACAACAGAGTTACAAGAAGCCAATAAATTTTCCTCACACCCTTTAATGTAAATAAAACAAGATGAAAAAAAAAGCAAACCTCCACCACAGGAATAGATGCACAGCATCCCTAACTGCTGCAGGAATGCCAATCAAAACAACAGTGGTGAAATCAGTTCCCACCAGTCAGACTGCCATCCTCACAAGTCTACAAACAATAAATGCAGGAGCGAGCTGCCTTGTGAGGTAACCCCACTACGTGTTCAGTGGAAACAGACATTGACAACAGCCACTAGAAAGCACAGCCTCCAAATGTCAAGGAAAAAAAAAATTTCTTGAGAGAGCCAATCTTAGTGTTGAAACAAACTCACTCAGGAGGACAGTGCAGATAGTGGAGTGCAGTTCATTACACCGGCGGGCCCAAGGCAGAGTCTCCTCTTAGCCAAGGACCCCGACCAGTTTTTGTGAAAACCTTATATACCCTAAGTGTACGTGCTCAAACCCACCTCCCCAAATTCTCTGAAAATAGTCTGAACAAAGGAAAAGAAAGATACAATCAAAGTTAACCCGTGATTCATATGCCTTAAGCCTATAACAGTGGACAATTATCAATAGGCCTGTGGTCATACCCCAATAAGCATAATAGAATTTATGACTCTATCCAGTTACACAGATAATTAGGGTATTCTTTTAGGGGACAGAGAGTCTAGGTACGAGCCCTGGAGCTCTTCCATCTGGGGGTCTGGTTTTCCAGGTGGTATGTCGTTTCCACAGGTACTGGGCATATGGCTCCAAGTCCACAGTCCAGCCCAAGACGGAGTCCTGCTTTCAAGATGGAGCCCGTTCTGCCTGTTTCCTCCTTCACTAGGATCAGACATCCCCACACCTGGGCCAACATCCTGAGAAAGTCATCACTGAATAAAATCACGTGCAGCCCAACATTCACTGCAGCTCTGCTTGCAACAGCCAAAACAGAACCTGCAAAATGTCCACTGACAGATTAAAGGTTAAAGAAGATGTGTTACATATGGACAATGGACCATTACCCAGCCGTGAAAAAGCACCACTGAAACTATGAAATTATGCCACTGTTCGCTAGGAGGATGGACCTTGAAGGATCATACACTAAGTGAAATCAGCCAGACTGATTTCTGAAAGGAAGACAACAGCCTTGGATGTCCCTTGTAGGAAAAATTTAAAAAGAGACACAAAGGAACTAAGTTATAACCCAAAAAGAGACTCTGAGAATTTAAACACAGAGGGTTCCCATAAAAAAAAAAAAAAAAAGGAGGCAGGGATGAATTCAGAGGTAGGGACTTACATATACACAGAAATCTGTAGCTGTAATAGATAATCCAAAAGGATTATCTCTTTCCTTCCTTCCATATATAAACAGAAAAATGTAGGTGTCATAGATACTCAAGAAGGACCTGATATTCAGCAAGTGGAACTTTGCTTGAGCTTCTGCAATAATCTCTACGGCAAAAGAATTCAAAAAGGAACAGATACGCGGTGTATATATGTCACAACTGAAGCAGGCAGTTGTACACTAACAGCAAGCACAAAACTGCAAATTGACTGCACTCTGACACAGCTTCAGCATGAGATTAAAGAAAACAAAAAGAAAAAAATCAATGCCTAATTTATTCCCTGCAACCTCCTTGATTTGGGGTGCTATCCCATCCCTGGAGCCTGAGCCGGCTTGTGTCTCATATTTGAACTGGGGTGGGGTTGAGAATACAGCCAAACTATTCAAAAAAAGATGGGTAACCCTGTGATTTTGACCCCGTAAGGTATAATAGCCAAGACAGGGAATCAAGCTAATTGTAGAAGCACAGTTTAATTGATAAAGACTATGTGGTACATATACGGAATGCAGTATTTCTCAACCACAAAGAAAGTAGGAAATAATGCCAAGGCTGGCCACAGGAAAGAAAGTAGAGATGATCATTTCGTGTGAATGAAAGGGACACAGATAGAGACAAGTATCAGTATCATGATATCACCTCTAGGTGTAATCTAAAGATGGATAACATGGAACTTCTTGCCCAGAGACAGAGCCTCACAGACTTAGAAAAGAAACTTCTAATCACCAAGCTATAAAGATGTGGGGCATGGAGAAATGAGTTGCTTCAGACTAATATATGCACACCATTAGTTATAAAATAAATGACCAGGACCCACTGTATAACACAAGGACACTTACTCCACACTCTATAATAACCTATATGGAAAAAACTCAATATGTATTAACAGAAGTGAAACTAGTTGTAAGAGAAGGAAAACAACCACCCATAAGACTGTAATTCACCTATATACTCCAGTTCAAATGATGAGATAAAAACAGCAAAAGCAAAAAAGAAATGCTGACTCTATTTCCCTGAGGACACAGTGACCTGGGCTGGTGTCATCCCTGGAGGCTGATTAGCTTGGGTCCCAAGGCTGGAGTGTCCTGGGGCTGAGGGAGCTGGGAGCATGTGGCAGGCAGTGTGCTCCCACAATGAACCTGGAGTGCCTGTTGCCCTCCAGATACACGTGGGATAATTTAAGGGATTGGAATTATATACATACTAATATAATATATTATATTATATATACGTTATATATACATTAATAACATATTTATATACACATTAATATGTAACAAATAGATGATCATAAAGTACTTACCAAATAGCATAGAGAAGTTTATTGAACACACTGTGATCATCTATAAGTGAAAATGAAACTAAAAGAGAATAGATAAACGTCTATGTATTAATATAACTGAATCAAGTTTCTGTACATCTGAAACAAGCACAACATTAGAAATCAATTAAATTCCAATAGAAAATAACAAGGAAATTACAGTTTAAAAAAAAAGTGCGGCATGAAGAAGTGCTGCCATCTTGTGGCCATTTTCTGTAACAACACCATGAAGAGCTGCACCGTTGGGCACATTCACAAGGATTCAAAGTCTGCAAGTTAGTTGTCAACTGAAAAATATAGTCACACCTGAAAATAGAAAGTTATTTTACTTGGTGGGAATATTTACAACTCCAAGCCTGGGAGACAGCATCTCAGTAGCTCTGAGAAAACTGCTCCAAGGAGGCAGGAGGGGGAATCAGGCTATATGCAAGTTTGCAACAAAGGGAGCAGGCAGTCTGAACAGCAAAGATCAGATACCAAGTTAAGGAATTGAGCACTCTATGTATGGGAAGATGCAGATCTCTAGGCTCACTGCATTCATTCCTTTCTTACGCACCTCAGCTATCTGGAGCCAATCCTGTTTCTTTCTTCACCTTGCTTCTTTCATTCCCAGCTCCTCAGGGATCACCGTGTGGGGTGGCAGCATCCGCTGGATCTCAGTTTGGGGAGCCATTTTTTTTTAATTTATTTTTGAGTTGAAGTATAATTGCTTTACAGAATTTTATGTCAAACCGCAACATGGATCAGCCATAGGTGTACATATCTCCCCTCCCTTTTGAACCTCCCTCCCACCTCCCTCCCCACCCCACCCCTCTAGGCTGATACAGAGCCCCTGTTTGAGTTTCCTGAGCCACACAGCAAATTCCCGTTGGCGATCTATTTTACATATGGTAATGTAAGTCTCCATGTTACTCTTGGCAGACATCTCAGCCTCTCCTCCCCTTTCCCCATGTCCATAAGTCTATTCTCTATGTCTGTTCCTCCATTACTGCCCTGTAAATAAATTCTTCAGTACCATTTTTCTAGATTCCCTATATCTGCGTTAGAATACGATATTAATCTTTCTCTTTCTGACTTACTTCACTCTGTATAACAGGTTCTAGGTTCATCCACCCATTAGAACTGACTCAAATGCATTCCTTTTTATGGCAGAGTAATATTCCATTGTGGATATGTACCACAACTTCTTTATCCATTCATCTGTCGATGTACATCTAGGTTGCTTCCATGTTCTGGCTATTGTAAATAGTGCTGCAGTGAACAACAGGATACATGTATCTTTTTCAGTTTTGGTTTCCTCAGGGTATATGCCTAAGAGCGGGATTGTTGGGTCATATGGTGGTTTTATTCCTAGCTTTTTAAGGAATCTCCATACCATGTTCCACAGTGGCTGTATCAATTTACATTCCCACCCACAGTGCAAGAGTGTTCCCTTTTCTCCACACCCTCTCCAGTGTTTATTGTTTGTAGACTTTTTGATGATGGCCATTCTGACAGGTGTGAGACGATATCTCATTGTAGTTTTGATTTGTGTTTCTCTAATAATGAGCAATCTTAAGCAGCTTTTCACTTGTTTGTGAGCCATCTGTAAGTCTTCTTGGAGAAATGTCTGTTTAGGTCTTTTTCCCACTTTTTGCTTGGGTTGCTTGTTTTTCTGGTACTGAGTTATATGAGCTACTTGTATATTTTGGAAATTAATCCTTTGTCAGTTGTGTCATTTGCTATTATTTTCTCCCATTCTAAGGGTTGTCTTTTCACCTTGCTTATAGTTTCCTTTGCTGTGCAAAAGCTTTTAAGTTTAATCAGATCCCACTTATTTACTTTTGTTTTTATTTCTGTTACTCTAGAAGGTGGGTCATAAAGGACTTGCTTTGATTTATGTGGGAGCCCTCATTGACATTTGGAGGCCAGAAATCACTGATGGCTGTGACGTTTCTTGTTTATTAATATGGCAGCAGATATTTTCATTTCACAAAGTAAAAACAACTGCCTTCCTAAGGCATGGAGGAATACCTTAGGGGTGGTCATTGGAAAAGAATTCAAAACAAGGCAGGCATTAATGAAGCCAATTTCAAAAGTAAGTATAACTCACACCCTTTCAAATAATCACAAGAAAAGATGTCAACATCACTATTCAGTTCAGTTCAATCAGTCGTGTCCGACTCCTTGCAACCCCATGGACTGCAACACACCAGGCCTCCCTGTCCATCACCAACTCCCGGAGTTTAATCAAACTCATGTCCATTGAGTCAGTGATGCCATCCAACCATCTCACCCTCTGTCGTCCCCTTCTCTTCCCACCTTCAATCTTTTTCAGCATCAGGGTCTTTTCAATGGTCTTTGGCCATCAGGTGGCCAAAGTATTGGAGTTTCAGCTTCAGCATCAGTCCTTCCAATGAATATTCAGGATTGAGTTCCTTTAGGATGGGCTGGTTGGATCTCCTTGCAGTCCAAGGGACTCTCAAGAGTCTTCTCCAACAATACAGTTCAAAAGCATCAATTCTTTGGTGCTCAGCTTTCTTTATGGTCCAACTCTCACATCCATACATCACTACTGGAAAAACCATAGCCTTGACTAGACGGACCTTTGTTGACAAAGTAATGTCTCTGCTTTTTAATATGCTGTCTAGGTTGGTCATAGTTTTTCTTCCAAGGAGCAAGTATCTTTTAATTTCATGGCTGCAGTCACCATCTGCAGTGATTTTGGAGCCCAAACAATAAAGTCTACCACTGTTTCCACTGCTTCCCCATCTATTTGCCCTTAAGTGATGGGACCGGATGCCATGGACTTGGTTTTCTGAATCTTGAGTTTTAAACCACCTTATCACGCTCCTCTTTCATTTTCATCTTGAGGTTCTTTGGTTCTTCTTCACTTTCTGCCATAAGGGTGGGGTCATCTGCATATCTGAGGTTATTGATATTTCTCCCGGCAATCTTGATTCCAGCTTGTGCTTCTTCCAGCCTGGCATTTCACATGATGTACTCTGCATACAAGTTAAATAAGCAGGGTGACAATATACATCCTTGACGTACTTCTTTGCCTATCTGGAACCAGACTATTAATAAGAACAAAGCAACCAAGGGATGCTTAACTTCGTCGTTTGGATGAAATGGGATTCTGCTATAGCTGGATGGGATCCCTGTTGGATTCCTAGACCCTGTTTCATGACAGATTAGTAGGTAATCGGCTGCTAAAACTTCAACTAAAAAATGGGAGGATAAAACGGATGGCAAAGAATCAAATGCAGATGAGAATCCTCCTGATTCTTTTGACTTAGTGCCAATGGGAGGAATACCTAAAACAAAGATTGCATAACTGTTTCTCCTCAAAAGGACATTTAGCCTCATTGTAACAGATTAATGTATAAATGCTATGGTTATTAAAGAAACAGAAAGCTAATTCTAATGTTCATAATTCTAAAAAGGTGTAATATCCTCACTGCAGGCTTCTTGCTACATGAATAAATAAATAAAGAACACGGAGCCTCCATTTTCATTGCCATGTTTCCATTCCATGTAAGAATACTGATGACATTCATTGTATTCTGTTGTTAGTTTTATAAGACATTTCTTCAAAATCTTCATACATTTGTAGTGGCCTTGGATTTATTAACATGGTAGAATTGGTTGTGTTATCCCGAGGAATTTTGATGAGTGATTTTGGGGATTAATTTTTTTTTAATATACAGGGTAACTGTTAGTAGTTTTTGGTAATGCAACAGCTATGGCTGCTAAGCAGGATGCTGATTTTTGAGTTAAAAATTGTCTTAGGTATATTTCCTTTCTGTAATGATGGAAATACAGGGTAAAATCACAATGCAATATTTGTTCACATTCACTAAATGATTACAATCAAGATCAAAATATTAACAGCAGTGTAGAAAACTGGAAACCTTCCACTTTGCTTGTGGATATGGAAAATAGTACAGACTATATGTACAATAGCTTGGCATTTCCTCAGAAAGATAAAAATATACTTACTGTTTACTTTACCAATTCCATTCTTGGGTATATACATCAATGAACTGAAAACAGATGTTCAAACAACAACTGGTACACAAACATTCATAGCAACATTATTCACAACAGCCCAAAGGTAGAACCCATTCAACTATCCATCAGTGGACAAATTAATATGCAAAATAGGGTACAAGCAAAAGCTTCAACAATATTCTACCATACAAAATATACAGTGAAATGGTATAGACACTATGCAAGACATTAAAGAAATTCCTCAAAAACTAACAAATGGAATTAACATACAATATGTCAATTCCAATTCAGGTTATGTACCCAAAAGATTTGAGAAAACATGCTGAAAAAAATAAACATATTTCTACACTCATATTCACAACAGCACTATTCACACTGGCCAACAAACAAGGAATCCAAGTGTCCAAGGACAGACAATTGTATAAACAAACTGTGGTATACACACAGTGGAATATACTTCAGCCTTTAAAAGTAGGTACTTCTGACAATGTGGATGAACCTTAAAGTCATTATGTTAAGTGAAACAAACCAGACCAAAACAGGACAAACATTCTGTGATTCTGCTAGTATGAGATAGTGGAATCAACTCAAAGCAAGTCAAATTCAAAGACAGAACAGGGATTGAAAAGAGCTGATGTTTCATAGACACAGTTTCACTTGGGGAAACTGACTTCCCATGACATCTCCACAACCTGTTACATAAATAACTGGAAACCATATGCAATCAAATGAAAGTAGAAAGAAACGGTACAATTTACACCAAATTCACTCAAACTTCTCAACAGACAAAATGCGAAGCTGTATCTACAGTACCCGTTTTGCTTATGAATTTTAACAAAAAAAACTAAAGCCTATCCAAAAAAGGATATAAAATTTATAACATGACCTTTAAAAAATAAAGATTTAAACTCGTAAAAGACCTTATTCAGAAAACCTAAACACAAGCCACAAACAGAGAAATACATTTACAAAATACGTATCTGATAAAAGCTTGTACTCAAACAATACCAAAAAATCTGGAACAAACAACCTCATTAAAGACGTATAAATGTGAACACCCGGCCAAAGAAAACATACAGATAGTAAACAAACATATCAAAAATACTAAAAAATCATATTTCATTAGGAACTTACAAATTAAAACTACAGTGAAGTATCACTGCACACCTATTAGAACCAGTAAATTCAAAAACAAACAAACAAAAAAACCCAGGGGCTTCCTTGGTGGCTCAGTGGTAAAGAATCCACCTGCCAATCTGAGACTCAACCTCAACCCCTTAGCCAGGAAGATCCCACACGCCATGGAGCAACTTAGCTGTTTTTTCCCAAAGCTAGACAAGGTTCACCTGAGGATTGAACATTGCATGTCTAGTATTTAGAAAACGGCTTTGAAAAAGTCTCCAAACAAAAACTCTCATGCAATCATGCACAGCAGCTCTACTTGTGATAGCTACAAGCTTTCAAATATCAGGATGTCTTCCATAGATGTCTGTGTAAGGAAACGGATACATCCAAAGTGAGGCGGAGCAAATGCTACCCCAAAATACACCTCTTCAGCATGACAATTATTCGGAGCTAAGCTTTTTTTAAGAGGACACATAATCATCTTTGAAACCCAAGTCAAGGCGGTTCTTCAGTGAGTCACATTTACAAGAGAAATCTCCACTTCAAAGGAAGTCTCAATACCAGATAGAAGGAAGACAGTCTTGAAACTATTGATAGGAAAGGCTAAGATATAAATCTGCACAACAACCACACCCTTCCTTTCTTGTTTTAATTTCTTTAATATTTATTTTTTTGTTTATGTGGCTGCACTGGGTTGACTTTCCTTAAGGCAAGCCAGATATTTAGCTGCGGCATGCGAACTCTCAGTTGTGGCATGTGCGATCGAGTTTCCTGACCATAGATTGAACCTGGGCCCCCTTCTTTGGGAGGGCAGAGTCTTGCCACTGGACCAGCAGGGAAGTCCCTGTTTTGTTTTTAGATGAAGACGGTATCTAAGGTGGTATCCTGGGCCATTTCAAGCACTGACTCAATTTCCTGGATTTCTCCAAAGCACACACAAGGCACACATGTTACTAACCTGGTCTGTACGAATGAAGAAGCTCACACCACAAGACTGTGTGCTCACAGTGACTTACACGGTAAACGGCATGCTATCTGTTTTTAATTACAATGGGAAAGAAGAATGCAGTATTGATACAGGTTATAACATGAATAAACATGACAAAAATCTTCAGTGAAAAACATCCATACAGAAAAGGCCACCCAGACCACATATTCCCCTTGACTGCTTTAAATCCACAAGGTTGTCCAAATGACTGAAAATTTCAGTAACACTCCAAACAAAAATTAGATGAGGACAGGAAAAAAGATACATTCATACACTTGGACAATTGCTGAAAGTAGAAGTAGGCCTGTGGATTACATTATAATGTGGAAACCATGTGATTTCCTGATTTCAGGGGTTATGTGCTGGTTCCACAGGCGAATGCACCCATTTTGGATAAACCACATAGAGTATTTTAGGTGATGTGGCAAATGTACTTTTTACCATTATTAGGAGTTTTCTGTATATTTTAAATTCAGTCCGTTCAGTTCAGTAACTCAGTTCTGTCAGACTCTTTGTGACCCCATGAACTGCAGCACGCCAGGCCTCCCTTTCCATCACTAACTCCCAGAGTTCACTCAAACTCATGTCCATTGAGTCAGTGATGCCATCCAATCATCTCATCCTCTGTCATCCCCTTCTCCGGCCCTCAATCTTTCCCAGCATCAGGGTCTTTTCAAATGAGTCAGCTCTTCACATCAGGTGGCCAAAGTATTGGAGTTTCAACTTCAACATCAGTCCCTCCAATGAACACCCAGGACTCATCTCCTTTAGGATGGACTGGTTGGATATCCTTGCAGTTCAAGGGACTCTCAAGAGTCTTCTCCAACATCACAGTTCAAAAGCATCAATTATTCAGTGCTCAGCTTTCTTTATAGTCCAAGTCTCACATCCATACTACTGAAAAAACCACAGCTTTGACTAGACAGACCTTTGTTGGCAAAGTAATGTCTCTGCTTTTTAATATATTGTCTAGGTTGGTCATAACTTTTCTTCCAAGGAGCAAGTGTCTTTTAATTTCATGGCTGCAGTCACCATCTACAGTGATTTTGGAGCCCCCCAAAATAAAGTCTCTGTTTCCCCATCTATTTCCCATAAAGTGATGGGACCAGATGCCATGATCTTAGTTTTTTGAATGTTGAGTTTTAAGCCAACTTTTTCACTCTCCTCTTTCACTTTCATCAAGAAGCTCTTTAGTTCTTCACTTTCTGACATAACGGTGGTGTCACCTGAGTATCTGAGGTTATTGATATTTCTCTTGGCAGTCTTGATTCCAGCTTGTGCTTCATCCAGCCTGGCATTTCTCATGATGTACTCTACATATAAGTTAAATAAGCAGGGTAACAATATACAGCCTTGATGTACTCCATTTCCTATTTGGAACTAGTCTTTTGTTCCATGTCCAGTTCTAACTGTTGCTTCTTGACTTGCATACAGATTTCTCAGGAGACAATGCCGAGCAAATCCTGCCACACTACGTGGAGCCGCAGATTCCTTGCTCTCTAGTACCAGGGCACCTGCGGCCTGGAGTCTCCTCTCCTGCAAACGCCAGGGAGGAAGTGGCGCCCCTGTAAAGCCACTAGCGATGCCCTGGTGCCCAAACTTCCTCTGCACGGAGACCACACCAAGCTGGACTCACTGAGACCAGTGTGACCAAGAGGACTGCCTGGCAGACCTGACCTGGGCCTGGATGCGCTGCTAGCCCCTGCAAACAATACAAGTTTTTAAATGGAAAAAGGACTTAAATAGTCCTTTTTGTATGTCTTCTCCAGATAAGACATACAAATGGTCAACAAACATGTGAAAAGATGTTAAACATCATTAGCCATGATGGAAATGCAAATTAACACCATAATACCATATCCTCCCATACCAGAGGACCTACAACCAAGAAAACTAAAAATAACAAAATGTTGGCAAAAATGTAGAGAAGTTGAATAGTTTCTCGTGGGCAAATGAATCAGTTGTGGAGATGGTGGTGAGAATATATGTACAACAAAGTGAGAGTAGTTAATGCTATAGACTGTGTATTGAAATGGTTTTAATGCTCAATGTTATATATTTCTAACTGCAATGAAAAGATGAATGAAGCAGTTATGATACATGTTACAACATGGATGAATATTGAAGACATTAAGTTAAATAAGTCATACAGAAAAGGCCACCCAAGTCCTAATCATCCTGTGTGCCTTAAATCCACAAAGGTTTTGAAAAGGAGGGAAAGTGTCACCAGTAGTTACAGAAAAAGAAAACTGAACAGCATGGGAAAAGACTTCCGTACAGCTGGGGCAAGGGTGAAGACTGAAGGGGCCTGTGGATAGGATTATAAGGTGGAACCATGAAATTTCCTCTTTGGGGGTTTCTGTGCTGCTTCTCTGGTAGGGTATCCCAGTATGAGGTAAAACACCTGGAGTATTATATGTGACCTGGAAAATGGGAGTACTTTGTACTGTTACTTACACTTTTTTATACACTTGAGATGACTGGAAGGTAAACTACTTTTCAAAGGAACCACGTCAAAACCGTGCTTAAAAAAAAGCAGAGAAGGCATCAAACTTCATTACAGAGGCCAAGCCTTAACCAGATACAGTTCACCCAAAGTGGTGATGCTAACTGCTCTTGACAGGAGTCCACGTGTTATCAAGAGGCATGGTGGGAGATTATAATAGGGGCCACTATGTCTTGGGTGCTGTGGAAGACTTCGATGTAGGAGAAACAGTAGGACATCTGTATTCTAGTTTTCCACATCAAGCCACCAAATAACTGTTAGAATAAATGAATTAAGTAACGCTGCCAGGTATAAAAATCAGTTGTCTTTCTATACACCAATAATGTGCCATTAGGAAAAAAAAGTTAAGCACTTCCCTGGTAGTTCAGTGGTTGAGAATCCACCTGCCAATCCAGGGACATGGGTTCTATCCCTTATCCAGGAAGATTCCACATACCATGGGCCAATTAAGCCTGTAAGCCATAACTACTAAAGCCCACGCTCTAGAACCCATGCTCTTCAGCTAAACGAGTAGCCCCCACCCTAATCCGGCTCACCGCAGTTAGAGAAAGCATGTGCAAAGCCAACAAAGAGAAAGTAAGAAAGCAATCCCAAATAATACCAAGGTATAAATTTAACTCAGGATGTGAAAGCACATGGAACAGACACAAACACATGGAAAGCTATCCTGTGCTCAGGGACACAAAGAATATGGTTACAATGTCCATTCTACCCAAAGCAATATTCAAATACAAAAAAACCTGGTCAAATTTCAATGGCACTTTTCCACAGAAACAGAACAAACATTCTGAACATCTGTGTGGAAACACCAAGGCCTCTGAATAGCCAAAGCCGTTCTGAGAAAAGAGAACAGGCTGAAGGCATCTCCCTCCCAGATTTCACCCTATGTGATGTAGCTAATTCACCAAAAAAGTGTGAAATTGGCCCAAAAACGGGCACATATAGCACAGGAACAGAACCGAGAGACCAAAAATAACCCTACGGGCGTGTGGTCAGTTAACTCACAAGAAAGGGGCCAAGAACACACACTGGGGAAAGGGCAGTCCGCTCAATAAACCGTGCCACACACCAAAGAACACTGTGCTCCGTCCACACCACACACAAAAAGCCCGTTTCCCACCTCAAGCCCTTCCTCTCCTGGGTCCTCTGAAGGCAGACACCCTCGGCAGTCAGTCACACACCAGAACTTTCCTCCCCACTTGTCCTCACCTTTTCCTTCCACTACCTCCTGGCGGGTCCCGAGGAGATCGAGCTCCTGTCCATGTGAACTGGACGCCACAAGGTCCTATGACTGAATCCCCAGTGGGTCCTGAGGAGACCAGGCTCCCATCAGCGTGGAATCACCCCCGGGTTGTCTTGAAGCCCAGGCTGTCAGCAAGGACTCAGATCCCTGCGTTCCACAAGCCGAAGGCCCAGCAGGTCCTGAGGAGACAGGGTCCCGACAGCTGAGTGCAGAGCTACGTCTGCGGGCACAGCGCACTTTCCCACTCCAGCTCAAGGAGGTGAGCTCTGCGTCCCCTGACAGCCAATGGGAAAGTGCAGACCTGGCCTCCCTCACAGGTCGCATCAGGCCCTGCCCCCAGGCTGGCTCTACAGCAGACAATAAACAGTAGAAATTCAAACTGAAATAGAGACGAATATCTCATGATTTCTCCAAAAGTGACAGGACAATTAACTGGAAACCATGTGAAATGAAATGACTGTGAACACAAACTGTAAAACTTATACCAAATTCAGTCAAATTGACTAACAGACATTTAAAATGCAAAACTATCAAAATTACACAGAAACACAGAAGAAAATCTACATAACCTTAGCTTTGCTCTGCAGATCATGTTCTGATCTGAGAACATGTTCTGAGTTTTAGCACACAAAAAGCCAGCATGCAGAAGGAAAAAATACTGTGGACTTCGACAGCGCCTACATGGGGGCTCATGGTTAAAATGGTTCATTATGTTGACCTCGCAAACAAAGAATAAAATCACAGTGACCCGTGAGACTGACCAAATTGCCCAAACAACATTCTGTTTTCCCGCTGGCGCCTACCTTCTCAAGGCTAGGAGGCGACCAGATTCCAGACCCCGGCTGTGTGACCACAGGACCTAACTACAGGCTAAAAATTAACCATCCCTTCAGAGAATTTTTCATTGGCAATGTATAAGAAAGACCCCATCAGAAAGGGTTCTAATCAAGGGCCAGTCACCCTCTCATTTCCCTCTAATAAATTTCCTTTTCTTGCCTGACTACCCGGTTCGCTCTCTTTTTCTCCGCACTCGTCTTACATTCTGGTGCCAGGAGGGAAGATCCACTGCAAGTGGGTGGGCTCCTTACGAGTCCACCTCTGGTGGTCCCCTCCCTTGGATCTTGCCGAGAAACTTGAGACGAGCCCCAGGACAGGACTCTCCACTTGCCTTGCTGGACTGACATCCTCACAGCTGCCCACATTTCATCTATCGGTTACAAGGGTGAGTGAAATCCCATTCTCTCAGATCCTCTCTCTCACCTCGTTTCCAAGTCCGAGCGCTAGGCGGGAAGATCCCCACAGCCCTTTGGCCCTTGGCCTTGTGCCCCATCTGACTTTGAAATAGGGGACGCCCATTTCAAAGCAGACTATTATTACTCTTAGAGAAGGTCCTGAGAACGGGGATGGCTTTTCTCTTGGACCTTTCTCCTTGCTGTCTCTCACCCTTGTCTACCCTTCCTATTCAGTAGCAATGGGAAATTCTCAATCCCAGCCCTCAAAATCTACTCGTCTAGGATGCCTTCTCTGAAACCTAAAAGCCTTGGGCTTCCAAGGGGAGTTAAGACCAGAAAGACTTATTTACTATTCTAACACTGTCTGGCCACAATACAGACTTGATAATAGGTCCCAATGGCCAGAAAACGGAACTCTCGATTATAATGCTCAATGGGATCTCGATAATTTCTGCCACCGCAAAGGCAAGTGGTCAGAGATCCCTTATGTTCAGGCTTTCTTTGCTCTTCGCTCTCAACCCTCCCTCTGTGAATCCTGTTTTACTTCTCAAATACTCTTAGCCCACTCTGGGCCACATCCTCCTAATATAATGTCTCCCAATCCCTGTTCAGACTTTTCTTCTTTCTTTGACCCTGCCGACCACAGCTCACCCTTCTCAAGGGAGCTCCCCCTATCGCTCCCAATCCCGTTGCAGCTGCTCTAGATCCAGTTCCACAACTTCCACCATATACCCCCTCCTCCCTCCCTCCTTTTCAAGCACAGGCCACAGCTGCTGCAGCTCCCAACCCCTCCTCCCCTGCCTGTGCTAGGGGCAAACTCTGAGACCTCAGCCACACCCTCAAGCCCAAGGGTTCCAAGTTTCTACCTTGACCTCCCTAGACCCCCTCCCCATACCAGGTCCCACAACTTTAAAGCAGGAAACTTCACAGCAGGACCCCACTCCTTTGCCTGCTCTTCTCCTCCTTTTACCAGGCGCAGCTGGAGCAGAAGGCATTGCTCGGGTTCATGCCCCATTCTCCCTCACCGACCTATCTCAAATCAAAAAGCATCTTGGCTCCTTCTCCTCAAATGCCGGATAATTATCTAAAAGAATTCAGGTATCTTACCCAGTCTTATGACTTAACCTGCCATGATATTTACATCATACTTTCCTCCACTTTTCTCCCAGAAGAGAAGGAAAGAGTATGGTAAGCCTCTCAGGCACATGCTGATGAGATACACATGTCCCCAGAGATGATCCCAACTGGGATTATCAGGCAGGGAGACCTGGGTGGGCAGCCCTAATCACATGGTTGCTTGTCTCATTGTGAGCCTTCAAAAGGCAGGACATACAGCCATCATCCTTGATAAGCTCCAGCTAGTAACTCAAGGACTAAAACCCGGCACAAACTCTAGCCAGGTTAACGGAAGCCCTACAAAAATATACAAGATTAGACCTCACTTCAGCAGAGGGTGCCATTGTCCTTAACACCCATTTTATCTCCCAGTCATCCCCAGATATCCGACTAAAACAGGCAGAAGGCGGCCCTCAAACCCTTCAATGAGACCTTTTAAACTTAGCCTTTAAGGTTTTCAACAACAGGGAAGAATAGGCAAAGCTAGAAAAGGCCAAACAAGATCAGGCCAAACACCACCTTTTAGCCACTGCTCTACATGGCTCCAAGCCTCTATCAACCAACAAAGACAGGAAGCCACCTGGGCCTTGCTTCAAATGTGCCAAAGAAGGTCACTGGGCTGGGCCTGTTTATGCCTAAAGCCGAGGCCCCCTCCAGGTCCATGTCCCAGCTGTGGCATAAAGGGACATTGGAAATTGACTGCCGAAATCCCACCCTAGAGATCCAGACATCCCCTTCTGGTCTCCGGCAGGGGTCCTCTGACCCAGCTCTGCCCAGGCTCCTTGGACTTGCCTTAGAGACGCTATCAAATTAAAGAATTCTACTCTGAAAGACCTTATTCTAAAAGTCTAAAGACAAGCCACAAACTGGGAGAAAAATATCTGTAAACCACATATCTAATAAAGGATTTGGACTCAAAATAGACAAAGACCTCTAAAACAACCCCATAAAAAATGGGTAAGGATCTGAACAGACTCGTGACCAAAAGACATATACAGATAGTAAATATCACATAAAAACTATATTAAAATATCATAACACTAGGGGATTACAAATTAAGAGATATCACACTACACCAATTTGGACCGCTAAACTCCATATATATAACAATAGCAACTGCTGCAAAGTGAGGAACAACAGGAACTCTCCCTCACTGCTGGTGGGACACATGCACAGCCACTTTGTAACACAGTTGGGCAGTTTTCTCCAAAGCTAGACAAGCCTCACTTTGGGATTCAACAAAAGTTCAGTTCAGTTCAGTCACGTCCAACTCATTGCAACCCCATGGACTGCAGCACACAGGCTTCCATGTCCATCACCAACTCCCAGAACTTGCTCAAACTTATGTCCATCAAGTTGGTGATGCCATGCAACCATCTCATCCTCTGTCATCCCTTTCTCCTCCTGCCTTCAATCATTCCCAGCATCAGGGTCTTTTCCAATGAGTCAGTTCTGCACATCAGGTGGCCGAAGTATTGGAGTTTCAGCTTCAGCATCAGTCCTTCCAATGAATATTCAGGACTGATTTCCTTTAGGATTGACTGGTTTGATCTCCTTGCAGGAGATCAACAATGGTGCTTCCAGTATTTAGAAAATGACTTTGAAAATCCATGCCCAAATGCAAACAGGATGGACTTATGTACAGCAGCACTATTCAAAATAGTTAAAAACTTGAAGAAATCAGGATATTCTTCAATAGATGAGTGCGTAAGCAAATTGGGGTATGTCAAGGCAAGTAGAATCTAAGTGTTAGTCACTCAGTCATGTTCAACTCTCTGCGATCCCATGGACTGTAGCCCCCCAGTCTCTGTTCATGCATTTATCCAGGCAAGAATACTGGAGTGGGTTGCCATTCCCTTCTCCAGGGGATCTTCCCCACCCAAGGGTAGAACCTGGGTCTCCTGCATTGCAGGCAGATTCTTTACCAGCTGAGCTATAGAGAGGAACCCAAACAGAATATGCCACCCCAAAATATGCCTCTCTGGTGTAAGGATTTTTAAGTCACCTTCGGGAAAAAAAAAAAAAAAAATCTCAGAAAACTTAGTAATTGCCCTTTTATGAAGGACATTTTCAACAGAGAAATCTCCATATTTAAGGGCTATCCCTCTTTGCATCAAAAATACAAGGATAATTAAAACTTGAGTAACTCTAATCAGTGGAGAGGTCCCAACTTAAATCTGCAAACAATCATACCCTTCTTTACTCTGTTTTGCAGAATAACCTGCTGTAACTGACTTTACCTCCCAATGCCTTTCCTCTGTTTTTAGCTGAAGATATTATTTAAGGTGATGGCTTTGGACATTTCAGGGAATAACTCAGTTTTACTTCTTAGCAACCTGGATACAGGAGGAATTTCTTGTAGTTGTTTTAGTCACTAAGTCATGTGTGACTCTTTTACAACCCCATCGACTGAGGCCTGCCAGGCTTCTCTGTCCGTGGGATTTCCCAGGCAAGAATACTGGAGTGGGTTGCCATTTCCTTTTCCAGAGAATCTTCCCCACTCAAGGATCAAACCCATGTCTCCTGCATTGCAGGTGGATTCTTTACCACAAAGCAGCCTGATTATCTCTTTAGTTACAGCGTCAAATACATATGGCACTGACTAAGAACAAAATCTTAATCTGCTCCAGTGCTAAATATTAATATCCCAATCATGCTCATACTGCTGCACTATCAGTGAAAAGGAAAAAAAGAGCAATGAGTTTTTCTCCTTTCCTTTCCTGAGTGCAAGGAAGATAAAGAGAACAGTGAGCATGCCTGAACATTCCTAGTTCCTAACTCTGAATGTGTGTAACTGGGTTTGCTTTACTGCCCCCTAACTCTGCAGGAGCTACAATTCACATTTTTTCCTTGGACTCTATGCTAAATACATCCCCTATCTGGTGTTTACCCTTACAACACCTTTCCCCTTGTAGTTACATATCAGAAAGAAGGCTGCAGAGCCACTGAACTGCCAAACTCAGTTTTGGTCACTGAAGCCAGTTTACGATTGTCATTGAAAAAACGCAAGAGGAAGAAATAAAGATCCTATTGTTGCAGGAAGGGAGACCCCTTCCAGGGACCGAAACTGGGCTCTTGTCTAACACTCGGAAATGAATTGTCCGAGGAGACAACATGTGCTGACAAAGCAAGAGATTTTATTGGGAAAGGGCGCCCGGGTGGAGAGCAGTAGGGAAGGGAACCCAGGAGAACTGCTCTGCCGCGTGGTGGCTCGGGGTTTTATGGTGATGGGATTAGTTTCCAGGTGGTCTTTGGCCAATCTCTTTTTTTTTTTTTTTTCATTTATTTTTATTAGTTGGAAGCTAATTACTTTACAATATAGTGGTTTTTGCCATACATTGACATGAATCAGCCATGGGTTTACATGTGTTCCCCATCCCAATCCCCCCTCCAGCCTCCCTCCCCATCCCATCCCTCTGGGTCTTCCCAGTGCACCAGCCCTGAGCACTTGTCTCATGCATCCAGCCTGGGCTGGTAATCTGTTTCACCCTTGATAGTATACTTGTTTCAAAGCTATTCTCTCAGAACATCCCACCCTCACCTTCTCCCACAGGGTCCAAAAGTCTATTCTGTACCTCTGTGTCTCTTTTTCTGTTTTGCATATAGGGTTATCGTTACCATCTTTTTAAATTCCACATATATGTGTTAGCATACTGTGTTGGTCTTTATCTTTCTGGGTTACTTCACTCTGTATAATGGGCTCCAGTTTCATCCATCTCATTAGAACTGATTCAAATGAATTCTTTTTAATGGCTGAGTAATATTCCATGGTGTATATGTACCACAGCTTCCTTATCCATTCGTCTGCTGATGGGCATCTAGGTTGCTTCCATGTCCTGACTATATATAAACAGTGCTGCAATGAACATTGGGGTGCATGTGTCTTTCAGATCTGGTTTCCTTGGTGTGTATGCCCAGGAGTGGGATTGCTGGGTCATATGGCAGGTCTATTTCCAGTTTTTTAAGGAATCTCCACACTGTTCTCCATAGTGGCTGTACTAGTTTGCGTTCCCACCAACAGTGTAAGAGGGTTCCCTTTTCTCCACACCCTCTCCAGCATTTATTGCTTGTAGACTTTTGGATAGCAGTCATCCTGACTGGCGTGTAATGGTACTTCATTGTGGTTTTGATTTGCATTTCTCTGATATGAGTGAGGTTGAGCATCTTTTCATGTGTTTGTTAGCCATCTGTTTGTCTTCTTTGGAGAAGTGTCTGTTTTATTCTTTAGCCCATTTTTTGATTGGGTCATTTATTTTTCTGGAATTGAGCTGCAGGAGTTGCTTGTGTATTTTTGAGATTAATCCTTTGTCTGTTGCTTCGTTTGCTATTATTTCCTCCCATTCTGAAGGCTGTCTTTTCACCTTGCTTATAGTTTCCTTTGTTGTGCATGGCCAATCATTCTAATTCAGAGTCTTTCCTGGTGGCGCATGCATCGCTCAGCCAAGATGGATGATAGCGAGAGGGATTCTGGGAAGTGGATGGACACGCACTGTCTTCTTTCGACCTTTCCCGAACTCTTCCGGTTGGTGGTGGCTTATTAGTTCCGTATTTCTTATCAGGATCTCCTGTCATAAAACAGCTCATGCAAATGGTTACTATGGTGCCTGGCCAGGGTGGATGGTTTCAATCAGCATGCTTCCCCTAACACTATCACCTTTGTTTCTCATCACCAACTCCTGACTGTGAGCCCTTGCCTTATAAGCCCCTAGACTCTTCATGGGACGGAGCGGGGCATCATTCTTGAGGCACAAGCCTACTGTGTACCCCTCTCTGCCAGCTGAGAATTAAAGCCTCCTTTCTGTTTCCTCCAAACTCTGTCTTGGCTTCAATGCAGAGAGAAGGCCAAGATTTTGGCCAACAACAATACCACTAACCTGATTATCAAAAATCACATAATCTGGATTAACACCACTACTCACCGCCTACTAAGTAGTCTCACAAGCCTACTGCTGCTTAAACAATTCAATGATAACAAAGTTCCAAAAGGAAAGCTGAGGTTCTGGGCTTTGGCTTGAGACAGATGCTGGCTTGGGGAAAACAGCAGGTTCCGTTATCACGGACAGCCGGGGGACATGAAGGCCAAGGAAGGAGGGCTGACTGAGAATCAGGCGCTGCAACCACCTGTTCAATGCCCTTGCAGTCCTCCCATGACAGCAAGAAGCCCTTCACTTGCCAAAGGCACAGACCTCACTCACGTCCCTGGCGGTGGGGGCACAGGAGTCCCGCCTGCCCCTGGCTGCATTCCTCACCCAGGCCTCAAGAACAGTATCGCTCATTTATCCGGCGTCCTCCCTTCTTTACAAAGAGCAGAGACTACATGCTACGGTGGTAAGGAAATTCTCGCTCAGTGACGCACTGGGAGGCTCAAGGGTTACTCCCTTTCATGGAATCCAGGATTGGCAGCTCTCAGAGCCCACATGGGTGCATGTGGCTCCCCAAGACCAGGCAGCCAGTGTGAACCTCCCCTGGACAGGCCCAGTTGCTCCCATATCTTTGAGTCTTAATGAGTATGAGTGTCAAAAGTCTGTGACAACTGGGAGGCCAAAGGATTGCAGGGCCACAGAGTGCTGGATGGTTGATGTGAAGAGGGACACACAAATGTTTAGAGTGTTAATGTCTCTCTTGGCAGGCCACAAGGCTGTGAGGGGAGGTCCTTTTCTCAACCATGAAGACGCTGGTAACTGAAACATAATGGACCACAACCCTTGGACCCCGACCTTAAATCTGGACCATGGCCCTGGTCTGACCCCCAACCAACCCTACACCTAAACCCTACCCTCACCCCTATGGCCCTATAAGATATGCTGCCATTATCCAATTATCTTTTATTCAATATTTTCACGATATGGGAAAACCGTACCAAAAAACTAACCAGACACTCTATAGACAGCTATGTTCACATAGTCTGACTTTTGTCTATTCCAACTTCCTGTGTTTAATTACAAATCAGGTCCCCCCAGGTGTGCTAAAATGGTACAGAATTCGGCAATAATACAGTGAAAGAAAACACATGATCCTAATTTTTTAAAACCTACTTTAAAAGATTTTTTGAAAAAAAAAAAAAAGTAGCCAAGAATTTTAATTCCACACAGGAAACAAAAGCAATTCCAAAAGGCTAAAGTGTCTTAACTACCTTTATTGGAATCTTTTGAATATCAGCTTAATAAAGTCTTTGTTTCCTATTTCTTGCATTAATCCCCTGAAAGCTCCAGACTGGCAAAAATATTAAGTACACAGCTGATTTCTATATGACATTCTTAATATTTATAAATTTTATTATTTGTTTTGCACATGTCTATGGCTTTACTACTTTCAAGACAAAATTCACATATAAAAATACAGACTACTCAAAACATAAAAGTCAGCTGATGTCTATGGTTTACAATGCAGAGCTTGCAGACAACACAGACTATATATAATTCATCTGTTTTTGAAAACAGAAAGCACTGAACTCTAGAGAAAGGTGCTAATACATGGGGAAGCTCACTGATGACTCTCCTTTATGTTTATAATATAGATCAACACCAAATTATTTCACATATACTATCTATCTATATATATTCTTTTTTCTTTTTTTTTAACCAAATTCTGGTGTAAAAGTCACAAACCAAGATGTAGATACAAAATGTTAGGAAGGGTTTAACATATATAGGGGAAAATAATGTCTTACGCATTGTAAAGAGTTTTTACAATCCAGCATAAAGGCAAATGTGGTTGAAAAAAATAGGGAAATCCATACACAATGATAGAAAAAAATTCAGTCAAGCCACCTAGTATCAACAGATTTCCGATATCACTTATTTAACATTATGTTCAAAAACGTATATGTGCTGCAGAGGTCTCTACAAATCAATTAGAATAACGTCAACAAGATCTGCAAACAGAAGCCTTAACAAGTAAACATGACTCATGCTTCTGTCTCTGAGAGAATGAGGCTTGACTTCCAGTGAAAGGCAGGTAAGCACAGCAGTGAAGAAACCTTCTTTACAACAGCTTAACTGTACCAATTTAGGGCGCTGTACACATTTCCCCAGCTATGCGTGCACACAGTATTCTATGATAAAATGATACAATTTTTTTAAAAAAGCATAAATGGAAAAAAATAAATAGAACTCAGTGAAGCTAGTGAAACCACAAAGGCATGGAACTCCAGCAACATTTGAGAAGCTAAGGGATAAAATTAATCGTAAAATCTGGATGATCAATCTTCCATCAGCACTCTGATTTTGGATTTACTGTTAAGATTTTATACTAGTCTTTGGATAAAATTGAAAAGTCTGACAAGAACCAATGTTTTGGAAGAAGCAGTGTCACCTATAAACATCCTGCCACCTGACTAACAAGACGGCCTCTGCTTCAAGACCCAGGATGTGATAAGACAGGAAGCTCTCAACACACAGGCCTGGAGAAGATGGACTGCACATATCACTGTTGAGTGAAACCACTCTACTGCAAGAGCTACTGATTATTTATGTTTGTTCTTAAAAAAAATTACAAAACTAACCAATCTTTTTCTCCAGAATTATAAAAGATAAAATCTATGAGTCAGTACTGTAATGTAATTACAGAAAAATAGCCAACAGAAGAAAAATCCACGGGCTGTCCACATCATCCCCAATCCACTTCCTGTAGCCAGTACCTTCCACGTGCTCTGAAGACAGAGCCTCAGAAACCGTCACCTCAAAGTTGAATCAATGATCATCTCTGTCACTGCGGCACAAGCAATGTAGCTTCTTTCTTAACACGACACTGGCTTCCTTCTTCAGGATCTTCTTTGATGGTATTACTCAACGCCGGTTCTTTTAAAGATAACAAAGGTGTCACAAAAAATTCCTTGGAAATCCTCTGCAATTCCACAAAGACATCTGGCAATTTCATACTTTCATTCCTCCCCCCAACACAATTTTTCTTTTTCTAAATTACAAGTGACAACTCACATAAGATTTCGTTAATTTACTTAAAATAAGGAAGGCTTTTCAGTGGCTCCCCACTCCAGATAACTGACAGATTTAGTGAAATTTTCATTCAGTTTCACTTATTAGTGAAACTCAGTGCCAGTAATTAAAAGGTTGATACTATAAAATTCAAACTTGGGCATAGGCATGTCCCACTCAGAAAAGATTTTATAGAGTTAAAAACTTGTGCTTTCTGTCTCACATTTTATAAGCAACACAGGTTAATTTCAACTTCAGTTTTCCTTTTTGATGCAGGGTATCTCGTGTAAGGAACAGTCTCCCAGCCGTCTCCACACACAGACCTCAGTGATTCCTGAGAGCAGGAAGTCAGCGCTTCCTCCAGGGGACTCTCGCCCTTTTGAGAAAACACTCTTAACTTATGGACTGTGTTCACAGAAGTCAGACTGAGGGAGGAGCGCTCTAGAGGACAGTCAAGGACAGACGAGATGCAGAGAGGAGCCCCTCCTTCACCAGTGCCCCTGCTCCGGTGGCCCTCCAGGCAGACTGGGTCTCCCCCCCGAACCACAGACCTACTTTTCTCTGTAATAAAGCAGGTAGTACTTCAGGGGATCTGGCAGAGGGAGGCTCAGGACCTTCTCACGCAGGAAGTTCACCGGGGGCTCAGGCTTGGTATCCGGCGGGGTGGTCACCTCTTCTTCCCGCCGCTCCTCCTCCAGGTCTCCAGAGCTGTTGTCATCAGAGGGGTTAGTGATCCGACTGGCAAAGACCTCTTTGTCCAAAAAGACAATCGTTTCCATTCGGCGGCGGCGAACTCTCCTTCGTTTAAACCTGGGAGTGTTCTTCAGTCCATTTCCGTTTTTGTTCACGGCTTCCTGGTGAATGACCTTCTTAATGGTGCCCCGGATGGCGATGCGTGCCAGGTCCTGGAGGCTGCGAACCGCCAGGGGTGCTGCGTGCAAAGAACAAGACTCAGTCTCACCTTCGTGACATCACAAGATCTAGACATCTGAGAAAATTCTAACCTCATTTTCATTCACTGGCAAATTTACAAACACATGACAAGAACAGGAGAGGGTTGGAGGCAAATGTTATCTACGCTCTAATTTGCATTCATATGGTATTTTTCAAAACATATTTTCAAATAAACTGACCCTTAAATCAGATAAGAAAAGGAAGCAGCACTGCTTAGATAATCAATCAGTGGAAGAATCAGAACCAGGGTTATAGGGTTTGGTCCTCTGGCCTCTGGCTTCACTTCTCTATGTGCTGTGTTCACTGATGCATTCTCTCATCCAGCAGAATGCTCCAGCATTCTTTTATCTATTTTAATATTTTCACAGTATTTCAGGAATTTAAGTATTTGTTCCTTTTTTTATTAAAGTAGAGAACAAGCAGTTCCAAAACATTTTTAGGAACAAAAGTCCCAAAGCACATCAAGGAAAAATAAAATCTGGTAATTAAATTACATGGCAATATAAGGGTTTTTTTGAGGGGAAGAGAATTATTAGAGATCATGTTTTAAATACATTAAACTGAAAATGAGCTTCACTTTCTACCCCCTGAACCTAACTTCTCCAAAAAATAATAACCCACAATATAGAGAGTGTTCCTCTGCTGCCTGTAGTATCTCTTACCCAAACCACAGAGGCCCTCACAGAATCGGCTCTGCACTCGCTGCCCCACGGGAGCCCCAGGCTCCTTTGTCAGGACACGGGAGGGGCCCTGGCACTCACCTGCTCCTAGACACCCCAACACGGCATCCTGCCCCAATGCCACTCAGCGCTCCTCCTGCTGTGACCCCCCAGGACGCTTTCTCAGACCTCTGACAGCCAGCTCTGGCCTCCAGCTCACCCCAACATGCCACTGGTGGAAGCCAGCTCTTCCCCTGGCCCCAGTCTCTCCTGCTGCCTCTTCCTCTTCCACCCAGCCTGGCGTGTTCCCTAAAGAGGCTCCCCTCTGCTTATGCCTACTGATCCCTGGTTTGACATCCATCCCATGGCCTCAGATAACACAAAGCAGTCAAAAGCTCCCTGGGTTCCAATCCAGGCCTGACTGGGGTCAGAGCCTCCCATACACCCACCTTCACAACATGCCAGCCAGCTGTGACTCCCACATCCTTCCTCAGAAAGGCCCCACGTGCCTCCTGAGTCCCTGACGCTATGGAGTTCAGTGTCTTAGCTTTGGTCTTTATCTCCTGCCTGGAAAATCCCAAGAGTCTCCTGACTGGCTCCTGCCCACAGTCTGATCACCTGCCCATCCATCCAAGAGCTGACCCTCATCAACATGACTCTACTAGTCTAGGAACCTCTGGCCCAGGAGATAAAGTTACAAATAACTGGAATGTTCACTTCAGGAGCCCTAAATAGCATCATAGTTGCTCACTGGGCCACATCTGCTTTGAAGCCCTGGCCTTAAAACCTGCATCTCCAGGTGCCCTCCACCCCATCATGATCCTGTCCAGGCATGACCAAGACACTGGTCTCAAGTCCGGCCTGAGCCCTCACCTTCCAAAACTCTGCAGAGGCTCTGGACAGCAGTGCCCTCCCCACTGCAGGTCACATCTGCCTCCTTGTTCTGAAGGCATTTTCAGGGAAGCAAGCACTTGATAAAGTCATCTTCCCCTGACCACCAGGGAGTCTAGAGACGCCACATCTTCTATTTAAAATATGGGACAGGCTCCACCACCTACATGATGAACTCGGGTCTAAGCACCTGCCCACCCAGTGCTTCCCACAACCTGACTGCACACATCAGGTCCTCCAGCTGACAGTTACCTGCCTCAGCTCATGCTTCTCTTCTATTTTTTCTCTTTCTAGAGAGTTTCCTTTCACCCTTGAATATTAAGCACAAATGACCTAAAATAACTCAAAATAAGCTAAAAACCGATTATAGTTTTTAAATGATTTCAAGAGTTTTTTTTAAAAAATCACTTGTAAAACTTTAAGGCTTCAGTGAGTGGAAAAATTAAAAGGTTCCTGATGAATTTTGTTTCCCTTCAAATTCTAGAAAGAGTAAAAAGATTTAAAAGATAAATAAGAATCTCTGCACTCACGTAACTGGACGAGCCTCGACTTCCCGGACTCGGACTGGCAGGGCTGGATCAGCGGAGCAAAGGAGACAGCCAGAATCTTCTTGGTTTCCCAAGCAGAAGGGCCAGTGCGCGTTATCTTAGTCAGCTGTCCCAGAGATTAAAATGAGAATATTCAAAAGATTTGACCACTGGTAGTTTATATTTAAATATAATCACTCCTATATGACCAACCTAGACAGCATATTAAACAGCAGAGACATTACTTTGCCAACAAAGGTCCATCTAGTCAAGGCTATGGTTTTTCCAGTGGTCATGTATGGATGTGACAGTTGGACTATAAAGAAAGCTGAGCGCCGAAGAATTGATACTTTTGAACTGTGGTGTTGAAGAAGACTCTTAAGAGTCCCTTGGACTGCAAGGAGATCCAACTAGTCCACCCTAAAGGAGATCAGTCCTGGGTGTTCATTGGAAGGACTGATGCTCAAGCTGAAACTCCAATACTTTGGCCACCTGATGCAAAGAAGTGACTCACTGGAAAAGACCCTGATGCTGGGAAAGACTGAGGGCAGGAGGAGAAGGGGACGACTGAGGATGAGATGGTTGGATGGCATCACCAACTTGATGGACATGGGTTTGGGTGGACTCCGGGAGTTAGTGATGGACAGGGAGGCCTGGCGTGCTGCGGTTCATGGGGTCACAAAGAGTCAGACATGACTGAGCGACTGAACTGAACTGAACTGATATACAATCTAAAAAAAACACAGACACTAAAGATGAAAACACCTGACAACACGGGCTTCTGACGTGACATGACCAGAACGACACCTAACTTAGAGATATTCTTGCAAAGGTACTCCAGTTCCTAGTACAGAAGTTAAGGAAACAATGAGAGAAGGAATGTGGGGAATCTGATAAGACAAGCTTCTTATAGACTCTCCAAAGAAGTCACTGTTGTAGGGGGAATGTAAGGAGACCAGGGTGATCCTAAAGTAAAAGTCATTAAAGACACAACCACCTGCAACCTCCAACCTAGACTGAGTCCTGGCTGTTGTTCTGGGGGATGGGAACTACAAGAAGAGACCATCTTGCCCCCACTGAACAGCAGCTACCAGCACAAATCAGTGCTGCTTCCTCAAAGGTGAGTGGGCCACCCTGGATGTGGGTACCTGGCCTCACTCTCGGAGGTGCACATCGATGTGTCTAAAGGGCTTCCAGGGATGCAGCCCCCATGGGACACAGGGTTGTCTGGCTGACACGCTGCAGTGTAGGTCAGCCAGATGGTTCCTGTGAACCACAGCACAAGGAGCACCTCGAGAACTCGACTGGACAACACGGTCACGCATGTGCTCCATGACCGTGCCAGGTTCTGAATGGCCTGAACAGTTCACAGTAGGATTTATGGTCAGCTTTGACAAGCCACAATGATTGCACTCTCATCTAAAAATATCTAAGCTAGCAAAATCCTCTAAAAACTAAGACTGTGTCCTGGATCTCAGAACTAAAAGACCTAAGTACTCATGTACCAGACAAACATCAACAACTTACCACATTCCTACATACCAGCAAATCTTTTCAAAAATGTTTTAAAAGGACAACTTCAGTTATCATGAACGTGAAATATTTGAATTTAATCAGTAAACTATGTGTAAACCTGTAAACAAAACTATAAATCCCTATTTCATGTTGGAGTATTCATCTGCATGAATACTGCAAAGATGTCTTCGATCCCTCATTCATCTAGATGTTAACACAATGTATTTCTGCAACACAACACAGACTTCTAAACTCATTTGTATAAATAAATACATACTTAAAACAATACTCTGAGAAAGAAAAGCAAACACAGGGACATCTGGCCCTATCCTGCAAACTACTTAAATAGCAATAAGAACCGACTCCTGGCGACCTGCCTCTGAAATGGCCAAGGTTAAACAGCCTCTGGTCAGGCACTCCTGCAGGAGGTCACGAATTCAGACAAAACCAAGGTAATGTCCACGGTCTGTACAGGCTCTTCACAGCAGCACTGTTTCTAACAGTGAAAGATGCCTATCTGAAATAACCACAGCCTTATACACCCCTATCCGAAACAGCCACAGCCTTATACACCCCTATCCAAGATAGCAACAGCCTTACACACCCCTATCCAATACAGCACAGCCTTATACACCCCATCTGAAACAGCCACAGCCTTATACACGCCTATCTGAAACAGCCCCATTCTTACACACCATCAAAAATTTTAATAAGCAAAACAGGGATAAAAAAGAATTTCTAGCTATAATGAACATCACTTTTTTAAAAAATAAATGATGTATAAAACTTATCAACTCTCATATGTATGAACGGGTGGGTGGAGTGTAAAAAAGTGTGTACCCTCACTGAAAATTTTTTTAGCTTCTACTTTTTTAATGAAAGATAAACCAAAAACAAACAAAAAATGAGTCACCTAGAGGTGAAGGGAGCAGAGAAGAGGGGACATACACAGAATAAAATTCTGAGTATTCCTTGCTTAGACTTTGGAATCTTAAAACTATTTTACAAAGTTGAGATCCCCAAAATGGCAACCTCTCAAAACTGAAAGAAAAGAAAACAAATGAGCAGTTCTTTGAGGCTTCACACAGAGGTATAATTCCCAGTAACTTAAAACATAGTAATTTGAACATCTCTAGTGGAATATAAGGACAATACAGTGGGGTGCCCAAGCCACTCCCTGACAAAACAAGAAAAATCCTGCACTAGTTTCAGAATTCAGATTGCTACTGATGACACCATGCACTGCAGATTAACAGTAAGCCGGGTGGTTGGGGATCAGGACTTTCAGTTTGAGAAAAAAGTACTACTGATGTAACACTAAAATGTGAGAAAAAAGAACCCTGGTCCTGATCTTGATTTGGAAGTATTGATATGAACTTATGGTGTCTTTTCTCTCCAAAACATCAAACCAAAAAAAAAAAAAAAAAACGTGTGTGTGTTGGGGCAGTGGGTGGCAGTTGACTCCCAAGTATTAGTGGTCCATCAGAAAAATGAACAGGGATCCACAATCACCTTCGAGATCCCAACTGTGGTGTCTAAACACCAATTCCCACCAAACTGAAAACAAACAGGGATTATTCATTTTCAGAAAAAATTAATTCCAAGTCTGGAACGTCTTCTTACCAGAAATTAACAAAACTATCAAAGATTCTTGAGGCTGCAGAGTCCAAGAGCCAATGTGGAGAGGCAGCCATGGCCAAAGTGAGACAGTGTGAACTCTGATAAGGGTCACACAGAGATTAAAATATTAAGTATGCTTTTGTATGAATTCATTTTGCTAAAAAAATCAAGCAAAACCTCACTGGTTACTATCTTTGGCAGATGCTAGGAAACCAATTATTGAGAAAAACTGATAAACAAAGGTTAATAAGAATCAGAATTTATCCTGTACCTCCTTTTATAAAGTATACCTCAAGGTAAACAAATAACTAATGAGGGTGTTTCTCTCCACCTGTGTATTCCGGCTACTAAATAAAGAGAAATGACAGAATGAGGAGGTATCATTCTACGGCCCTTAACAAAACAATGGATCAGGGCCAGTCACACTGCCAGCATCAGAAAGAAAGAACAGGCAAGATCTTAAATAAGGAAGAACTCTGTAACTGCTGGCAAGTATTCAGGTGTCCTTTCTCCTCCAAAATAAATCAAATCAGAACATAAGCAAGTCCTCAGGACCTGCCCCACCTTGGCCTCTCTCTAGCCTGTTTTCTCATCTGCGAGAGGAAGGGATCTGTAACAAGAGTTGCAAGAGAAAATGCCTGTCAACTCCCCAGAACAGACCTCAGCAGACAGCTGAGTGCACAAAAACCACCAGTTACAAGAGGACCTGACCTTCTCTTCCAGCGGCATGACCAGGATGCCCCCGACCTTGAGGAGACTCTTCATGTACTCCTCGTGTTCCTTCTGCACGCCTGCCCCGCAGTACACCCGGTCATACTGAGAACAATCTGGAGAAATCTCCAGGCAATTGCCAGTAACAAAAGAGGGTTCACAGAAATCAAACCTGAAAGCAAAAGATGTTTTCCACAACTAAATATATCATGTTATAACAAGTCTATATAGTAAATCTATGTTAAACATAGGTTATGTTTTCACTGTACAATCCCACAACGACATAATAAAATTAAGAGTCAGAAGCTGGGACACCAGACTTCTGAAAGAACTATGTGAGTAATAAACAAAACTCTAGAAATTCCAAAGAAAATATTATGAAAGTCAGTATCATAAACACAATCCAAGCTTAAGTCACCCAAGCTCCAAGCATATCACTATCTTTGCTGTTATGATTATCTTATTATCTTACATCTTCATTATCTTTTACTATCCTATCTTACTTTATATCTTATTCAAGATCTACTAACAGAGTAAAAAAAAGAAAAAAATATATTTGGTTTTTCTAAATTTTAATCCCTAAAGTAAGAACTTAAATGCCTTGTTTTAAAATGGCAAAAGCTAGTTACATGGTACATTTAAAGACAAGTGCAACAATTCCATTTCAGAAACAAGGACATGATAAAATGCTGCCTCTACTGGAAACATGAAAATTAAGAAAAAATGAACATTCTATTTCCTTCTCTTACACTAGTGATAAATTACATTTAGGTATCATAATTTAAAAAAAAAAAAAACTTAAGGTCCTTAAAAACACAAAATATTTTTAAAATAACTAGAACATATACACACATATCACTGACTCACCTGCCACAGTTTAATCACAATTGCCAGAACATGAACAGTAATAAACTGATTTCTTTCCACTCAATCCAAAGTTTAAGTTATAACTGACACCCAGACCTATGGACAGTTTTGGTCTTACTTGTCAAAGCTGTCGCTTGTCCTGATGAAGAAGTCCAGCTTCTGCTTTGCATACTCTGTCACATCTGAATGGAGTTCCACCCCGTGGTTCACTCCAAAAGGGCCTAAAAGGTTTCAGAATAAGAAAATATACAGAAACAGGACAAGAACCCCCACTCTTTATTTCTATTTCATCGACTGCAACACATTTGACTGGACGTGTATAATTACAGAAATTCACATTTATTGGGCCAAAATCACCCTGGAAATCCAATCTTTAAATATGCAGACTAGCCTCTGCTCACCACATTATCAATACTCCTTACATGGCACTACCAACTCACAGCTTCCTAAAGCCTTGATCATCCTATCCTCAAACTTTTCAAGAATCATCTGAAAAGGTAAAACAGCCAAGGTCTGAAACCAAGAGTTACAGGTGCCACTAAACCAGTCAATCCTAAAGGAAATCAACCCTAAATATTCACTAGAAGGACTGACGCTGAAGTTGAAACTCCAATACTGTGGCCACCTGATGCAAAGAGCCAACTCACTGGAAAAGACCCTGATGCTGGGAAAGACTGAAGGCTGGAGGAGAAGGGGACGACAGAGGGTGAGATGGTTGGATGGCATCACCAACTCAGTGGACACGAGTTTGAGCAAACTCCGGGAGATAGTGAAGGACACGGAAGCCTGGCGTGCTGTAGTCCATGGAGTCGCACAGAGTCAGACACAACTTAGCAACTGAACAACAACAATGAATTAAAGAAGAAACGTGTCTTTGCAAAAGAAAGTGGACACAAGTCTTTTTTCCAACAAAGGTCTCCCCAAACACTCAAATGTGGTATTTAATCCTCACAAAATAGTTTTAATCGTCATCAAAATAAAACTGTAACTCCAAAGTCACAATGACATATTTTTTCACCAAAATAAATTTATCAGGGACTTCCCTGGTAGTCCAGGGGCTAAGACTCCACACTCCCAATGCAAGGGGCCAGGTTCCATCCCTATTCAGGAAACTAGATCCCATATGCCGCAACTAACACCCAGCACAGCTAAATAAATGAAAGAATGAAAGAGAAGAAAGAAATTTATCAATAACTGGAACTAAAGCTATGAGAAAAGTTAGGAGCCCACTTAATGATAAAAGTGCTTCCTCTACATACAAATGCCTCTGGGTTAAATCTCAGTGAGAACTACTGACACAAAACAGCTTCACTGAATCTCTAGGTTTTAAGAATCCATTTGTATGAAGGTCAAAACAGCCAACACTCATCTGGGTGATGGAGGTGAGTATACTTTCCCCTGGAGTGGATGGGGTCCTACTATTGGAGGGGCGGTCATGGGAACCTCTGGGGCACAGATTCTGCTCTGCATCTTGTTCTGGGTGGTGCTTATATGGAGGAGGATGTAAAAAGTCACCAAGCTTCATACTTCATACTACATTCATACATGCTTCATGCAACTTTGTCAAGTTACTAAGGGTAAGTTATACCTTGATTTTTAAAAAATCTGCATGAGAAAATGAACATGGCGTGTAGGGCTTTATTTAGAAGCCATACATACAAAGTCACAATGTAACACTCAACCCTACATCCAACAGAAACACTGGTAAATGCAGCCTTCTGTGCACTGCACACACATCTCTGCTTCCACTGATCACCTGGCCCCTTCCCGGTGCAGCAGCTCCCCGGGGTGCAGGCTTCCCTGTCTCTAATGGACGACTCACCCGCTCTCCTTGCTCAATGCCTCCCACACAGAGTGGCTGCTAAAACAGCCTCTCATCAAAACACAGCCTACTTGAGAAGTCACACTTCCACTGTTTACGACACCACATCCACATTACTTCCTGCCCAATCTCACCGCTCTCTTGGTCACTTGCCAGAGACCAAGAAAACATGCATTTACTTCCCCCTCATCATATTCTCATTAGCCCCTCAGCTCTGTTAAGACTCTTACTGAGGACAAGAAGCTTCAGACCAAACAAAGTAATGACACATATCTCCAACCCACTCCAATAAAAAGCTGACTGAGAGGGGAGGAAGGACGGGACGGATCAGGATGGTGGTACCAAGGACACCACCCTGAAGCTGGTCCCGCAAGGCCCCCCAGACAGAGCAGCTCCCACGTCACAAAACAACGTCAGGTGAAGCTCACCAGCGCTGCATCTCCCCCCGCCCCCTGCTGTCCTGCCAACTGGAACCTCGAGAAAGGAGCACCCTCAGCAAGGCGAGGAGTCGCAACAAAAGCACAGCGAAGTGGCAGAAAGGCAGCAGGGCAGAGAGTAAGGACCCCAAGTCACCCCAAGTCAGATGAAAGACTTCAGGCACTGGGAGACCAGCAAAGTCTTCACCTCGGCAGTGAGCAGCATGAAGGTGAATAAACCACAGAGGGAGGCCTACGACACACAGCAACCGGGCAGTGAAAATGGTCCAGTGCCTGTATCCTTCGCCTGCAGGTCCGAGACTCTACCCATGAAATCAGACTCTCAAGTTACCACCTTCAAATACATCAAAGCAGCACGCAGTGTCCATTACAACCAAAAACACAGCTCTCCTTCCTTCAGAACTCTCCCTCCTGACATCCAGCAAAACCCCCAGAAAAGAGAAAGCGGGGGCTCAGAAAATACAAGCAACAATATCCGTCCTGAGTGTTTCTTTATGACTTTCAGAGAATGTCAAATGCACCAGGTCAGTTGAAGATGACTTTAAGTCATCCCTTCCTAAGCATTTCGTGTTTAAATAGCATTTCCAATCTAATCAGTTTGATAACCCTCCCCCTCCCCCCAAATACCACCTTATCCTTAGCTCCTCCAATTTTCAGCTCCAACAGCAGGAATTACAATTCACTAATTCCAGAATGATGAAAAACCTGAGCTCTCTTTGCAAAGCAGTCTCAATCCAAGACAAGTTCAAAAAGCATTTAGCCTAAAAAAAACAAGAAAACAAAAAACTACACATTTAATAATCTGAGGATATAGCCCAAATTTATATTTTATAGCCCAAAGTCAGATGATCAGAATCTCAAGTATATGAACTTATAAAGCAACCAAAAATTTCATTCCATACCCACAAAAGCAACAGTGACTACTAAGATTTTCTAAAGTGCCTGTAATAACCACAGAGAAACAATGTTGTAATGTACTGCTAATGATTAAACTTGACTTTTAAGCTGTTATTACTTGAAATCACCAATATTCAGAATCTTACACTGACTTGATAACAATGTTAAGATACATAAGCCCAAAACTTAAGATATTTAGCAAACCTTGTCAGTTCCAACATCCACGCGTACCAAGACCCCAGCAGCCTCAAGCCAGCCATGTCTTCCTCCACCCAGGGGCACCAGCCCACTTCCTCCGCAGTGCCCTTTCCTAAAGCATAGAGCGGCTCCTGGCCCTCCTCTCACAGAACTGTTCACCTAACTCTGAGTGAAAACAGACACCTGTCCCCTACTACTGTATCTAACATGAGGTAGGAATCTTTAAAATCTTCAGTAGTCTGATAATGTTTCAGCATTAAAATTTTCAGTTTCCATGAATAAGCTCACAACTTATTTGTTTGAGAAAACAGGCTAAAATGGCTTCAAATAGCATAACTTGTGAAATCTTTCCTACCCCTGGAATACATTTGAAAATAACTTACAAGTAATAACTCCTTTAGTATTAAAACAACAAAAAACAAAAACTGCTTGGAAGAACTTTAACTGCCAGGGACTTTAAAGTTAATTATTCCAGTTTAGAGACAATGACAGGCAGACTGCACGATTGTATTAATCGAGAAATCACCGTAAGGTCCAGATTTATACAATCTCTGGGTTCTCTGCTGTCCAAGAGGAGGTTGTGCTGGTCAGATGCTGGAGGTACAGGTGGGGGCAACAGGAAAGCTCCAGAGGAACTCTTCTGTTCATTACAGCAATTTCTCCATTAATACCATCTCCCCCCAACCCAAGAACTGTGTGGACACCACAA
The DNA here is from genome assembly GCF_033118175.1 of Dama dama. Classification (NCBI taxonomy): domain Eukaryota; kingdom Metazoa; phylum Chordata; class Mammalia; order Artiodactyla; family Cervidae; genus Dama; species Dama dama. The sequence continues at coordinate 53,899,017 of NC_083703.1, forward strand.
TGGCTGGGCAGGCCAAGGGCAGTTACAACTCGGCCCCCACTAAGGACAGGCTGCCAGCAGGCTCTCCCTCCTGCACATGAGACAGAGCCAGACTCACCGAGGATGAGCCCCACCATGGAGCTGAGGTAGCCAGTGCCACTGCCCAGGTTCAAGAATGAGAGACCAGGCTGCAGGTCCAGGGCCTCCATCACCTCCGAGTAGATGCACGGAGCAGAGAGGTGGATGTTGCCATGCTTCCATGCTAAATCTTTATATGCGTTCTCTTTAAATTCTTCGAGGTAATAGTCTGCACGGTCAATAGCTCGGAAGGCCTGCTCCACCAGCTCAGAGCGGATGTACTGCGCCTCCTTCAGATTGTCTATCAGCTCGTCGTTGTCCTCACCAGCACTCACCGCACCTCCCATCTTTGAGATCACGCTCAGGCAAAGCTGCAGTTTTAGAATTTTCAAAAGAGCTATTCACATTAAAGGTTAGAGCAGAATAATAAAAGTCCTAAACACACACCAATTTCAGATTCTGAATTCTAAAAATAATACAGATGGAATACTTACTCAACACCCAGCCCCTTACACTACCTCCCTCCACTTCCAAGGATGCCAGCCCCAGAACAACAAAAAAAAAAGTTATATTTCAAATTTAATTATATCCATCCAAAAATAAGTTGTAACTTACAATATCAACTGAATATAAATGAACATGCGATACCTAACACACAGCTGACAACTTAAAAACATCATTAAAGAATTCAAGACTTTACTAAAAGTCATCATTCTAGAAAGTCAAGCAATTAGGATTAAAAATATCTTGCTTATACATCTATCTTAACAAGGATATTTCCACATATGGAAAAATAATTGAATGTAAACATGAAAAGAGGGCAGATATATTTACTAAAAAATCATTCTAAGAGGAATCTTTTTTGAATATTTCGAGTGCTATAGATCTTTTGTAAATAAATCTTTAAAAGCAAAAAATTAAAAGAATTAAATTCAGGTCAATAAATACTAAAAAGGTATTCACTGTTACTTTGAAATTCAAATTCAACTGTTGTCTTATATTTTGCCTAGCATTTCCAAATCCCACATGCCCATAAATATCAAGTCAAGCAAACCGTTAAACCTTTGCTTTGGATGTTCTGATGTAAAAACTTCAGGCCAAAACAACATCCACAAAACTCTCTTACCCCTGGAACATACTGTGACAAACACCTCATTTTAACAAATACAGAACTGTCTCAAGGCTGCAGCTCAGGAGCAGGAGACTCCTAGAATTCCCTCAACTCCTGAGAAGTAGCTACCATACCACCATTCCTCCTCTTCAACAATAAAAAGTACATTTCTGCTCTCTTCCAAACTGCCTTCAAGAAGAAAAAGTGACACGTCCTCCTTGCTGAGCCAACTACTAAAGTACAATGTATCCTCATATGATTCCTAGGGAAAATGATCCTGCATCTGTAGAGGTTTTACTCTTATTGAACAACTCCAATTTTATACTCACCACAGGTAACTTTCACTTCATATAAAATGATAATGCTTTACAAAACACTTGATATTAACTGCTGGGGGGAAAAAAAGAAAAAACCTGGCATCACAAAGGCTGGTATGTTTTCTGAATTAGGATGATGTCCATAATGTTACATTTTTATTATTACAAAGTTCATGCTTGCTTCTCCCTCACAATCCTGAGGACTTCTAACAGCAGAATGAGAATCACAAAAACTGCCACTAGAAAAATTCCATATACACACCACACACACAAAACTAGCAACTGCGGTGGGAGAGCATGCCCCAGGAATGAAAGTTAGCTGACCACATGCATGAATCTTCAGCTTCTCACAAGGACACACAGTGTGTGAAAGGTGGGGGCTTAACACAAGCACTCTTTCATTTTATGACTGGAGCAATCAATTCATCTTCATCGTCAAGATTTTAAAGCAGAATATGAGACTTCTCAAGTCACTAGGATGGCCCAGTTATTTGATTCTCACCCTGTTTTTAAGTTGTTTCAGAGCCCTTGATGGTTACAGACCACGACCAACTAACTCAGCCAGAAAAGATAAAGTGTTAATGAGGTCAAATTCAATCCTGGATGAACTACTTAGTTCTGAGGCTAATGCCTATACCCCTAGGCTAGGACAATCATCTTAAGATTTGGGTCACTAGCTAAAAGTGGAGTCCTGTTTGGTTGCTTCAGGGAAAGGTCTAGCTCACATACATCCTCCAGGGTGGATGTGAAAGCCACCTCTCCACCCAGAAGCCCCCAGAGTGTAATGTTCTATCCTCAGAAAGCAAACACCAAGGATATGATGGGTATGTTTCACTGTCTACCAAGTATTTATCCCTTATTTTCAACTCTGCCTCACTTTAAACGAGTTTAATCCACATGCAAAGGCTAGCTTTTTAGTAAAAATAACTACAAAAAGATTGTAGTTATTGTAGTGCCTGTAAAAAAAATTACAGGCACCATGTGCCAGTCATGACCTCATTTTTGGCTTCACAACACTGTAAGGCAACTTGGGACTGAAAAGTGACTTTGCTCAAGATCACACACCAGTCTGTAAGGAGAGTTGGCATTCAAACACAGGCCTGTGTTTTTTACCCTACACCAAATACTGCTTTGCAAAATTCTCAAGGGAGCAAAATTCTTTAACTTTGAACACACTGGTATCTCTATCCAAAACAACAGGCTAAATAACTATGTGGTAACCTTATCTGCTGCCACTGGTGGGCTGCACGTGACCATCCGCAGGATCTGATATTTATTATTAACTTTGCCTGGCAACCTAACACTTCCTCACACTGAAAACAATCATTGCTTATTAACTAACCATCAATGTGGATCAGCTCTAATGCCACCAAAAACACCAACAACCACCTCAGAGATGGCTTTGACAAACCAAATCTAGACCTACAATCCACTCTAATCCAAGTTTTCAAAGTAATGGCATATCATTTTCTGGATGCTTGACTGGGTACACTTTGCAACCCTTAATTCACCACTCCATGTAACTGGGCACTGCCAGCAGGACCAGCTTACTCTCGGGCTGCTCCTTCCAAAACCAGCAGCAAGGGCACAGGGAGGGGGTGGCTGAGCAGGAGTAGGAAGGTCTCAGACTGGCAGCCGAAGAGGCTGTCACAGGGGCCAGTTAACACAGAATGAAGCTCTGATAAGGGGGCCAAGATTGAAGTCTACACTCATCAGGCTACTTACTAAGGGCAACATGAACAAAGTAATTCAGGTGGAAGATAAGCTGAGGAGAAAGCAAAAGCACACCTCCTGTCAGAGGAATAAGGGAAGAAATGGAGACATTTCTCATTGTGAAAACCAGAACTCCTACAAGGAATGCAAGGGATTTGTTTTCAAATACTTGAAAGTCTGCCATATACACACTATTCATGGGCCTGAAAAAACCAGAGCAGTGGAACACATATTGGATGGAGAGCATTTCTACTTCACACACAAGAAAGCTTTCTAAAATCGAAGCTGGAAATACCGACACACTGTCAGAACAAGGAGTCTCTCCTGGCTAAGTGCAAGCAGAGAGAAGCCAGGCGCTGGTCTCAGGAGCCTCAACCGTCCTCCCACCCGAGAGAGGCAAGTTCAAACTTGAGTTATAGGAACCTGCCGGTCTACCCAACACTAAAAATGCAGTTGCTTACTTCAGCCCCTCCCTGGCCAAAAAGAACGAAGAAAACGTTAGCAGGCACATAAACCAAGTGGGGATTTAGAGAAAGGCCTTTTTTGAGGTGCAAATGTCAACCTGGGAGAGACAGGCCCTGGCAAACACAAAACAGGCACCACAGCCAGGAAAGCTCCCTTCCCAACTGAAGACCTCTTCCAGGTCCTTCCTGAAGCCAAGTCCCCAAGGCTGGAAGGGTCAACTCTCCCTTAACAGACTCTTTCACCTTCTGAAAAGGCATAACCTGTTTCAAACCTCGGTAACTCTTCTCGTGCCTCGCTAACGCTTAATGTTTCCTACTTAGTAATTTAGAGACGAGCTGCGCGTCTGGAGAGTTAAGTCAACCCAAGAGGTGAGCAGTGCGCACGGAGACAGACCTCGGGAATCCCGGGAACCCGCCCCGGCTGACCCCCGAGAAGGCGGGAGCGGGGAGGGGAGCCGCCTGGAATGAGGAGGGGCGTTCATGCTGGGGTGGGGGCGAGAGAGCAGCGGAAAAGCACCGGAAGACGCGGAGAGGAGGAAGCGCCCCCGAGGGAGGGACCTGGAGCCCGCGCCCAGCGGTAGGGAAGGTATGGAGAGGAGGGAGGAAGGGAGAAGGGGCGGAAGGGACGCACCGCCCCCCTACCCCCGCAGGCCGGGCCGAGAGCCGCGATGGCGGCTCTACCTCCCGCCTCGGCCACCCCGCGAGATCGGCCGCCGGACCGCACCTGCAGCTCCTCCGGCGCCCCTCGCCCGGGAGCCCCTCGCTCCGCAGCCCGCCGATTCGCAGCGCCGACCTCTGCCGCTGTAAACATCCGCCGCCCCACTGCGCCTGCGCGCGTAACGGCCCTAATGCGCGTGCGCCGCGGCCCAGCGCCTAAAGGGGCAACCGCGCAGCTGGAGCCGCATCCTGAGGTCTCGGCCCGCCCCCCGAGCTGCTCGGAGGCGGAGGTCAAAGAGCAGCCGCAGGTGAACGCTGTCACTTCCAGGCCCCGGCACGGGCCAAGACCCAGCTGTGAGCACGACCGGCAGGGCTCACTCCTGTGGAAATGACCCTCCAGGAGGGGGCCGACAGGTGAGGAAGAAATGAAAACAGAGGCGATGGACAGTAACTGGCACGGTGGTGGCTACTGTGGCTTGAGTGACCCGGAAGGGACATTCGAGCGAAGATCTGCAAGACAAGAAGCATCCAGCTGTGCCAAGAGAAGTCCAATGGCTTCAGGCCAGGGAGAGCTGAAGTGGCCAGGAGCCCCTGGCGTGCCCACCCCTGCGAGGGGTCCACTCCCATACCTGCTCACTCACCCCCACTGGCTTCACTGCCGCCTTCACCCACGCTGCATCTTGATCAGCCCTTCCTAGGAGAGTTGTCCCCGCGTCAGTCAGGATCTTTCTGCGTCTCAGAAGTGGCCTGCCCTAGCGTCCTGGCCCACTAGCAGATCCTCCAGGTTACCTCCCCCAGCCACCCATGCAGCCCTGGGGCCTTCTGTCCCCTGATGCCACCCATTGTTGTGGGCTACCTGCCTGGCCCTCCCAGTAGACTCTGTGAGATCTGCCTCTATCCTACTTTTGCTCAGCACAAACCTCACATAGGTTTTCCAACTAGTTTTTAGCAACAGAACCCTTTGTTTAGACACAACCCTGTATCTTACCCATATATTCTACGGCCACAGGCATTGCTGTCTGAGCCCCTCCGGCCCCCACTTTCCTCCCCAGACTTGAGCTCCACTCGGAGCATAGTTTTCACCACTTTCCATGGTTCCAGGGAAGGCCTGCTGCCCTTGGTGGTCCACAGCCCTGAATCAGCGACCCTGAGGTTGCTGCCAGCATTGTGACAGTCACACTAGCCCTCTGAGCCCTTCCTCCCCAAGTGCCTGGGGCTGTCTGCAACAGAGGCCCCGAAGCCATCCTTGACCTCTCCCTGCTGGGAAGCAGATACCCCTCCATACACCCCACCCTGCTTTGGTCTTGCTTCCCTCGTGTCTACTACTGAGGCCTCTTCACTGGCCTCCCCCCTCACATCTCACAGCCTTCCCTGGGCTCTGTCCAGGGGTCTTCCTAATATATATGACAGATAACATACCATCAGTATTAATCTTTGTAGAGCGTCATGCTGAGCTCTTTCCAGAGCTTATTTCCTTGCAGTGGATACTAGCATGCCCTCCAAGAAGGAAAGGAGCAGCCCGGATGGCAGGAGTTGGCCTGACTCACAGCAAGGCCCTGTGGTTGTCCTCCTGGACACAGACATCTGGCAGAGGAGCTGCACTGTGATAAAGGCCACGTCACAATTGTGTCCAGGCACAGGCCAAAACCAGGTCCCTGTGCCACCAGCGTGCCCTCTCCCACCCCACAGCAGTGAGCCCCACTCCTCTGTCAGCACAACTGAGCTTCCCTCTGCCCTGCCACTCACTGGTATCACTGGTTTAGATGCCCCTGCTTCCTGACAGCATCCAGCCCACGCAGTTTCCCCGTCTATAAAAGAAATGTCAGTGCGCTGCCAAGGCTACCAGACTCATCAGTAGTTGGGTAAGCTGGGATTATTCTTGGTCCCAGGGGTCAGGGTGCACACCATAGGGAGTGACCCCATGAAATCCCAGACACTCCACTCTCAGACCCTAGTAAAACAGAGCCCCAGGCTCTCCCTCTCCCACTCTGACCTTGCTATGTGACCCTGAGGTTTGTTATGTACCCTCCAGGACCTGTGAGTGATAAATCTTGTTTCTCAGAATTCCCTCATGGTTTTTACTGAAGTGCATCCAGTGATCATATACGAACCACAAGGGGCGGTCCAGCCACAATTGCCCCAGTAGCAGGAGTAGAGGGGATGTCTCTGGGGCTCACTAATAGTAATACACACCCAGAAAGTTCTAAGGCATTCCTAGCTGAGATCATTACCATCAATAGGCTGGGGTTGACACATCAAAGAGTGAATTAAATCCAAAATGAGCAGAAGAAAAGAAATAATACAAATCAGAGCAGAAATAAATGAAACTGAAAACAAATCAATTGAAGAAATGAGTGAAATCACAGGTGGGTCTCTGAAAAGATTGATAAACCTCTAGCCAGGCTAATCAAGAAAAAAAGATACAAATTATTAATTATCAGAAACAAAATAAGGATCATCACTATGGTTCCTATTAACATGAAAAGGATAATAAAAGAATATTATGAACAACCCTAGCTTACAAATGTGATAATTAAAAAATGAACCAGTTTAAGACACAAGTTAACGAACTCATACAAGGATATATAGATCATCTGAGTAGTCCTACATCTATTAAATCAATAATTAATAACCTTTCAAAACAGAAAGTACCAGGCACAGATGGGTCTACTGGTGAAACCTACCAAATATTTAAGGAAGGAATGATACCAGTTATATGATCTCTTCTGGGAAATAGAAGCTAGGTAACACTTCCTAACTCTTTCTAGGAGAGCAGAATTGCCCTAATACTAAAACTACACAAAGACATTACAAGAAACAGAAAACACAAACTAATATCTCTCAAGAACATAGACACATCTGGAGAAGGAAATGGCAACCCACTCCAGTATTCTTGCCTGGAGAATCCCAGGGACAGAGGAGCCTGGTGGGCTGCCGTCTATGGGGTTGCACAGAGTCAGACACGACTGAAGCGACTTAGCAGCAGTAATAGCAGCATATATGTTTTAATGTTATTTTCTCAAATCATCACATTCTCTCCTTTTCCCACTGAGTCCAAAAGTCTGTTCTTTACATCTATGTCACCTTTGCTGCACTGCATGTAAGATCGTCAGTACCATCTTTCTATATTCCATACATATGTGTTAATATACAGTATTTGTCTCTCTCTTTCTGACACACTTCACTCTGTATAATAGGCTCTAAGATGAATGAACCTAGACTCAGAACTGACTCAAATGCATTCCTTTTTATTAAAAAAAAAAAAAGAACATAGACACAAAAATCAAATATATACAAATTTAATCCAATAGGCATAGAATGAATTACACACTATAACCAAGTAAAGTTTATGCCAGGGATGCAAAGCTAGTTTAACATTTCAGAGTAATCCATTACATCAATAGGCTAAAGAAAAAAAAAAAAAAGTCTTAGGATCATATCAATAGACACATAACTGCACATGGAACAGCAGACTGGTTCCAAATAGGGAAAGGAGTATGTCAAGGCTGTATATTGTCACCCTGCTTATTTAACTTATATGCAGAGGACGTCATGAGAAACGCTGGGCTGGAGGAAGCACAAGCTGGAATCAAGATTGCCGGGAGAAATATCAATAACATCAGATATGCAGATGACACCATCCTTATGGCAGAAAGTGAAGAAGAACTAAAGAGCCTCTTGATGAAGGTGAAAGAGGAGAGCGAAAAAGTTGGCTTAAAGCTCAACATTCAGAAAACTAAGATCATGGCATCTGGTCCAATCACTTCATGGCAAATAGATGGGGAAACAGTGGAAACAGTGGCTGACTTTATTTTTCTGGGCTCCAAAATCACTGCAAATGGTGACTGCAGCCATGAAATTAAAAGACGCTTACTCCTTGGAAGGAAAGTTATGACCAACCTAGATAGCATATTAAAAAGCAGAGACATTACTTTGTCAACAAAGGTCCGTCTAGTCAAGGCTATGGTTTTTCCAGTGGTCATGTATGGATGTGACAGTTGGACTATAAAGAAGGCTGAGTGCCGTAGAATTGATGCTTTTGAACTGTGGTGTTGGAGAAGACTCTTGAGAGTCCCTTGGACTGCAAGGAGATCCAACTAGTCCATCCTAAAGGAAATCAGTCCTGAATATTCACTGGAAGGACTGATGCTGAAGCTGAAACTCCAATACTTTGGCCACCTGATGCAAAGAGCTGACCCTGATGACCTTTTGAAAAGACCCTGATGCTGGGAAAGATTGAGGGCAGAAGGAAAGGGGGATGACAGAGGATAAGATGGATGGATGGCATCACCGACTCGATGGACATGGGTTTGGGTGGACTCCAGGAGCTGATGATGGACAGGGAGGACTGGCGTGCTGCAGTTCATGGGGTCACAAAGAGTCGGACATGACTGAGCGACTGAACTGAATAGACACAGAAAAACATCTGACCAATCCAATACCCATTCACTATAAAGACTCTAAGCAAACTAGAATTATAGGGAAACTTTCTCAACTTCATAAAGAACATCTACAAGAAACCACAGCCAATATCATACTTATTGGTGAAAAGATACTTTCCCATAAAATTGTACTGTGAGCTCTAGAAAATCCAATAAGATAGAAAAAGGGGGAAAAGGAATACAGATTTGGAAGGAAGAAATAATTAGATGACAAGATTGTCTACATAGAATGCACACCAAACTATTTGCTATTAAACATAAGCAAATAAAAACCTCCTAAAGTCATAAATGATATTAGCAAGGTTCCAGAATACAATTTTAATAGACAAAAATCTGTCTTTGGGATGTTCCTAGTGGCCCAATGGTTAAGAATCCAACTGGCAATGCAGGGGACATGGGTTCAGTGCCTGATCTGGGAAGATCCTACATGCCTCGGAACTACTAAGCCCCATGCACGGCCACTACTAAAGCCCACGAGCCGCCTAGAGCCTGTGCTCTGCAACAAAAGAAGCCACCACAATGAGAAACCTTCACACTGAAACTAGAGTATCTCCTGCTTGCCACAACTAGAGAAAGCCCACAAGTAGCAACGAAGACCCAGTACAGCCAAAAATAAAATAAATGAATAAATCTTTTCTTTAAAAAGATCTCTCTCTCCTATTTACCAGCAATGGACAATTGGAATTTGAAATAATAAACATGATAACATTTACATTAGCACCCCCAAAAAAAAAACCCTTAGGTATAAATCTTACCCAAAAAAGTACAAGATGGATAAGAGAAAAACTATAATACTCTGATTAAATAAATCAAAGAAAACCTAAATAACTGAATAGAGATTCCGTATTTACAGGCAGGAAGACTCAATGTTGTTAAAATGTCAATTCTTCCCACGTTGATCTGTAGATCCAATGCAATCCAATCAAAATCCCAGCACACTATTTTGTGGATATCAACAAACTGATTTAAAGTTTATGTGGTAAGGAAAAAAAAAGGATATCCAACATAATATTGAAGGAGTAGAATAAAATTAGAGGACTGACACTGATCGACATTAAGACTTACTTTAAAGTTACAGGAATGAGTAATGATGACAGTTGTGATATTGATTAAAGAATAGACAAATAGGTCAACACAACAGAATAGAGGGCCCAGAAAAAGACCTATACAAACACAGTCAACTGTTCTTTGACAAAGGAGCAAATCAATTCAATGGAGAAAGGGCAGTCTTTTCAACAAATGGTCCTCGAACAGCTGAAACACACACAGAAGTGGATCTGCACACAAACCTCACAGTCATCACCTTAAAGTTCCGGAAGAAAATCAGGGAGAATTTCAGCTTGGCAATGATATTTATATATAGTATTAATGACGTGATTCATGAAAGAAAAAAACTGATAAAGTAGATTTCATTAAAATTCAAAACTTCTGCTCTGTGAAAGATACTATTAAGAGAATGAAAGGATAAGTCACAGACAGGAACTATTTCCCAAACACATAACTGCTAAAGGACTTATATCCAAAATATACAAAGAACTCTTAAAACTCAACAGCAACAAAAACTAAACAACCCAATTAAAAGATGGGCCAAAGACCTGAACAGACAACTCAGCAAAAAAAGATATACAGATGGCAAATAAGCATACAAAAAGATGTTCAACATCCTATGTCATCAGGAAATGCAAATTAAAATAATGAGATATACTCCACACCTGTTACAATGGCTAAAACCCAAAACACTGACAACACCAAACGCTAATTAGAATGGAGTCCTGGGAACTCTCATTCATCTCTGGTAGGAATACAAAATAGTACAGCCACTTTGAAATACACTTTGGCAGTTTCTTACAAAGTAAACCAGTCTCATTAGATACGGCGGTTTCTCTTTCGGTATTTACCCAAAGGAGCTGAAAACTTGTGTACACACAGAAATCTGCACAGGAATGTTTATAGCAATTTATTCATAATTGCCAGTTTTTGTACACAACTGTGGTACATTGAGACAGTGGAATATTATTCAGCACTAAAATGAGATGAGTTACCAGGCCATGGAGAGACAGGGAGAAACCTTACATGCTTATTTCGAAATGAAAGAAACCAGTCTTAAAAGGCTACAGATTGTGTGGTTCCATACATACTGTATCATATGACATTTTAGAAAGAGCAAAACTGTAGAAACAGTAAAAAGATCAGTGGTTTCCAGGGATGGGGTGAGGGGAAAGTGAAAGTCGCTCAGTTGTATCTGACTCTTTGCAACCCCATGGACTATACAGTCCATGAAATTCTCCAGGACAGAATACTGGAGTGGGTAGCCTTTCCCTTCTCCAGGCGATCTCCCCAACCCAGGGATCAAACCCAGGTCTCCCATATTGTAGCAGATTCTTTACCAGCTGAGCCACAAGGGAAGCCCTTGTGGGGTGGGGGAAGGCGGATAAACAGCACACAGGGCTTTTAGGGCAGTGAAGCTATTGTGTGTGATACTATACTGGTGGCTATAGGGCATGTGCATTGGCAGAACTCAGAGAATGTACACCATGAGTGACCTTAATGTAAAGTGTGGACTTTAATAGTGTATCAATATTGGTACATCCAGTTGTAACAATGTACCACATAAATGCAAGATGTTAATAATAGGGGAAACTGTTTGCAGGAAAGAGAGGATTATATAAGAAGTCTCTATACTACCCCCTCAATATTTCTGTAAACCTAAAACTACTCTCAAAAATGAAGTATATTAGTTTTTTTTTTTTTAAAGGGATAATTTTTTTTTTTTTTAGAAATACAAAAGCTAGAAGCAGCAGACCCACACGTGAAATGATAAAGCTGGTTTTTCATACCGAAAGCAATAAGAGATGGAAACACAGATCTACACAAAAGAATGAAGAGCTCTAGAAATGATAATTATGGGGGTAAATATGTAAGATTATTTTCTTAGTGCACCTCAGTCCTGGATAAGGATGTCACCTCTTACTTACTGTGGTGTTGTCTGTTTTTACTATGGGGTGGAATTGCTTTTGCGATTACAGTAACTAAAACACGCCTCTCACTCTTCACCCCCCAGCCACCAGCCTCACTTCCAATATCTCCTCAGGTGAAGGAAGGAAGGGCTATCACCTACTCTTGGCATCTTGGGCCTCTAAGTGAGTTTACTGCCCACAGACGCATCAAACTTCACTGCAGGGGGCAGGTGGGTGGTCAAGGTGGGGACCACAGCCCAAGTTAACGCTGTTAACACCTGGACCATCTCTCCTGACTCTGGCAGTCAGAGAAGTGAGGCAGGAGAAGGGGTCCACACCCTGGTTTCAGGCCACAGCGATGACAAGATGCAAAACTGACCACAAGGCGTCGCCACTGTGTGCTGAAAGCATCCAAAGTAGGTTGTGTGAAGAGAAAAAAATTTTGATCCTCCTCATTTTAAGCCATTTGTAGTGAAATTAACCACAGTTTTAGACATGAGTCGAAGCTTCTCTGCTCTTTGTACTATAAGGTCACCGCATTTTAATTTTGATCTGAAAATACTGATGAACTTACATGTATTCACATATGTAAAATAACTGGAAAGGGATTCTGAAAAATAACATCTCATGTTAAACCACCATAAAAAAGGTTAGAAATGCCTGGGCACAGAGAAGGAGTCTGCAATGATTACTTTTATGTGTCCACCTGACTAAGTTATGGTGCTCGGATATTTTGTCAAATACAAGTTAGGTATTATTGTGAGGATATTTTTAAAATGTGGTTAACATTTAAATCAGTTAATTTTGAATAAAGCAAATTATCTGTCAAAATGTAGGAAGGCCTCATTCATGTATCTGGGGCCCTAAGAGCAAAGACAGAGATCCTTCCCTACCCCTCCACTCCCATCCCCACCCCCCATCCCCTGCTCCTGGGACCACAGAAGAAGGGAGCTCGCCATCAAACATCACCTTTTCCCAGGTCTCCAGATTGCTGGCCTGCTCTGCAGATTTCAGACTTACACCCCCATACTCTGTGAGCCAGTTCCTGAAAACACATCTCTCTTGATATACAGATATAAATGTAAGCTTACAGAACGAGACACAGCTGATACAAACATTACCTCTTGGTTCTGTTTCTCTGGAGAACCTTAGAACCGGGTCCTTCCACAGAAGGGATGCCAGACCAGGGTCCAGAAGCCTGTCTGCAGGACCCCTGGGGTGGAAGCACCCCCCCCCAAGAAGCTGACACCCCCATTTCTTAGGATGCTGTTCCCAGGTTCAAGGGTCCTCTCCCCCTTAGCCAGCCCCTTAGCCACCCCCCAGTATGTTTTGTGACACATGAGAGGGAAAGCTTGAGGGGAGAGCATGAGTGGGTAACAGCCTTAGAGTCACAGGCTGGTCTGGAGAGAGCAAACTCCAGAATCTCTGACTGCAGCTGTTGGTACTAGGGGAGGGCAGCGGCAGCAGGCACCTTCAACCTGTGGTCACCCGGTGGTGACCTGTGGTCACAGCACTGCCTCAGGTGGCACCTGCAAGCCCTGAGCTTAGCTGGCCACGGTGATCAGACAGCAGGGGTCTGACCTTGGAGCCAGGAATGGTGGCTGGTGCTGACGGGGTTGCAGGAAGGGGAGGTGGGCTAGAGGTGTTCACAGAGTGTCAGAAGTGGTGTGTGGCCTGGGGTCTGGGCTCCCATCACTCCCTCCCACACCCCTTCAGCAGCATGTGCTATGGACCAATTTATAAAGAAGAAAGCTGAGGCATAGAGGCCGTAAGTATCCTGCTCAAGGTCCCCAGGTATGAGGTGGGCCTGGACTCACACCCTGAGAGCTGACACCTGTGTAATGTAAAAAGTTGGTTTGGGTTTTTCATAAGATGTTACAAGAAATCATGACAGAACCATATCAGAAACCAGGACTCCCCATGAGAGGATCTCACCCTGCACTCCTAACTCATCTCCATGTGTTGTTCCTTGCACCTGTCCAGATATGCTTCCTGGGCCCTCCTCCAACCCACTAAGCATGAAGTCTGTGCTTGGCTCCACATGACCGCACCAGTCCTGACCCTCAGCCTCTGCCAGAGCAGCTCAGAGGCTCCAGGTGACACTCCATTTTAAAGGGTTCAAGTGACTGAACAATGTTTGAAGGTCTCTAGTTCTGACCCACGACTCCAACACATGGCAGGGTGTTGGGGGGGGGCAGTAGAATCCCCTGCCCCAACACCACTGGTTACCCAGGGGTGCATAAGCCTTGTGGACACTGCCCCCAGGGCACCTCCAGCAAGAGGAGTGTGGATGGCCTCTGGGGCAAAACTCTGTGGGCAGGGGGTGAGCTTTGAGACCTGGAGCAGACCACCACCATTATTACCCTCTCTCACAGATACCTCTGAGCTGGCTTCCCAGGGACCTGAGATAGAAGGGCTGGGGTATCCAAATGTTTCAGAATGGCCTGGTCCCCACTGCAGTGAACTCATGTCTCAGCTTGTACACCCCCTGAACTGACAAGGAAACTGCCATACAGAGGGGTTGACTTGCTCAGGGTCTGGACTGCTCCTAGTGTCATAATCACAGGACACGTGGGGACTGTGAGTAGGGACATGTCCTTGCTGCACTGAAGAATTTGGAGAGGGCCATGGACCAGGTAAAGAAACCCTCTGCACATGCACATGTCATTTCTCAATTTCAAGTTGTTCTGGACCCTAAAAGGCCCCAAGACTCAGCACTTCACAAAGGAAACATGTATGTAGGTCTAGTTATGATCTCAGACCTGAGTTTGGTGGGAATCACGCAGGACAGACCTTCCCCTCAAACCAGGGTCAGCACAGGGGATGAGGCCAGGAGGCCACCGTACCCTCCAGGAACAACGTGTGAATGTGGAGGGGCTTCCAGGGAGGGTACAGTGTGGAGATGGTTCTGGAGTGATCAGGAAAGTTCTGGAAAATGTGGTCCCAGGGCAAGGACCATGTCTTACTCCTCTCTGCTTATGACCAAAAATGTGTGCATTGGAGGAGACCGCCTCATGGACAAGCCTGGCCACTCTGTGGGAAACCTATGGTCACTCCAGTGACAGTGAATTCTCACCCAACGACAGAGGAGGGGCCTCTGGGCCTTCTGTTCACGAGGCCACTCCAACAGCAGATGTGGGCTGCCTGGTGGCCGCCACCATCCCCAGCTTACAACGAAGGTGGACCCTCTCCAGGAGGATCCAGAGAGCAAATCAGAACATGTGGCCGGTCTGCCCTCCTCCGTTCGGAGGACATGGACTGTGTGAACCTAGAAATAAAGCCACAGACCCACTATGTCCAGGCAGGGCCGCCTGAGGCAACATCACCGTCTTTGTCCAAAACACAGAGGTCAGCTTCCACCTGGCTCTTCCCACACTGCCCTGGGGCATCCAGATGCCTCAGGCCACATTACAGACATGCTGATCTGTAATGAGCCTTCTCCTCATCCTGGGAAAAAAGACCCAATCTGTTATGAGCTCAAGGTGAAGGGAGACAAACACTGTCTCTTTGTGGCCACTCTTGCTCAGTCGTGTCCGACTCTTTGTGACCCCATAGACTGTAGGCTCCTCTGTCCATGGGGATTCTCCAGGCAAGAATACTGGAGTAGGTTGCCATGCCCTCCTCCAGGGGCATCTTCCCAACCCAGGGATCGAACCCAGGTTTCCCGCACTGCAGGTGAATTCTTTACCATCTGAGCCACCAGGGAAGCCCCCTTCACATTTTAAACCAATGCTATTTACAAACTAGAAGCACTGATTGCTTTCCTCTCAGGCCCTCAGCAACTGGAAGGAGGGACCAGAAGGTGGGGGGTTGAGGCTGGAGTTCACCCTGGAGCCCCCTATCAGGAGGGTTAGGCTCAGGGTCTCTTGCTTGATGCTCCAAGCAGGTCTGGAGACTTCTTAACCCTGGGGCTTCTGCCAGGTGTGGCTCCCACTTTTGAGCTGCCCCTAGCCAAGGCGTCGAGGGGCACAGCTGGATCTTCCTAATTCACAGCCTGGGCCCTGGGCCCTCCTGCTGCCCCGTGTAGCCATCCCCCTGCCCACTCTGGCCTGACAATGGGCACCCTGATCAGCCCTCCTGCAACAGGTGGGATATTCGAGTGGAGACCCAGAAAGCGCTAGGCTGGGAAAGGCAGGCTCGGGGAACAGCGCAGGCATTCTCTGCACATGGCACACTGCTGTAGGGAGGGTGAGAAAGAGAGGGCAGAGGCCAGGGGGCGACCCAGGGCCACCTCTGCAGGGTGCAAGGGGACAGGTTGGAGGAGGGCCCAGAGACCAATGGGGAGCCATAAAACGTATCAGGAGGGGAGAGGCCAGACTTCAGCGTCCCACACACCCTTGACATGAGGGGATAGGGAAAGGGGAGACACTAGTGGGGGCAGAGGGTTGGGGGACAGAGGAGACCACAGGGCCTCTCCCAAGGGCCAGCTGCCAGCACTGGTAGGATGCCTACAGTCATGGGTCACCTGGCCCCCTGTGTGGTTTAACCTGACAGGCACTTGGCTGACGTGGGGACTGGAGTTCTATCAGAGAAGCCATCTACCATTTCGAAGGAGGAGCAAAGAGAAAGGAAGCGTCCATAACACTGGCTGACCTGTATGGCAAGTTTGGACCTATATTGCCCCGTGTTAGGAACCCTCCACACCCACAGCTGTAACAGCCTCTACAGAGCCACGAGCCTTAGCGGCACAGTGGTGAAGGGGAGAAAGTCTCTCCTGCAATAAGGCAGCCTCCACACACAGCCAGGTGCTCTCCACCTGTGGGTCCAGGTAAGGAGGGCAAGTAGACTCACCTATCTACCTTGGCATCCTCTCAAGACCTGGCTAAACTGACAGCTTTTAAGGTATAAACTGGCAGGAATGGGAAGATGGAAGAGGAGCCAACAATGTGATTTAGAAGCCAAAACACACAAATGTTTAGCGAATGACTTCTAGACCCAAAGGCTGAATTACAGCCAGAGTGTGGGAAGTTCAGGACCAAGGCCATCCACTCCTCAGGAAGCCAGGAACTGGCAGATTCAGGTGATGCTGGAGAAGGAAGAGGGGCCCTGTAACAAAGATGACTGGCACTGGGGAATGCTCCCCTCCCTCCGGATAAAGTCTTGAGTTATACTCTCTGGAAAGTGTAAAAGAAGGGGCTGCAGGCTGGGAGAGGAGGCCTGGCTATGGATGAGGTCCCCATACCAAAAATAAGTCCTGAGCATATGCCAATGACACCAAGACCCTCCCCCAGCCTGGAGGTAGACCCTCCAAGCAAGAGGTGGAAGCAGCTTTTGGGGGGTGAATAGCTAATGTCATCATCAGACTGCAGAACTATACAACCTTCTAGCATCATGGTGATGCTGCATCTGCTTGAAGCCAGGGGGGCTACTGTGGTCCCTCTGCCCACAGCATCAGGCACAGACACCAGTGGATGAAGGCAGAGCCCCATTCAAGCTCAGTCTGCTGACCCCACAGTGGACAAACCCTTAGAAGCCCAGGACATTGTGGTCGATGGAAGCCGAGAGCTTCCAAAGGAAAGATACTGAGGACCCAGAAGCCCGAGACCAGGCTCCCTAGTACATCCCAGAACTGGCAACCGAAACAAAGTTGGGAAAACCTACAGGTCTTACAGGACCAAGCAGCCTCCTCTGTGCCATAGTTCTTCAATATCAGGTTCCTACGCACCAACATCCAAGCTCAAGATGCTCAGTGTTCCCTCTCCAGCAAGCCCTTCCTCCGACCCACCAGCCACATCCCACACACAGCTTCTCTGAGAGTTCTTCCGGGATCCCACAGCAGGGGGTGCCACCCACGTTCCAGGTGCACACCCTTGGTGCACCCAGCCAGCCGTGGGCCAGAGCAGCCCTGAAGGGCAAAATTGAGTCCATCCTGGCTGGAGCCCAGGCCCAGGGCCAGTCCAGAGCTATGTTTGGAACTGATCTCTCCCTGGCTGCCCTCTCACCGTGGCCCACCTGTCCCCAGCTACGCACAGAAGTCTTTACTGAGATGTGGCTAGTGGAGGGAGTCCCGCTCCAGCCCTGTCCCCACCCCCCACAGCCCCTTGATCCCCCTACATATGCACACTCACCTGCTCTGGAGGCTGACCTCCGGGGCCCTGTTCCCAGTCATGCTGTCTTCCTGGGTCTTCAGACCAATCTGGCTTCGCAGAGCCCACCGGCAAAGGACCCCGCGATGAAGCCGGCTGGGGACCAGCGTGGCAAGCACACCTGCACCTGCCCACTGTCGCCTCCACAGGCATCGGTGCTTCTCAGGTTGCTGGAGGCCTTGGAAGTACGTGCTGAGGCCACGCCCCATGGCGCTGGGGAGAGGTTCTGGCTAAACTGGTGCGGGGTTGGGGGCAGGGAGATGGGTCCCCTGAAGTGCAACATTTCAGAGTTAGGAGGCTAAGCAGTCCGCTAAACGCTTGGCAGGGAGCAGGCGGAGCCCTGGGAGAGGGAGGGAGCAGGACGATGCAGGATGGCCTTGCAGGATGGACGTGGCCATCCGCCCATTCCTCCACAGTCCTGGCCTCTGCTTGTCACCTGCCATCAGGCAGCCAACTTTCACGGCCCCAGAATGCTGTCACCCCAGCAGCCATGGATGGGTGCTGACATGGATGGGTAGGACCTGGGCCGCCAATCCTCTGTGCCCTCCAGGAGCCCCTCCTCAAGGCTGCACAGGTTTCACACAACCCCTCCATGGTCCCCACAGCCAGCAGCTGGAGCCCTCCAGACCCTCCACCGTCCAACTTGGACAGGGCTTGGAAGTAAGGCCCGGAATTCCTAAAAGTCTCCCTTTATTCACAGGTCAGTTGGGGAGCTCCAGGTTGCCCTCAAGAGCTAGATGCCCGGGGAGGTCAGTGCATGTTGACAGTTCAGGGTGAATGTTGACTAGAATCCGCAAACCTGAGTCTCACCTGGGAGAGCCACACCTGACACAAAAGTGTAAAGCAGTGAGGAGCCACTGCCATCATAGCCACCTTCACAGACGGCTGAGTGCAGGAGCTCTGAAAAGGCCACCAGAGAGCTGGCTCTGCCTCCCGCTCCCACTGTTCTCTCCCCTCCTCTCAACTCTGCCTCCCTCCGGAAAATCCAAACTCTCGCCTGCACAGGGCTTCCTCCTGAAGCCAGGAGAGGTGGCCCGGGGCAGCCCTCATTTCACAGCCCCCAGGCCAACAACGCCAGCAGGAAGACGTCTTCTGACCCTGAGAGAAACCCCCGATTCACACATGCGCGGCCCGTGACTCAGCCCTCCGGGGAGGGCGGGTTCCGCAAAGGAAACGTGGCTCCCACGCGTGCACGCGGAGGACCCGCCCACCGCCCTCGCTCCAGGAAGGTGACCCCCAGAGCTCCCGGGACCGAGTCGGCGTCCCCACCACAGACACGGCTCCCGCTCACAGTCAGAGTGGACTTTTATTAGGAAATCACCCTGCGGACACACTGAGAAGTGCTGTGCTGTGGGGTCAGCGTTTCCTGAGGAAGGAGGATCACAGTATCGGAGCTGTCAGAGGACAGGAGCCGAGAGCGGGAGCTGCTCAGGGCGGCCTGCAGCCAGCGCCCCTCACAGCGATAGGACTCAGCCAGCAAGAACCGGCACACAGACGCGACACGCGAGACACGCCAGAGCACACAGCTGCACTACGCTTAAATAAACAATAAACACAGAATGCCATTTGCTGTCGTCCGTGCCTGAAACAAAAGGAGCCAAAGGGATGAAGAGAACCAAAAAGGCTTTCTTTCCATTGGACCAAAGGGGAAACATCCCCAGATTATCAAAATTCCTCAGTTACAAAATACTTTTTAAAAACTCCATTATTAAAAAGAATAAATAACAAAATATATAAAAAATAACTCAGTTGCATTAAAATCATAACTAGAAGTTACAGCAAGATTTTTTGTGGCCCTTCTCATAGTCAAATAGTTAAGTTTGCTTTGATTTCATTTACTTCCCTCTCATATGTCCTGGTGTGGGGTCTAGGTAAAATAGTATAAAATTAATAAATAAAAATGTTAAATAAATAGCCAACATTAACATAAGAGGTTGTGAATATAAATACTTACATTTTGACAAAATTAAATAATTTACAGAATAATTAAACTAACTACTTTCTCATTTCTTCCAGGAAGTGCAATTTCTCTACTTTTAAATACTAACTTGGAATCGCAGTCACAGTTGGCTTGGACTCTATTTACATGTTAGGAACATCGTGTTTTTAACACATTAAATCAAAATTTATCTTCTTTTGAATCGCGAATGGATCTAAAAAGAAGTGATACCTTGGTGGTCTCCAGTCAGGAATTTATCCCCGGACCTTGCTGTCACTTCCCCCACCTCGGTAAAGCTCAGCCATGACCCGGTGATGGGCAGTGGTGGGTCACAAGCCAGGTGGGCACACAGACAGCCAGAGGCCCTGACCTTGACCCCGACCTGGGTCTAAAGGCTGCAGCCTTGAGGGAGCCTGACCCTGAGCGCAGGGTCTGCAGGCTCCGCCAGAGGTGCTTCCCTGTGGAGCCAGCGCGGTCTTCAGGGGGTCCCGGGCCAGCTTCCTCCAGGCCTGTTCCTAACCTACCCTCTGGAACGCTGCTCTCTTCCACGCTTAACATAAAAGTGAATTAAAGGACAACAGGAAACACACTTGTCACAGCGGCCTCACCGCGTGGGCACACTGGCCACTCCAGGCTGACTCGTCACACGCACCACCCGCCTGGCCAGGCTGCCCTCTCGGCCTTGACAGACAAAGGAATACTGTGGTTGCAGCTCCAAAACTTCCCTGAGAACCTTGTCCGTGAGTTTCCATTGGAGACTTCGAGCTTTCAGAAGCAAAAATAAATCATTTTGTAATACTTCACGCCCCGCACTCACATTGAGAGGTCAAGGCCTCTGGCCTGGCGCGTGCATCACATCGAGGGAGACGAGGATTTCCAGGCACTCCTCCGGCTAAACACTCCCACCCCCTCGCCAAGGGCACCCTGGGCTGCCAACGAGAAGTCACTGTGAGTGGGAATCTCCACTGGGAGGGCAGGGCTAGGGAGGTAAAAGACAGAGGCGAGTCGGGGTGCCCTGGGCGCCCCGAGTCAGCATGGTGGCTCCTCACACAAGGAGGCCTAGACCTGGATGCCCCTCACGGCCTGCTTGATGCTCTCGAGGAGGTCCTTGTTCTCGGGGTTCTGGTAGCACTCCTGGTTGGAGTACATGTCGGTGAGGGTGCTGACATAGGCGTCAAAATTCTGCTCACATATCGGCTCCTGGAGAACACAACTGGTTTAGCGAGGCCCATCCATGCAGG